>NC_137464.1:63286219-63886219 GCF_964235325.1 Thermobia domestica
AAGAGGTCTTACAGAGCTTTTACCTCCAACTGTATGAAGACTATTCTGTACTTCCATGTGATGTTCTGGTAGCTGTATCTCCTAAACCCCTGGAGCTTCGCACCTACAACTTCACTGAAATACTGACCACATTTAGTACTACTTTATCATATGTGTCTCATTCAGCAACTCGATTCACCCAAACGTAAGGTTTACTTGTGAGTATTCTTGATGGCGCTGGAGGGGTTGACTGCTACATTTTGTCTCAAAATTGATTTTATACTATAATAAATAATGCTTCATGGTTATGCAATTCTAAAATTTTGCGACATACTCTATGGGACTGCGCAACACACCGGTTGGTAGCCACTGTTCTAGATAACTGCATGGAAGAGGGTGCAGGCTAGTTGAATTTTTTTTTAATGCGTCTCCTAAGGAAAGAGACGGGGAGTTACAAAATTCTAAAAATAACATATCTAAGGAGTCCCTTAACTTAAGCGAGATGTAACTCGGAATATAAACTTCTAATTTAAAATTCATTGGACACGTGTCCCAGCGTTTTCGTAAATTCCGTAACAGTGAAAGAAGAATGGCATTTCTATAATTTAATGATTTGTATTCAAGAAACAGTTGAACCTTTTAGAGTGTATCTTTTTAAATGACCAACAATCTAGTAAAGAGAGTTCGGATATGGATTTCAAACATAAAGGTAACCAAGAAAGTTATGTCGCTTTCTCTGGATGTCTGTGTTCAATTGGCCTTCACACCGTAAGTTGAATGCGAATGGAGATAAGGCGAAAGTTAGTTGTTGGTGTGGGTATATCCAACATACTATCTGGTTGTGACAGTTCAGTTACACCGTGAACTTGCGTAAGGTCAGAGTGAACATGGGACCTCCAGAGAGCGTTATGAGGGCGTGCATGCTGTACGATTTGAAACTAGGGTCAAACGCCGCTGCAGCAGGCCTTTGGTGCAGGGTGTCGTGACTAAGTGGACAGTGCAACGGTGGTTTAACAAGTTTAAGAACGATGACGAAACACTAGAAGACGCACCACGTGCCGGAAGACCAACACATGTACAAAATGAAGATCTTCAGGCAGCAATAGGAGAACAATGGCTAGACCTGTGAGGAACTGGGACTAGAGTTCAGTGTGAGTGGAGAAACCATTCGGCAGCATCTGATTTCGGGTCCCACATGATTTAACTCCGGGCCAGAAAGTAACGCGAGCAAACACCTGTGTTTCTTTGCTGTCCCGTCTGAGAAAGGAGCCATTTCTGGACAAGGTGTTGACATGTGATGAGAAATGGGTCCTGTATGAAGCTCCACGGTGCCGTCATCATTGGTTAGCATTCTATGAACCGGTTCCAAAATAGCCGAAACTAGCACTGCACCGAAGGCCCTCCTGTGTGTTTGGTGGACTGCTCACGGTATCGTGCATCGGGAACTGCTACCAGCTGGTCAGAACATTAATGGAATTGTGTCTGTCAGCAGTTGAGCCGTTTTCAAGAAAAACTCAAAACGCTGGAGGCAGCACTTCTGAATAGTAAAGGGATCCTCCTGTTACAGGACAACGCTAAGCATCACGTAGTTAGGATGACCCGGGACACCATTCTACGCCTTGGATGGGAAACACTATTGCATCCGCCATACTTCCGGACATTGCACCGTCCGATTATCACCTTTTCCGTTCCTTGGACAATCACTTTAGAGGATGTCAGTTCAAATCCCTAGTAGAGGTGCAAAATGCACTTGATACCTTCTTCGCTTCACGGACCACCGAGTTCTACTGCGATGAAATCCATGGCCTTCCAGAACGTTGGCAGAAGATCGTCCATAATGATTGGGACTATTTTTGATCTTCCAGGTATGTGTTATGTGACATATCGATGTTCGAAGGTGGTGGGTGAAAAAGTGACAGAACTTTCTTGATTGCCTTTATATTTTCCATAAACTTATGCTTCTCCTGCGACGACCGGTATTTCAGCCATAATCTATAGCAGAGTTGTCCAAATGGCGGCCCGCGGGCCGCATGCGGCCCGCCAAACCATTTTCTGCAGCCCACAAAGCTCTCACAACATACGATTGTTATTACTGATAATATTTTCATTTATGTTCACTCTTTTAATGTTTCCACTCTTCTTTCGAAATAAGCCATCCATTTAGCGCTTCTGTACAACAAAAAGGCCCGGAAATTCAAGGCAACACTGGAGTCCGTAATGTAGCTATAGGCAAGGCATCGTTGCTGAAAGAACGATTACTTCAATTAACCAAACCAAACCAACCATAACAATTCACCATGAAAATTGTGAAGAACCGCTTCAGAAGCTGCCTTGGAGATTCTTCTCTTTTACATCTTCTGCGGCTCGCAACAACAGAATTGGATGTAGATATCCCAGCCTTGTACTCTCCTAGTCACCCTCATTTATCACATTGAATGTAATATTTCAAATACATTTTTATATTTTTCTTTTGTAGTATAATAATAATAATAATAATAATAATAATAATAATAATAATAATAATAATAATAATAATAATTATTATTATTATTATTATTATTATTATTATTATTATTATTATTATTATTATTATTATTATTATTATTATTATTATTATTATTATTAGTTGCGGCCCTTCACCTTGTTAGCAAAGACGGTTATGGCCCTCAGGCTCATTATAATTGGACACCACTGATCTATAGCAATACATTTAGCTATTTCTCGCAGTTTCTACTGACACCAGTCCACAAAAGGAACGTGCATAATCATTCTATAAGATGTTACATATTCCTGCTTAATATAGGTAGTTTAGAAATATAATAATAATAATAATAATAATAATAATAATAATAATAATAATAATAATAATAATAATAATAATAATAATAATAATAGTAATAATAATAATAATAATAATAATAATAATAATAATAATAATAATAATAATAATAATAATAATAATAATAATAATAATAATAAACTTCTTGATACACTTCTGAACAAAATGACATCATGTAATTTTTATACATTTCACACACGTCGTTGATCAATCTAAATGAATAGAAGATGGGGTCAGATTATATTAATTATTGTATTGCCATTGGAGATAAACTTAATTCAAGATTTTTTTCCCCAAAGAAGAGAATGAAAAATTGATTTTGCAAGTTGACGCAGACTGACAAACATAATGAGGTAAATTGAATAAAATCATTAACAATACCTACAAATCTTAGGACTGATGGAAATGGTTCCGGGTCAAGGTTTTGGTCTTTCTTCTCAGACCCAATCTCACTCGATGAGCTGTATATCCGGCGACCCACATAGAGCCAAACACATCAGGTGACCCGGATAAATTTGGCAGCCCAGGATCAGCCAAAATATCAGCTCTGCAGAATTTTATGGTGAATTAAAAATGTTTACTACTCGAGCTCGAATATTCATTCCCGGTGTAACATTTTTTATCTTGAATATTTCAAATACAATTTCATGTTTATTCGACTTTCCACATTGAAAACTAATAGTGGTTTTGAACACAGACTATACAAAAAGATTTAGGAAAACAATATTTGGAATCTATAGCATTTTTCGCTCTACATGGAAAGTTTTTCAGGTTTGCTCGATTAAACTTTGATGATCTCTCATAAGAAAAATATGTAGCTTTTATTTTTTGTGATTGTCACAGGCTTACACTATGATACGTTTTGTAGTTACGTTTCAGTGCAATACAAAGCCATACACATACGCAATAAAATAGAAAGAAAATTATAGATTTAGTGAGAAGACAAAAGGTGAAAAGAGAATTACACTAACAGTCTCATGCACACTCCCCAAGTGTGTGACGATGTATCGCTGTCTACGAGTCTTACCACGTCTATCCAGGTCACTATGGGTTATGGGTTTTCCAGGTCATGGATTTATCCCAGTCAGACCTAATATAGATCCCATGTACGATCCAAATGCCAAAGACGCATGCGCTAATCATATAGTTATGAGATAACTCTATTATTTAAAAATCGTATGACCAGTGTAACGCTGTACTACTTTGGAAATAAATGTCTTCATCAACGAAACGAAAAGTTTAAACTATTACACAGAAGTTCTCGAATTCCCACTGAAATTTTCTTAAAGTATCAGTTACTTTCAAATCCATACTTACCGTAAATGCTGTATGGAACAAACTACATTTCGATGAGTTAGCATCACACCTTTTGGAAGTCCCGTAGTTCCGCTAGAGCACATAATCAAAGCTACATGTGTGTGAGGATCGACTTTAGGTGTTGCTACAATTTCACTGGAATATCTTAAAAATTCTGAGAATGCAGTAAACTTAGACTGGGCACTGAACTCCACAATTTCCTTCACATAATCCAGTCCCTGAATAGCTTCCGACATTTTATTTACAGTGCTCGAAGAGCAAAATATAATTTTTGGTTTCGATATATCAAGTGCATGACGAAGTTCACCTGTTACAAAACAAACATTATTAATTATGTGATGTTTATGAGAAAATATTAAAATAAAATTGAAACTATTTGAATTAATTTTTATATCATTTCTAGAATTTTTCGAATTAAACAATATTTCATTTATGAAGTATTTCAGACCTTATTACTAGTATTATTAAAATCTTGGATAAATAAATAAATAACAATGGAGTATTATTGGAAATGGCAATGGAAATTTCAGATTCATTTAGAATATGATGAATTGCTTCGATCATATCACCTATTAAATATACAAAGTATACAAGTCAAGATTAGAACAAGTTTAAAAATTCAGCTGATGAAGTAGACAATTTAGTCTGATACTCAAGTTGCTAACTATCCCGAGTTAGAGGAAAAAAGCTTCAACGTCCCTGATTATGCCTAAGAGGAACATATTATATGACGGGAAGCTAAATTATCCAAAACACAAAATATGCAACAGAAGTTCTGAATGTCATTTGCATATTTGTAAATTTCGATTCACGATTTGTATTTATGACTACCGGGACAACAATACAGTTATATTGCTAAAATTGTTCGTTTTGACATCAGTGAAATCACCGGTGATAATGCTGTTCTTTGTTTGTACTGGTTCCATGGTTTATAACTCCCGTTTATCAAGCTATTTGACTATTAGAGGAAAGCACGCCACCATGGATCAAAGTCGTAACCAAACGCAGAGCTTTCTCGTGACTATTTGGTTAGTAAATGCATCTTTGGTGCAGGAAATCAGACATTCGATTCCGGTTCATGTGGTTCGGTTACCACGTTAAGCTGTAGGTCTAGTCTCATAAATAGTTTCGCTACTGATAGGGACGCAAACTCAAATCCAAATGCAATCGTAACCAAGTATCTTGGCCACTTGACGCCAAAGATGAATATTTCCAAGTGTCATTAACACTACTTTAATATGTTGTTGTATCTTATAAAATGGTTTCAGTGTATAGTTCTTGACCTATTAAAAATCTATCACTGGAGTCAAAAATGTATTTAAATATTGATTTGATGTCTGTTAACAATGATGATCTCGATATTAATTTCTTCAAGTTAAAACGTAACCTTGGAACCTAATGTACGATTGCAAATCACTCATTCATTCAAACTATATCGTCAGTGGTAGAGCGTTCACCTCTGGTGCTTGGGGTCCCGGGTTCGATCCCAGCTGCCGCCAAGTGAACTTTGTGGTGAACAAACACCGTGTGCGTGGGTTTTCTCGGGGTTCTCCCGTTTCCTCCCACTTTCTTCATTCCACCATTGCATTCATCACTCATCATCACCGTCTCCTTTAGCCTAACCGGCATAATCGTGGGACGTAAAACTCAAAGATTTCATTTCATTTTTTCAAACTATATCGTGAAAAGGAATAATTCTAAACTGTGATTGTTTCAGCAGGTGGTCATGGGAAGGAAAATTTGCCCCTGGAGCAAAGAAATTCCTCGGGGTATTTCTCAATTCCGCAGCACTACTTACATCCATTCCCTGTTTAATTCGAATTCCCTCTGGGGGAAACATTCTGAAATCATCACTGTTCTACGTGCTAAACAAAAATAGACAAATTATAAAATAAGACTCCTCTGTTCAAGAATCTGAACACGAAAAATTCAAATTAATATTTTGTAGAATATCAGCAGTCACATTTTTGAACCTTAAATTACCAAGCACTTGTTAGTAAGTTTCCTGAAAACCATGTAAATTAATAAATCAAACTTGTAGTTAAGGACCATTCATGTATATACCTCAAACTTTCTTTTCGAAACTCTCTTCATGAATAAAACATTAAAATACTGATTTGGTTTGGTTAACATACATTAAGATATTTTCTTTATCAGTACTCGCAATAATTACATTACGAGTAAGTACGGTACATCAAAACTTCTATGTGTTAGTTGTGTTTGTTTTAACGACCTAATTAATTCTCTAAACAAGATATAACTACTATTTAGGAGCGGAAATAGTATTAATTGATGAATTCTTTTGGGAACTATACTGTATCATAGAAATTATTATTAGGTATGTTAATTAAGGAAGATACCTCATCCTCCAGGTAATTTTGTACGTTAAACTTGGAATAGTTGTAACACTTAAAACATATGTTAAATGATGCTCTGTTAATAAATATGTCTTTTACTTAGTAGAACTATGTATTTTATTTAATTAATTTATAGATTAATATACAGGATATCTCAAAAGTCTCCTGACATAGGGTAAATCTGTTATTATCAGTCAGAGTTAAAACAAAATGTAAGAGGGGAAACTGTCTCCAAATATGTTTCCAATCTAAAGTAAAGGATTTTTTTTTTTTTTTAATCGGATGAGCCGTTTGGGAAGTACACTCTTTATGAGCCCAATGTTAAATGAAAATGCAATATTTCCATTTACCGGGAAGTGGATAAATTTTGTAAGAGTATAGTGAATGGGGACATGTTTGAAATGGGGACTGCCCATCGACATGTTGGAGTAAATGATAGTAACTTCATTCTCTTATATTGTGGAGTACAGTACAGTGGCAACATTGCATTTTCAATTAACATTGGACACATAAAGAGTGTACACCCCAAACGGCTCATCCGATTTTAAAAAAATCCTTCACTTTAGATTGGAAACATCATATTTGGAGACGATTTTCCCTCTTACATGTTGTTGTAACTCTGATAATAACAGGCTCCTGCCAAGTGAACTTTGTGGTGGACAAACACCGTGTGCGTGGGTTTTCTTGGGGTTCTCCCGTTTCCTCCCACTTTCTTCATTCCATCATTTCATTCATTTCTCATAATCACCGTCTCCTTTAGCCTAACCGGCATAACCGTGGGACGTAAAACTCAAAGATTTCATTTCATTTTTTCTGATAATAACAGAGATACCCTGTCAGAGGACTTCTGACACACCCCGTATTTCGCGAAGACACAACATATTAACATATTTCGCTTAGACAAAATTATATGTATTATTCCTGAGTTTTATCAATATTAACCGCAAAATTGAAAATAAATCTGAATAGCTTATTTTAATATGCACGTAGCAATGCATATCATATTAGATGCCTGAAATATTTACTCTCTTTATATTATTTGTACTCTGTGTTTATGTGCATAATTTTCCTTACTTCGCTTTCAGAAGCTGTCCTAGTTAATATATATATATAAACTTAAAATTTACCAATTATTTGAAAATATATCACTAGCGGATTAAAGGAGAACAATATTTTCGGTGTGTGAAATAACACAGTGTTTATATATATTCACACACCGAAAATATTGTTCTCCTTTAATCCGCTAGTGATATATTTTCAAATAATTGGTAAATTTTAATTGAGTTCTAGTCAGACTTTTTTTTTTTAAATCTTCACTTGATAACTTCGTTTACACATTGAAGGTGACTGCTTTTTGTCATTCAACTTGAAAACAAATAGGCCAGTCAAAATAATGAAAAAATATGCCTTACCCGGAACAAATTGTAACAGAAACTCTATTTCGATTTTGTGATAGAGAAAAGCAATCTAAACAACATATCAAAAGTGTAGCAAAATCTAACGTGTATTTTCCCGCCATTTTGAGCCACCATATTGGATATTAAAACTGAACACTATGCTTTGAAACAGCAGGTATATCTTCTCACAAAATTAAGATAGGAACTTCATTCTTACGCCAAATTGATGGTAATTGATCATAGAAGTGACGAAAGTTGGTAAAGTACTGCAATGATGCCATCATATTGAAATATTGCGTCTGTTCTCCCCAAAATTTCATTATATTTGGCTTGTTATCTATAGAAATTGGCACATAACTATGAAACCGTTATAGACACCAAAACCTCATCCGTTATAAAAGTTGTAGAGTGAAATCTGTTCTTTTCAACGATATCAAAAAGGTTTCTTTGTCTTAAATTAAGCAAACTAGACCATTTTATATGGTAATAGTGTTCTGTTTTATATCATTGAAGTGCGTAATCTCAGGCTATATATTGTTTCTTTAAATAAATGAAAGAAATTCTTCCTTAATTAATAAGGAGAATTATCTGAGTTATTCTTATAATGAAAAGTAATAATAATATTAGCAAAGTATGTCACTGGATCAGATACCATATGAGATTGTTGTCAGCTTTATTAAAAAAACAATCAAACATTCACTGAAAAGCAACCTTAGCGAATAAGACTGAGTTGCATTTTATGGTAGATCAAACAGTCCTTATCCACATTGCAGAAGTTTACCTAAATCTGTGACAGTCACTGATTTCGCTTGAAACGTGCTCTTGTACTGGGGTGCTGATACTTGTAACTATGATTCGTGACGTCACTTGCTCATATGGATATTATGGATGAAAATATGTAGAAGCGTTTGTCGGGCACTGAAATGCAAAAGTAATTAAATAACTGAAAACAACTGCAATAGGATTGCCATTCAAGTAAGATATCTAATAATGTTCAACGTATGAATAACGTAAGAAATTACGATCTTGGAAAAACAGTAAGCATCTGCAATTTCTTTTTATGTTTGTGTGTTGAAATCGTAATATAGAGACTACCATGTTATAAATATTCATCTCAGTCGAAGAAAAGGTTTCACTCAATTTCATATAATCAAAAGTTGAATTGAGTGAGGAACATATTATTCACGTAAAATAATATGAAATCACAGCCAACATATACTGCAACGGGATTCTTAAGAACCTGCAATTGTTGTATAAGCAACTGTTAAGCTCCAATGAAGAAGGAAGAGCAAGTCCACCGTCAGCAGAAGATACATCTGGGCCAACGGCAAAAGAGACTACTGCTGCAGAAGAACATGTGACAGTAGGCCAAACACATTATAAGGTTGATGTGCCTACAATTAAGGTCAATGCAGATTTTCTGCAGGTAAGGGGAATGATGGAAACATGTAAGGAAACAAAGACTTCAGCAAGCAGAACGCCTAGACTGTGGATACAGCACATGCAAATGGTTAGTACAGTTCATAAGTGCTGAAAGAACGGGTGACTGGGATATGTAGGTCCTATATAGATTCCTGAGGAAGATGCTTCCATTCCTTGCTGCCGCAAGACATAACTTTTATGCAAAGATCATCCACGTCCATTTGCAAGATATGGGAAACTTACAAAGCAAAATCCCCTATGTACACTCCATGTTTCAGAAAGGATTTCATGTTGTCTGACGTTCTGAAAAATACTGGGCAGGACTACCAGCAGATCATTTCATAGAACAAGTCTTGATGAGAACCATAAAATCCAGCGGAGACCTGATAATAGGAAGGAAATGACGGACTCTCAAGGAAATCTATGGGTGCAGTCAGTGGCACCATGTGTTGAAATTAACTATGCCACGCAAGAGTTCAATGGGGTGAAGTACAAAACAAGCAAGCAACACACTGAAACTTCTCAGACCTGAAGTCGAAGGGATGCTGAAGACACAGACACGTTGTTGAAATATCTAACTGATAGAAACCCATTCCAAGCGGATTCCTTGTTGCGCAGGATTACATCAGGTGTGCGTGCACTAAGAATGTAAATGTTGATCGAGCCGAGGAAGTAGGAGGAAGCATACTTCATTCTATGGTTGGTAAAAACATGCAATCTTACACCTTTAAACGAAGTGAGCATGCCTTGACAATGGCAATGAATAAGCTTATAATGCTTAATAAAGAAGCTGTGCAAATCGATCCCTGGCTAAGATCACTCTTAATTAGCAGGCTTAATATTGGACTAAGAAAGAAGTTGGTCAAGTGTTATACAGGGTGTCAGGAATGGGAAAGTGTATAGCTTTAATATGGTCAGAGATACAGAAGAAAAAATATGCATTTTAAAGGAGAACTCAACAAGTTTATTTGGTCTTACTTACAAGTTATTCTAACTCAGTGTAACTCCACGTGAACTCCATTTGTAACTCTTACAATATCTAGCCTGAACTCAATCTCTTTCCACGTGTTCTGTAACATCTGAGGTTACTGAAGCAATCGCATTCCTAATACGGTTCTTCAGTTCATAAAGGTTACGCACCTTTTCACCAGAATACACAAGGTCTTTCACATGTCCCCACAGGAAGAAGTCCAGCGGGGAACATTAGGAGAACGTGGAGGCCACCTAATTGGCCCATCACGGCCTATCCAACGGCCAGGAAATTCAGTATCAACGTACTCCCTCACTTGTAGGCTCCAATGTGGCGGGGCACCATCCAATTGGAATATCACTTGAGGTTGCAAATGTTGTAACTGGGGAACAGCAAAGTGTTGAAACAAGTCTAAGAACACATTTCCTGTTATGGTTTGCTCTATGAAAAAGAAGGGGCCTATAACTGCATTGTGTTAAAGCACACCAAGCATTCAATTTGGGACTGTCTGTAGAATGTTCTATGTATGCATGTGGATTCTCAGATCCCCATATACTAACATTGTGTCTGTTAACACAACCAGACAAGTGAAAAGTTGCCTCATCAGAGAAAACAACGTTCAATAGGAAATTATAGTCATAATCAATCCTGTCCAGAATTTCAGTAGCAAATGCTTCTCTCTGTGGCTTATCGTTGGGCTTAATTTCTTGCAACAATTGCACCTTATACGCGCGCAAACGTGATCGTTTGTGTACCACGACTTTGGAATTGCCAATTGCTTGCTTGCTGCGTAAATTGACTTCCTCGGGCTACGTGAGAAACACTCTCTTATTGCTACCACATTTTTTTCTAACGCACGCGATTTACCACTGCTGTATTGTTTCACTATACTCCCCGTTGATAAAAATTGATCCTTCCACGCCTGGATACTGTTGCGTGATGGAGGATTGTTGTGGTAAACACGTCGAAAGTTTCGCTGAACTTAAATAACACTTTTTGTCTCTACAAACCACCACACGCATTGCGTCTTTTCGACTGCCGACGCCATTTCTGTTTATACTAGCGCCGTCACAGGTAGTTTTCAAGTAAAAAACTTTGCTGAACAGAACTTTTTGAGTTTTTCTTCAATATATATATATATATATTTTTTTGTTCTGTATGACCATATTAAAACTATACACTTTTAAAAACCTTCAGTCTCTTTCTGGACACCCTATATATGGAATATTGGACTGTATGGTTCAGAGACTTAGACATTACGGAAGTTAGAGAAGAAATATTTAGAGAGCTTCGAAATGTGATGTTGGAGGAATATGGAGAAGATAAAATGGACAGAGAGTAACAAACGAAGATGTTTAAAAACTGATAGGAAAGAAGAGGACGTTTTTAGTCAGTACTCTTAGTACGAAGGCAAATTGGACTAGACACATCTCGCGAAGAAATTGTCTTCTTCGCTACCGCCATAGAAGGAAAGATGGAAGGAAACCAAAGAGTATGAAGAAGAAGAAGAACACAACTGATCGGCGTTTTGAAAAATAGAAGAAAATATTGGGAATTAAAAGAGGAAACTGAAAATCTTGAAACATAGAAGAAAGATACTGCAGGCCTGATTTAAAATTTAAAAAAAAAAAAAAAACATTTTCCTTGAAATCGGTCAATAACGAAGAAGTAAGTTCCCTCTGACGATCCTAAAAAAAAAAAAAAAAAAAGTGTAAAACGTTCTTTTAACTTTAACTTAAGTAGCCTATTTGTAAAAGCATGTATCATATGTTCATTCTAAGTCATAAAAGTTAATACATTAACAAATATTATTAGAATAATGTTATTGTATTCCTATTAGAAACAATTGTACTTAATTTAATTATAATGTCTAATAGCATAGTAATTTGCCTAGGTAGAATACTTACGTGGCGTATATGTGAAATTTAGAGGAGCACACGCTGCTCCAAGATAAATGGCGCCTAAAACTGGAAGACAGAAGTCCAAACTATTCTCACTACACACAGCTACTGCATCACCGACCCTTAAATTTCTAGCCATGAGACCCCTGGTGACACTCATGCTATTTGAGAGAATGTAATCATATGTTCTCTCTTCTCCTGTTACACTATCGACCTGAGAAAGACAAGCAAACAACGAATTTACGAAAAGTCCATAAAGCAAGAAATTTCAATGACAAATTTTAAATTTAATAATGTATCGTGAAGGGAACTTTGTGTCAATTCACCTACAACATTAAATTACTAAATTATAAGCAGCGAAACACATTTTTTGAATATTACGACTAGCACAGTCTCTTTAAGATTGTTTGGGTATTTAATTCCTAAGCACACTTTTTAGTGTTCTTGCACGTAAATTGCGTAAAATTAAGAAATTATTTACTAGAAACGCACTATTAGACACCCAGAAATGCGTTAAAATTTCGTGGCAGATAAAATATGTAACTTACCTTTACTTCATGTTTGTTAATATATTTTTAATTTATATGGTACTAGCAGCGTTCACCCCGCTTCGCTGGGGTCACCCCGGAACGCAATAAACCTTGTTAATTAGATAATTTTTACTTTTTCGCTTTCAATTGATATGATAAAAACCATAGAAGATTGCAGTAAATGTTAACATTATATCGCCTGTCATTTATGTTAACCCGCCGAGTGACACGGTCATGTGGGTTGCATATAAATACGTTTATTTTTACCTATGATGAACTAACAAAGGATTTGTACGTTATGGACACTTGAATGGTCAATTATCTCAAGACACTGGTAATTGAAAATTAAAGTGATATGATAAAAACCATCTAGGGTCCAAATCATAATAACCCCCCAAAAATGAAAGAAATTGGTTCAGCCGTATTAGCGTGATGAGGGAACAAAGGATTTGTGCGTTCTCTTTTATATATATAGATAAGTAATTTTACTTCACAGTCTGTGTACACGTCAACGGATATATCGTGAACCATATGATCACTTCGTACAGGAAAGGTAATTCAAATGAGTAATACCAAGAATACACATAGGATTATACGTTGTTAGATAGTTTCTAAAAGCAAATTGCCTTTGGGTAGATCGAAACGTATGGGATCATAATTCAGAAATAAAGCAAAAATGCAAGAAAAGTATGTAGATTAGGTAATTAAGTATTAGACATTAACATTATTTTATTTAGATTTTCTTTATCACTATTGTCAAAAAAAAAATAAAACATTTAAAAAATGTCAGATACGAAATAATTTGTTTTCTATTTGATATTTTATGCTCTACGTTATTGTATGAAGTGATTTCAAATGTTGATTCCAAAGCTGACTGAAAAGTTCTGGCCCTTTGTTAATTTAATTATGGAATAGTTTTTACGAGTATTGCGTCAAGGGGAGATGCTGAAGTTAACTGGGATGTTCCACATTTTACATCTAAGTTATTCAGGATAAGAATTCATTTGTAATTAACAACTTCACTTTTCTTATCTATTGTGAACGAAATTGTATCTAAGCTTTGTGGAGAGATGAACTACTCAAAATAAATCCAAAGATCGTAACAATTTGTATAGTACAGTTGTTTCGTACTTACTTTCGAAAATAATATAAATTTTGACATAATATTGATCACAAATCTATTGATTTATATTCAAAAACTTAATGAAACGTTGATAAACAGATAATGGACGACAATAAAAAATTATGGCATCAATTACTGGTATATACTGTAAGTAATATCACGAGTTTATACAGTGAAAACGTTCCGTGAAACAAACAAAAGCGTAATAAATTAATATGACAACTGGAAATGTGTCAAACGATTAGTTGCATTTGTCTTAATGCATACTATGTTATGCAATAATAATTCATTTTTACTGGTAAACATATTTAGTAGTATATTACAATTGGACACATTTTAGTGTATTATTTCTTTTCTTTTTTTTTTTTTTTAATCTTGATTCAGCTGTGATACTGAAGGCCAGACCTCGTGATGTCCCCATTAAACTTTAAACCAATCAATCAATCAATGAAGGGAAAATCATCAACCTGTACCACATGACCTATATTACTACGTCATATTTTCTTTTTGATGCAATTAGTAGTATGTGTTAAAATCATCATCATCATCATAGGTATTTGCCATTATTGGCAGGACATTTGGCGCAACTGAGAAGCTTCTATGCTCCACGATCTTCCGCTAACTTTTTCGTCTTCACGTACGATTTTTCAGTTTTGATACCGTCCATCTATGGTAGCATCCTTCTCCCTCTCCCTCTCTTTCCTGCCACTATACCGTCTAGTATAATACAGTTCCTTCTTAGTCAATGTCTCAACCAGTTCTGGGGGCGCGGTGGCTCAGTGGTAGAGCGTTCACCTCTGGTGCTTGGGGTCCCGGGTTCGATCCCAGCTCCCGCCAAGTAAACTTTGTGGTGGAAAAACACCGTGCTCGTGGGTTTTCTCGGGGTTCTCCCGTTTCCTCCCACTTTCTTCATTCCACCATTTCACTCATCTCTCATCATCACCGTCTCCTTTAGCCTAACCGGCATAACCGTGAGACGTAAAACTCGGAGATTTCATTTCATTTCATTTCAACCAGTTCTCTTCCTCTTTTCAACAATATATAAAATTGATCTTTCTTCCCCACCACTCTCATTGGTCCCGCTCGATCCAAATAACTATATCATTCTTCTTCACACCCATATTTCTAAAGCTTCCGGTCATTTTTCATCACTTTTACGTAATGTCCAAGTCTCTGGTTCATACTGTACAATACTTCATACGAAGCATTTTGAGTCTCTTTCTCAACTCTTTATTCAAGATCCCACAAAATAGACTTTTCTTCCTACTAAAGGCTTCTTTCGTCATTCCTATCCTTGCTTTTATTTCACGTTCCCACTTCATATCATCAATAATAATACTACTCAGGTATCGAAATCTAGTACCCTTTTATTTCTATATTTGACACCTACCGCTTCGTTCCAATCACCATGGGTTTTGTCTTTCTAACATTTTTGTTCTCTCATATGCCTCACAGCCCTTCCTCAAGTTTCCTAAAATCTTGTTGATTTTGGTTTCAGATTCCGCAACAAGCGCTACATTGTCTGCAAATCGTATATACATAATCATTTTATTTCCTAGAAATGCCGTGTTCATTATGTGGAATCTTTTTCACTGTTTCTTGTAGATAGATAATAAATAATATGGACCTGTCGAACTTCCTTCCCAAATGTATTCTCCTCTGTCATTTTCTCATTATTCTAACTCTTACTTTTTGGTTCATGTTTAATCTTCTTATTAGTCTTCCATCCTTCCATTCCAACCCAACCTTCTTTAGAACTCCCAGCAATAATTCCCAATTCATGCAGTCAAAAGCCTTTTCTAAATCAACAAATACAACATGCACGTCTTTGCCTTTTTCTATGAATCTTTCACTGATTAACTTTATTAGTCCAATTGCGTCTCTTGTGTCCTTTCCTCTCCTGAATCCGAACTGTTCCTCCTAAACTTTTTCATTTGTTCTTCCATACAACCTTCTGTTCAGTATTCGAAACTAAATTTTTGCTGCATGCTATATAGACTAATGATTTTACAATCTTCACATCTCTTTGCATTCGATTTCTTAGCCATCGGTATCATGAACTTCGTCAGGAAATCTTTTGGGTACTCTCTTCTTTCATATATTTTATTGCAGAGTCGCAACACTTCTTTCTTGCCCTTGTTCTCCCATATACTTAGTGAATGCGATTGTTATATTATCTATCCCGGTTGCCTTTCCATTTTCAGTCTCAGATATAGCTTTTTTTGAAACTCAGCCCGAAGAATACTAAACCCTTTATCATCCTCACGTACTTTATTCTCTATCCAGCATCTATTGCACATGGTCTATCCCTACTCTCATTTAAATCCTAAACATATTCTTTCATCTTCCTAAGGCTTCACTTTTCTGACTGACTGACTTCCCATTCTTATTTTCTACTGCCATCGTAATACCCCCTGTTTTCTCCGAAGTTCCATAGATTTCAGCTCCTTGTACATTTTTTTCATATTTCTCAACTCTTTCTAATTCTTCTGTGTCCTCGCATTTTCTTTTGTACACCTCTTCTCTTGCTCTTTCTATTTACCATCGTAACTTGTTGTTTAACTTCCTGCACATCTTTCTGCCCTCTTCTGTATGAACTTGTTTCCACGTCCCCTTTTTCTCATTTTCTGCAGCATATGTTCTGTATCCCATAGTTTCTTAGCCGTTTCGTGTTCACGGTAACAAGGTCCGTATTTATATATTGTGCGCCCCGGTGCTTTAGGCAATAATTTGCCACCCCTCCTCCTCCGCACAAACTTATGTCTCAAACAAGGAAACAAGCCGTGATTTTGCAAACATACCAGCTCTTGTTGAGTAGCAGTTTAGGTATTACAAGTTGCGAAAGTTACAACATAACTTTAAATGGCCTAATTCTCTCAATGATGATTATAATCTGGTGTTCTGCCCGAAGGTCGGTGTTTGACCTGAATGTTCCTGGGCAAAGTGAACCCTTGATAGTTTGCCATTGTCTTCCATAGGATTATGATGACGTACTAAGGACAAGATCTACAACTTAACTTGGTATCCGAACCACTTGTCCCAACTGGAAATTGAACGCGAGACCCCTTGATTACAAGGTAACAAACTTAACCACTCATCCATTGGTGGATGTCACTGTGAAACACCATGGTGATAACTAATAAGAAAAATAATTGTTTACATTACTCACCGCCACTAATGGTTTAATATCATCTATATTAATAATACAATAAACTATCTGTAGCACTTTTCAACTCGAGAACCATAATAGATAGAAACATGAAATTTTAATATGATTTAAAGCTCTCAGAGAACTGATTCAAATGACCTGTTCCAGGTACTAGGTCACACCTAAGCTGGGATATGGGGTGCAAAGTCCTCATACGAATAACATGGGGGCATTTAAAAATAATCGAAGACAATCAATATTAGAGTTGAATTCATAGTTTTCGAGGTCGCTGAGTTTAACGGTATCAGTTTTCATGATGTTCAATTTCATCCTCACTTCTTGGGGTGGGGAGTGGGAGAGAATGACCTTTTAAAAATCAGATAAGCTAGCTAATTAGTAACTATTGTAATAAGAGCTAATTAAACACATTAACATATTTTCTCGCGCTTGCCTGGGATTCTGGGAGTTACTAGTTTTAAATATTAGGTCTACTTTATTCTGAATCTTTAAAACAATCCAAAATTTTGGAGCCCCCTAAATTCTGCCACCCTGTACTCGAGCACAGAATAGCACTTACCTAAATACAGGCCTGATGGTAACCCACTACTTCTACTGTAGCTTGCTGTGTGCAAAGTTTAATATCTTCCCACCCATGAGGAACCTATACTTTCCTCGTTTGAGTACTTTTCTTCGAATTACTCATCGAAAACATTTTACTTCCTCGCTTTCCAACTTGTCAGTATTCAATATGTTGTTGTCTACTTTTCTTCTGTCCATATTTTTTCAGTTGAATATTCACTTCGACTAGCACAAGGTTATGATCAGAGAAAATGTCGGTCCGGGAAGATCTTCACGTTCTGCAAGTTATTTCAATACCTTTCCTGTATCATACAAGTAACATAGTCTTCAGCTCATAGAAAAATATACTGAATCAATGCCAATATTTCAATACTTTATAACAAAATACTTTGGTTTGAGTAATATTTACCTGTACCTTGGGCAGAAAGTACTCATACATGTGCACTATACTTAGTAGAATGTTCATTTCATATTAACAAAAGAAGAATGTTTTTAATATATGTAAGATTATTATGTGATAGTTGATGATATGGACATGTTTTATGGTTACCTAGTCAGTGAGTTTGTGTACTTAACAGTTTAAAGAAAAGGATATTTAAGTTATATCAAATAATAAACCAGTTTAACACCATTTATAGACGTTGTCATATTTATTAAAAAGGTGAGATTAATGGTATTTACATATCGAAGCTAATTTTTACATGAAGAAGAAATACTACCACTTCGAATTTTTATTTTAGCAAAACGAACCAGGTTTACGACTATCTTTTTGATAAGTCGTTATAAAATTTTGGTTTACCTCACCCGGGACTTTGTAAATTCAGTTCCCGAAGAAGAAGAGTAAGGTTGAATTTACTTTTATACTATAGTTAATGAATAAGAACTTAACCATATTGCGAAGTGGTAAGGTAATCATAAGAAAAATGGACAACGAAGCAATGCAGCAGGAATCAAATACTAGTGACCAAGGTGAAACTAGTGTAACACCAGGTTTGTCATCAGAGGATCGACTCTTGTTAGCTTTACAGCGACAATTCAGGCAGATGTCTACCGAGATAAACAAGCAAAATGAAGAATTAAGTAGACGAATGGAACAGAAGTTTGACGAAGCTAACAAGACCATGGAACAGAAGATAGAACTGAAGTTTGACGAAGCTAACAAGCAAAATGAAGAATTAAGCAGACGAATGGAACAGAAGTTTGACGAAATGGAACAGAAGTTTGACCAAGCTAACAAGCAAAATGAAGAATTAAGTAGACGAATGGACCAAAAGTTCGACGAATCTAATAAGCAATATGAAGAATTAAGTAGACGGATAGAACAGAAATCAAATGAAACGAAACAGACAATTGTCCAGGTGGTGAACGACATATCCTCACAGTTCGAGGAAAAGTTAAAAAGGATATCCGATGATTGTCAAGAAAAGCACAATCACCAAAATCAAGAAATCTGTGCTGTAAAAAAAGATTTAGAAGTAATAGAATCTTCCATTAAACAGCAAAAGATCCAGGTCAGCAACAACTCTAATAACATACGTGTAAATACACAGTTGTTAGCTACTATTCAGGAAGAGATTAGAACGTTACAGGCTAAAGACAACATTTACCGTAATAACCTGGGTAGTGATCGCTTTGAGTTTCCCCACTCACCAGAGATGAACTCGCCGTCGCCGGGGTCTGATGAAGATATTATACTAGAAGAAAGTTGTCCGAAGAGTACTGATGAGCGAAACATAGATGGTGTGACGACACAGCATGTCACGGATAGGAACTATCACTCAACAAGAACAAGGAATGAGAAAAAGAAGGTAAAATTAAGTGTTAAGATGAGTGAAATTCGAGCTATGAGCAAATTCAGTGGTAAGTGTAATGAGAATGCTACTTCTTTCTTAGAGAAATTTCAAGACGAATGCAATATAATGTGTATCGATCGATCACAATATATGAAATTAATACCCCATGTATTACTCCCACCTTGTTCCTTATGGTTTAAAGCAATACGTGATCACATTAGTTCATATGAGGAATTCAAAGCGGCATTGATCGCAAATTATGAAAATGACTTTTTGCTGGCAAATAGAGATGCCACCCTTAGAAATCAACACTTCAATCCTCGATTGCACAAATCTCTTGTAGAATTTGTTGTAAATGTCTACAACGAATTAAAGGTCGTTAATCCTTTGCAATCGGAATCGAGAATAATAGCATCGATTCGAAATTTGCTTCCATTTAAATTGCAACAGATCTTATTTTCCACACAGTGTATGAGTTTCAGCCATTTATTGATGCTTGTCCAATGCTACGAAACTCAATACCATGCCATGGATCCACAATCAGGAATGGGTAAAAATAAGAATAATTCAGATCATTTGGTGCCAGTTCGGAATTTAGATATCCGAAGTGTGAATGATATGAAACCTAACCTAAGCCGAGTATACTCTAGCAATCCAAGTGAGCAAAATAGGCAAAGTTATGTAGGGAATCCGCCTAATCTAACTAATCATGGTAATTATGATGTCAGATCACCCAACAGCAGTAGATATAAAAACAATCGAAGTACCGAGAGAAATTCCAGGAATACAGCGAACTATGTGGATAGACGTAATTGGAGATCAAGAGATGGCACTTCATATCAAAATCAAAATGACGATGAAAGACATGTACAACATAATGTAGAACCTAATCATGATTGTGCGGTACAATGCACTTTATTAGATTCATATGCAAGTACGAATGTAACATGATTACCGTCAATGAAATTAGGTTAAACCCATATTAGTTATAGATTCTTGTGAATTTTCATTTTAAGGTTTATGTGTTAATATCAATAATGAAAACGATTCTTAAAAATACTTGAAATGCTTAAATAGAGTTTTAAGTAGACTGAAAAATTGATTTTCAAATGATTTTTATTCTTTCTTGTTAATGTGAAGAATCATAATTCGATTCATAAATGATTAAAAGCAAAGATTATTTATATTAGATTGATTTGTGTTGAAAACTTAATTGTCAAAGATTATGTTAAGTAGAAGATCTATTCTATAAAACTAATTATTCAACGACTACCTTGAATGAAATTCTTCTTTATTATAACATCTTAGTGCTACGATGTATACCTTTAAATGCAACATCTGACTTATTTGTTATTTAATGCGCCCTTAAAGATTAATATTATTTGTAACCCACGTTTGTCCTTTACATTCTTTGAAATCGTACCTTTCATCGATTAATTAAATAAGCGACGATATTTTTAATAAGAAAATATAATAATAATATAATGGATAATAATGAAATAAATATAATTAATGTAATTAAAGATAAATATTGATGAAATGTAAGATTTGTTATGAATGTATTTATATTAATGTATATGTGAAATGTAATGAATAGATATACAAGGTGCGATCAAAATATGATGGACATATACAATGTAAAAACACTAATGTAAACGGACCAGTGGTTCTTGAAGATAAAAGCCAAGCCTACTCATGACTTTTATATTCAGTCCCTTTGTCGAGCGACATTTTTATATAACAAAATACTTTGGTTTGAGTAATATTTACCTGTACCTTGGGCAGAAAGTACTCATACATGTGCACTATACTTAGTAGAATGTTCATTTCATATTAACAAAAGAAGAATGTTTTTAATATATGTAAGATTATTATGTGATAGTTGATGATATGGACATGTTTTATGGTTACCTAGTCAGTGAGTTTGTGTACTTAACAGTTTAAAGAAAAGGATATTTAAGTTATATCAAATAATAAACCAGTTTAACACCATTTATAGACGTTGTCATATTTATTAAAAAGGTGAGATTAATGGTATTTACATATCGAAGCTAATTTTTACATGAAGAAGAAATACTACCACTTCGAATTTTTATTTTAGCAAAACGAACCAGGTTTACGACTATCTTTTTGATAAGTCGTTATAACTTCTGTTTATTGATATCTCTCTATTAAACACAATCCAGGCGGATTTATTTTTATAATTAAAATTTACATCTGCTTATATCGTAAAAGCCTCAAAAATATAATATTACTAATGTATTAACTACACAAACAAGTTGACAATGTAAAGAAAATATTCATAGCAGTAACACTAATTAAATATATAAAAATCGTAAGAAATAATTCTGTTATGTTTGATTATCTACTTCAGATTGTTTAGAGCATTTTTAAAGCAGATGGTGACACGTCATATTTTCAAACGTAAATGACACTAAGAACTTAAGACAAATGTGATGGTCTCATATAGCACGTAATTATATTCAAGTTTTTTTGAAGCAAAACTGACAAACTATACTTAATGTTAGTATCGTCGTATTTTACTTTCTCTTTAGTGCAGTGCAAAAATACGATTTGAAAAAAGGACATCTTGATTCATATTGATGTGAAATAAATTAGAAAACAGTGATTTCTTTCTCAGCGAAAGCAACAAGAAATAGAAATAATCACAAATAGAATCAATAAAAATGAAGTTTTCAAAAAGAAAACTACATTGAGGCTATCTTCCTGGCACAACCCTGATTGGCAATGTTTCTCAGACTCAGAATAAACTAGGCATGCAAGTGAGTGCTAAAATCAAGTGCGATGCAGTGGACGAATGAGACATTTTAGCAATCGAAATATTTATTTTAAATGGTATTTATGGTATTTATCACATGTCATGTAGTTTGTCTTTGTTCTAGACACCTTTCATACTTTAATAACTTCTTTAAGGCCGAGTAAACGCATTTTTAGTTTACTCCTTATCAGTTTTCACAGTAGACAACAACGGTGGTTGTCCTGTCCTGTAAGTAATTGCTATGTGCGTTGAAACACTACCTCTGCTCTTGAACTAACTCATGAATACACAATTTTTGTACCGCACTCGTGTCATGATTATGGAAAATCATAGAAATTTGCTTTAGTAAATATTCAAAGGTCTTCCTCCAAGATGTTTGTAAGTTTCCAAGTGTTAAATATTTTCTCCATACCAATGAGAATTCAGCATTTTTAATAACAGCCGGGGTTCAAATTTTAGTTTATCTTTCAAGTTTTTTTCATTCCACCTCTAATTTAGAAAGTCCTTTGCCGTTATATAACAGACGGCACATTGACTCTTTAAGTTTCCATCAACCTTTCACAGACATCCGACTGAAAACAAACTTATACTTCACTGAATCTGGGATCTGTATATTTCATCAAAAGTGTTCATTTTCCTCTTAATTCAGATAAAATATAACGAACAATAAAAATAATTATACTAGCAAGTAGACATCTAATGTTGGTTTGCAAAATATAACTTCAAGTATCTATCTATCAATCTATCTATCTATCTATCTATCTATCTATCTATATATATATATATATATATATATATATATATATATATATAGAGAGAGAGAGAGAGAGAGAGAGAGAGAGAGAGAAAGAGAGAGAGAGATGAAAATATTACTTTCTTTTTGTAATGCGTAGATACTGAAACGACACGCAGAACTATTACCTTAAGCCCGTGAGAAGTGAGGAAGAGGGTTAAAGAAGGAAGTAATTAAAGAACCGAGTTCAATAACAGCAAAAGATCAGAAAAATAACGTAGAATGTCGGAACCATGACAGATAAAAGCTATGAGTTATCGGAAACCTGGTAAGAAGAAGAATAAGCATACCATATAATTAGAAGGTTAATGGAAAACTTCAAGATCAAACAGGATGAAGAAGAGAGAAGAACAGAATTTATACGGTATGTTGCTGAGATGAAGATGCAAGATGGATGTGTGAAGTGACACGGAAGGAGAATGAAGTGATCGAGTAACAGGAAAGGTGAGACTAGTGGAGAAAAACTGTAATAAAGTAGACTTCGATGATTGGGGCATGTAAGAAGACCTTTAGAATTTATAGCTCATCAGATGCTATAGAACTGAATGGGAAACTAGCGTGAGACTGGCCAAAACAGCAGTAGCTTGGTTCTGTGAAGGACGATACAGTGCAGTGTAATGCCATACTGGATATGATACAAGATAGAGAAAGGTGGAGGACAGTGATCCGTAAAGCCGATCCCAACTATCTGGGAAAAGGTTTAAAAGCCGAAGAAGACGTTGAAATTTATTTCAATCTACCTCACGTGAAATTTATCATTTCGTACATTTTGCCGTGATACCATACAAATATGTGTGACTTTTGTGAAACTCATACTTCTTTGAATTTCAGATTTTAACATTGCTAAAGTTTTCATCCTCCCACTCTGGAAAAAGTTAAAACCAACAATAAAAATACTAATACCAATAATTACGCATGTAGATTGGAAAATATAACATTAAGAATCAATTACTTTTATACATAAAATTCTATTAGAAATATCGATAATTTCAAACTAAATAGTATCAGATTAAATTAATTATTAATATTGCATTATTTTCTTTTTTTATTTAAATCTTCAACCAAGTTTAAATTAAAATGAAATTCAAAACATTTTGAAGAATATATATATATAAATATATATATATATATATATATATATATATATATATATATATATATATATATATATATATATATATATATATATATATAACACCTTTGAATGAGGTTGGCTTAGGAACAATCTTTTGCGGCTTAAGGTTAGGAAATAGCGATAATTACATATTGAGAATTTTGGAAAATTGATATTTAGTAGGATACTATAATATTAATTTTCCCGAGTGATAGAGACCATAATTCTGGTCCTGACTCATTTGATGCGCCAAGAGATCTTTCTTTGCAATGACGGAGAAGCCTCTCAGGTTTTTCTTCACTAGTTTATGAAAACCATTTATTCGTATATAAGATATTTTCAACGCTAGTTGAATGCAGAAACAGCAGAAACACTCTTTCTTATTATTGAAAGTTGCAGATACTAAACTCTATTCCATATGTTATGAACTGATACTATATCAATTAAGTGTTTACCGTCTCCCTTAGCCTAAAGGGCATAATCGTGGGACGTTCAACTTAAAGATTTCATTTCATTTTTCAATTAAGTGTTTGAAGAATAGCAAGATTAATCCACTTTATCGATTCTCCATTATGGTATTCTCATACAAAGTTTTCAACAATATTGACTTATTATTGAATGAAGTCCCAATTTATTCTTAAATGTCTGCATTGTACTAAAAAGCAAAGTTCAAATCAGGTATTTAATTTTAGTTAAGTTATTAGTTTGGATACAATTTGTGCTAAACATAATTTCAAATATATCTACGTTCAAGTAACCATAAAAGATAACTTTGGTAAGGTCATATATTGTAGCTAAATCAACGATTTCTCATCCCTTCAACACTATGCATTATTAGTTGGAATGGAGTTCAGTGTCTCAATGAACCCATATGAAATGTCTTATACTTTAATTTTAGAATCTGAATCACATGAGCTCCCACCTGGAATCGAATTCGAGTCTCTCGCACCAAAGACGCGTACCCTAATCATATTGCCACGAGAGAGCTCTTTAAAAATGATCCAACGAATATACATTAGAATATACAAATATACACTTTAGATTAGAAGTCTTTCACAACACGATTAAGAGTTGTGTAAAATTCATTAGCATAATTTATGTATCAATATTTTTGTTTTATGTTGCCACTATAAAATGAACAGCTTTATTATTTTCGCATTGTAATTCACTTTATCTTTCCTTTCTGATTGTTAGAATTACTTACCTGAGCAACCTTGGATCTATATTTGCTCATATTTTCTATAAGATAATCACCTAACGGTACATCAGGTATTGGCATTGGAGGTGGTCCCCTTACAATATTATCTGACGCCATTATCAAAAGTACTTGAGCCAGAAATTATTCTATAAGGAAAATACAAAAACAAAGTTATTATTTATAGTTTAAGAAATCACTCTATCAATTTATATCTTACAGTAATGTCGAAATCTTAAAATGTAAAATCATCACCAATCAAAACTTTATGATACTAGTACTATTTTAACATGTTATTTTTAAAATCACTATCATAATACGTTGTCTACAATTTCACTCAAAATATTAAACTCTGCATTTCTTTCGTTATATTAAAAGAATACCTCTACGAAAAGATACATATTATTGTAGTGGGAAAATATTGTTAAGGCGTTTGCAGCGAACATTGAAGCATATTAAAAATATATACTGAGTATATCAAAAGTCCGAGGCCATAGCCAATTCAGTAAGATGCAAAAGAGAAAGGAAAGGAAAGGAAAGGAAAGAGAGAAGAAAGTTGTTAGAAACAGGTGCTTTTCAATCTAAAATAGATGAATTTGTCCAATCGCACCAGCCGCTTGGACTCCACACTGGTAAGGCACCCTATGTTAAATGAATGAAGAAAAAAACTTGCTTTTTCATCAGGCTACTTTCTTGGGCCCTCACCACACCAACAATACAGCATTGTTGTGAAACGGTTTTAAAGTGTTCTAGATTTCCTCTCACATTACCGTATCATTTTTACGTGGTCTTACGTTAGATTCAAACAGTCTGCTGAACTGAAAACGCTACTTTTTCATGCTTCACAAACAGTAACAGGACGCTTCGCCAGTGTGGAACCCAAAATTGGTATGATTGGGAAAATTCCACCATTTTAGATTCAAAACCACCTACTTGCAATCCAGCAGCTTTCCTCTCTTTCCATTTCTTTAGTACCCTTACTTATAACGGTGTTAGCCTATGATCCCAAAATTTTGATAACCCTGTATATAAATTAGGAAAAGATGTGGTATACATTGTTAGCTGTCCGGAAATCTCGACTACTAGTCACGTACGGTAAACATTCATCTCGTCATTCATACATTTCATCCTTCATCCTCTATATTTCTAGATTGTATGTTCTACCAAATAACTACAATACGTATAGTTTAAATTTGAATCTTACTAACAACATTTAGAAATCCATTTCCATTACATCTTTGTCTCGTATCATTTTTTTTTCATTATGAGCCATAAAGGTATTTGAAATGAATTATTCATCAACTACGAAACTATGACATTATTTACTAATTGCATCAAAACTCGAAATTAGGTTAAGAAATTAAGATACCGAAATCAGTGTTTCAACATTTGCAATCTTTTAAGCACAAAGTAACGTTATGGGTGATAATTTATTAAATTGAGAAGGAATACTCTCTTTTGAACACTTCAGACCCGTACTTTTTAAGTTCATTATTCCAGTTATGGGGTTAAGTTTAGAGTTACCCCTCCGCTTTTTATAAAAATCAGGAAAATTTACAGGAGAAATGAGGTAAGAAATGATAATTTGAAGTTTTTATTTGATGTTTAGGAATGTAACTTCGGCAGGAGAGTTATGTTTAATACGAGAAAAGATATGTGGAAGTTAGTACTATTTGCCGGATGCGGAAGCATTCGCGGAAGGTTTCAGCAGCATGGTAGTTGTAAAACGGATGAGCAAAAATAATGAAGTAAACCTTTTCAATTCTTGTGAAGCCCACGGAGTACCGAAGTTAAGTGAAATGTAACAATTTTTAATACTTTAAGCAGTTTTTTTGTATGTTGCAAAGTCCAAGGGCAAGTCTGGACTGGAGGGGCAACTCTAAACTTAAGCCCAGTTATGAATTGCTTACCTAATTGGAGATGTTTGGAAAACGCACAAAGAACTCATTCATATCTTGGAAATTGTGATCACGTAACAACCACTTGTGGAGTACGAACACACGTTCATCTTTTGGTAACTTTTTATTCATTGTAAAGTTACTGAATTACAAATGAAAACTTTTATAAAAACATTTCTTAACAACGTATCATATTATTCACGAATCATGTATTGTCATGAAACAGATCACATTGTTTATTGAATATTGTTTATGTCAATTAGCTATTGCTTCTCTGGTTAATTGAGAACTGAATACCTGCTTGTGTCAAATGATTTATGGACCATCCTGTATTTAGTTGTTTTATTTTTATTTCATATTCATCTAATAGTACTAGCTATATAGTTTTAGTGAAAGATATCAATATGACTTTGAATTACATAAGGATAAGTCATAAGTCTTGCAATATTCTGGTACACAATATACCTGTATTTATTACAGTATAAACATCGCAGGTTAACATTCAAAGTATAGTCCCTCGTGTTGGACCATCTTCAGCCATATTCGTATCAGTTGCTCGATTCCACTTCGATATCAAGTTTTGTCCTTACAGGAAAAGAAATCAGTCCCTGCTGTTTCTACTATCTCCTGTTGCTTGGTGAAACATAGTGATCTCAAAAAGTGCGATATGTACCAAAAACAGGTAGATAGCAATTCGAAGGGCAAGATCAGGATTATATGTTGGATGTGAGATCAGCTCGATGCCATCAAGTTCCTGAGTTTTTGTTAAGTTTTTCGTACCAAGCCCAATTGTGGTTTTGCGTTACCATGTTTCAGCAGAGTTCGCTTTCGGTTTACTAGTGCAAGATATTTTTTGAGGTAGTGCAGCATACGACCTCTCCAACTGTTCGAAATAAAGGCTGGTATTGTTAGTACGGCTATTAGGAACGAACTCCAAAGGATTACTCCTTTGTAGTTCCACTACACATAGAACATTACTTTGTTCTGGGTACGGCCATGTTTATGACAGATTCTGGAAGTTGATCCTTGCTCAACCACTGTTTTTACATATTCGGATTCGGAAATATACCCACTTCTCGCCGCATGTGACAATCCGTTTTCAGGAAAAGCATATCATATATCTACTCCTCTCTGCACCTGAGCTGGGGTCAACTCATGTGGCACAATACAGCAGCTCCTAATGGTTTTCCCGAGTTCGTGAAGGTGACGCATTATAGTGAACTGGAACTTACAAAGTTGGTTTGACAATCGTCGTCTGCTTGTGAATTGATTTTCCTCAAATGTGTGTCCTATGACCTCAGAATCTGTTACCCTGAGGCGGCCGAACCTTAGACAAACTTTTGACATTTTTATAATCTGTACGAAATTTCCGAAACTAACGAGTAACTGTGCTGTGGTTAGCTGCATCTCCCCCTTTTGCATGATAAATATTTGGGTTGCTTACTCAGTGTTGTCTCCGAGTTCGAATTCACGTATCAGACGTTGTTGAACACTCATCGTCACTCCCACTAAAAACAGATTGAAGTCACTGACTTAGTGTCGACCTCCGTGTTAAATAGTCCATTTCAACCTCTTTGGCCAGTTTGACCTTACACTTAAAATCAATCACGAAATATAGACGCACCTGCTGTTTGGGTTTGTGGAAATATTATAAGACTTATGACTCAAGGTTGTAAAATTCGAATTGTTTATTTCTTGCAGTTGCAATTTAAGCGTAAATACATGTATAGTATACTAATGCAATATTTCACGACGATTTATTCTGCCTCTTTTAAACATATATATTAAATTTCCTAAAAGTTGCGAAATTATACATTTTAAATCTTTACATAAAGGGTGTCCCTTTCAAAGCGACGAATTTAATGTGCTTAATAAAATACTGTATGTTTACAAAATGTCAAATAATTTTATATCCTTACAACGGATAAATATTTCGATTTAAGAGTGAAAGATTGACATTGTTCTCCAGGACTTCACTATATTGACTAAATTTGTAATTACTTTTTCATTGATATAGCTAATAACCCGTTTATTTTCCCCCTTGAGTTTCGCACTGTTTGGAGTGTGTTTGCATTTCAGAATCTCGAACAGGAAATAGTATCAAAGAGTAAGGTCACATGACCTAGCTGGCCAGTCCTGGTCATCACTTCAATAGAGGATTTGGTCCGGGTATTTCTCACGCAACAAGACAATCGTCTCGAAGGAGGTAACATCCATCGTGTTGAAACTGCTTGCGTTCCATATGAATTCCGTTCATATGCAGTACCCCCCCCACACACACAAATACTGTTATACATGTTGTAGTGCTATTCTCCATTAACTGCCACAGCATTCCCACCCTCGTTTTGAAAAGAAATATGATTCTATTACTTCACGAGCCAATATTAACACCACACGCTTATTTGTAAAGACAGTGTTACCCCCCAATCATGAAACATCCAACTGCGTGAAACTAACTTAGCATTTCTAAATCGGAACATTTCCGCATTGTAATGATGTAAAAAATATTTGCCATTCTTCTTCAAAAAGACATTCTATTAAGCATATTAAATCGATCACTTTTGTTAGGATATTCTATTTTCTAGACAGCGTTTATTTAAGATTTTTATATATACTGTATATTGGACAGAGTTCGGGAAGAAAGTTCTAATAAATATAATTAATAAATATAAAGATAACTAATAAATATAATTAGCTATTTGCTAAACTTTTAGCTTATGATAGTGTATCATATACATTTGTATTTTTCTTTTCTTTTCTTTCTTTCTTTTTTTAAAAAGGAGAACATTAATTGAAACGTAATTAAAGTAGAACGTAAATCTTAATTTATATAACAAATCATACAAAAAAGTAACTCTAATATCATGTTAGGTACCGTTCAACAAATGCTAATATTGTAGGTAGCGCTTACACCATAATTGCTATTTGTAACACAATAAAAAATTCTGTGTATTCCTAATTAACGAAACTCCAATACTTTTAGGCTAATCCGCTCTGAATGTAATATGCAGTGCTGTTATCTTACATAGTTATATGCCTATCAAATAGATTACATAATATTTTAAACTTCAAGTAGACCTATGCCTAAATTTAGCATATTTGTAGATTATAAATATAGTAAAGGAATATATTTCAGAAACTTTGTTTTTGGATCTCTTTCACTTGCAGAAGGAACCCTATTGTTTGGGGTGCTAATCTAATCAATGGCACAACCAGCTATGAGCTCAGGGGCCGAGACTTCTTCCGAAACTAACTTGGCCTACCTTATAGCAGCATTGCAGACAAATTTTGGTGAAATTTCCAAAATATCATCAGCCTATTGCTTGTCATTTGTCCAGTATCTTTAAAAATATGCAAACTCTCTCACATACACACAAGCACCGTGCGTGTAGAGAGCGCTAGTAATCTGCATTGAGGCATGAGACATCATGTGCGAAATATCGTCGTGCGATAGTTTACTGTTGTCCTTTTCGAATAACTGGACTTGCAAAGAAGCCAAGAAGATTAGATATGAAACTGTAAATATGGGAAACTTCTCGAATTTTGAATTAATTCTAGAATATTTTACTGAATAATTTTAGTGATAATTTAATAGAATATATTTCATTGATTAACAAGAATGTGCTATGTATGAAATTGTTAATCTGTCGAGGTTTATGTGTCAAATAATAATACATTTTATAAACCTTTCTTACACAATTTTGTGAAGTTATGTACATCTTATATATAAAAGAGAACGTACAAATCCTTTGTTCCCTCATCACGCTAATACGGCTGAACCAATTTCTTTCATTTTTGGGGGGTTATTAGGATTTGGACCCTAGATGGTTTTTATCATATCACTTTAATTTTCAATTACCAGTGTCTTGAGATAATTGACCATTCAAGTGTCCATAACGTACAAATCCTTTGTTAGTTCATCATAGGTAAAAATAAACGTATTTATATGCAACCCGCATGACCGTGTCACTCGGCGGGTTAACATAAATGACAGGCGATATAATGTTAACATTTACTGCAATCTACTATGGTTTTTATCATATCACTTGAAAGCGAAAAAGTAAAAATTATCTAAGTAACAAAGTTTATTGCGTTCCGGGGTGACCGCAGCGAAGCGGGGTGAACGCTGCTAGTGAACAATAATTGAAATTAATAGCCTATATGTTGTTCATAATATTAAAGCATTTAACTGTATTTTCATAACTATTAAAGTGTTTGATCTTGGAAGGCACCTGCACCTGTGTCATAGGGTTTTAAAATTTCGATTAGTTCACGACTACATTTAAAAGTCCGTCGTTATAAATTTTAAAGTGTATTTTTTGTACATTTTAATCAGTAGTATTGCAAAGTTTGTAATGTATCAATAAACCTAAAATAGAACAAATGTATAAATGAATATTGAATTAAGTCAAAACACTGTACAAAAGGAAAAACTCAGTGAAAACCTTAAATTAATTTTTAGAGTAATAATTGTTAGTAAAGAGTGTGTAATTACATATAAAAATAAAGATGTACAAAATAATAGAGTGCAAGCTTAAAAATAGCAATCGCTAATAATAGAGAATTTGTGAATTTGAATTTTTATTTTAAGGCCTTTTAGCATGTTAATAATAGGGATAACTAAATTTCCTGTAGTAGGGAGAATTCAAACTTTCAATTTTGTTCATATCAGATCAGATTACATCTTTTACAGACTACTATACGTCTACTAGGTAGTCTTGGCCCCTCCCGAAATAAAATCCTGGTTAAGCCACTGGTGCTAATTCATCAAGTATAAGGGGGTAAAAGGGATGTCATACCTCTTTCAATCTTATCCATCTATATGCAAGACAATTTTCCAATATAAACTACGTAAAATGATTCGATTATGACAAAAGTTAGTGAATATTTTCTTTATGGTATTGGTAAAATATCCCCACAACTTATAGTTAAAATCTGTGAAGAGTGAAAGAATAAATTCAACCCTACCCCATCATTAGCACTCAACTTCAAAAATTTATTTGACGATAATTTTTGTTAAAGAATGTTTCATTTTGACGTAATATGTCGTACATTTACTTTCAGGTTCTCCCATCATCCTCTCTAAGAAGAAAGTAGTGGATTTATAATGCTATCCTGTCCTCGCACCGATTTTTTTTATTTTTTATTATTTATTTATTTATTTATTTATTTTGAGTTTACGGTAAGTTTTCTAAAACTCATTCGGTTTTGATATAATGTTAAGTATATTTTCTTTGAATGTTTTCAGTAATCCCCAGTGCTTGGGATTAAAAACAATCAAGAATGAACGGTGAATATAGTCCGCGAATATAGTATTGATTACTCCCCACTCCGATTAACAATATGATCCAAAATATCTTTCTTTAAAATATTAGATTTTCATGGACGGTTTAAAAATTATGTTGTATGGTAATTTTCGTAAATGTGTATTATTTGATTTTAATACAATATGATGTATGTGTTTATTGAGAATCCCATTCTTGCAGTTAAGTCAATCAAATATGAGGATTCACTTAACTCCCCCATCCCCGAAGATTTAAATAAAAGTCTATTGTAATTTTTATTTTTTAAAAGAATAGAATTTCTTCGAATATGGCCCATTTCTTTCCGAGAGTTTTTAAATATCTTAATTGCTTGAAGTTGAAGTGGGCCAATAATGAGGGCCCTATGGAATTCTCTGATATTTCATACGATGTGTTCTCCCCAATGAATATCAAACACAGTGAGATCTTTACGGAACATTGTGTGTGTTTCATCAAAGATTAGAGACTTACTCCTATAGTTTGGGTTGAAATTAATGAGAGGGAGGCTCGTTCACTTCAACAATGGACAGCATTGCTAGTTATTTTTATTTACATCTTCTACGTAAACCATATCACCTTCACTACTCATACATGGTATGTTGTACTTGCTCAATTCTGATTAAAATCTTGTATATGTAAACAAGTTGAAAAAGCTTGATTCACTTAATTTCACCTCGCTATATAAAAAGAGATAAGAATGACATGTCTAAAGATAAAACTGTATTATTTCTCTTTAATTTATTGTTATGAAATTAGCGCCGTAGATGAATGCTTTTGTAAAACTGTAACTAAGCAGTGAAAATATCCAAGTAATCTGTAATCTTTAAGAATATGGAAAACTGGTATTACTAGAATAAGTGGAGTCGCCGGAATATTTTAAACAGAAATTTAAGATCCTCCAAATATTTTTTCCTTTTTTTAAAAAGATTAACAGCTTATTGTCTGATAACTACCGGCTCGTTTCTTTTGATATATGACTTGTCATTCTTAAACTTCTAATATTTAAAAATATAGGATAGGAAGCTTTTTATATTATACAGTGTACTCCCTACTTAAACAGTAAATAGGTGTATAATTGTGTTACTTTTGAAATACATTTATTCTACACTATTATTAGGGATTAACGGAAAATAAATTGTCCAATGATAAGACTTAATATACCAATTGATAAGTTAAAAAAAAAAAGTTTTCATTACTATCCGAGGATGAATGGGCCGTAGAAAGCAATAAATAACTTCTCTGTGGTCAGATTTATTGTAGTTTATCATGAATAAACTGGAACGCCATGCCTTACGCAATGCTTTTTTCTTACCATCACGAACGCCCGCCGCATAGCGGACGCTCATAAGATTATCCATGAACTCTTACAAGTAAAGGTTCTCTCCCAAGAATCGGGGATCCGGAAACTGCGCATATATTTAGATAGAGGAGGGCCACGAAGGAATACTGGTAAAATATGTCGGACCGACAGCAGAGGATAAATCCAATATGGCCGCCCGAAGGTCATGCCAATCGACTTTTGCAAGCAACCTCTCATCCACTTCCCATGGGCAGATTGACTTAATGTTTTGCAGATTGATATATGTATGAACAGAAATGCCAGTAAGTTCTTAATGCATTTCGGTTTTGCACGTCAAATGCCAGTAAGTTATAAATGTTACAAGTGCCTGTGTTATCTGTTTGAAGTGTTACACGCAAACATATACTGTTCATTTGGGAAGGTCTAGAACACACTAGCCACAAACGTCCTAGAATACACGTCTTAAAATTTGCAAACCATATCATATATAACAAAAATCGCCCTTGCCAAACACTGGCACCATGGCCACATAGGTAACATTGTGGTTTACGATCCAAGGGTCTTATGTTCGAGCCCGGTGCATATCAAAAACATATTGGACCAATACATATTTAGTTTTCTGTAACAATGTATAGAAAAATTAATAATTATGTAACGAAAAATATGTTTTTGATTTGCGTCGGGTTCGAACATAGGACCCTTGGATCGTAAACCACGATGTTACCTATGTAGCCATCGTGCCAGTGTTGGCAAGGGCGATTTTTGTTATATATGATATGGCTTGCAAACTTTAAGACGCGTATTCTAGAACGTTTGTGGCTAGTGCGTTCTAGACCTTCCCAAATGAACAGTATATGTTTGCGTGTAACACTTCAAACAGATAACACAGGCACTGGTAACATTTTTAACTTACTGACATTTCACCTGCAAAGTCTATTCCAGTGAATTGTAGATGATTTTCATGCGAAATCACCTGAACTGTTTACAATGTATATTTTATATGCGTATTTCGCGGCTATATTGGATACACGATGTAGAAATTGTGTTCCATTTGTATTATTTTCCTCACCTACTAGTGGTAATGGACCTTTACACCAAATTTCGTTTTTGTAGTACGAGATATTTGGTTCAGGATATTGTTCGGCCATATTGGCTTTCAGATGGCGATATTTTGAATCGTTTAATGCTTTTCGTACACGTTTAGTGATACTGTACTTCCATAGTACAATTCGTTTTCCAGACACGAGTCGTTAACACATTGACATTTTGATCGGCCCTATTGGATTCAATACGTCAACGTCCGCGAAATTTCAAACCATTGAGAGGTTGCTTGCAACATGACTTTCGGGCGGCCATATTGGATTTATCCTCTGCTGTCGGCCCGGGATATTTCACCAATATTCCTTCGTGGCCCTCCTCTATCTAAATATATGCGCAGTTTCCGGATCCCCGATTTTTTGGAAAGAACTTTGACTTGTTAGATGAGACTCCAGCTCTACCACGTTACGCATATTCACCGTTAAATTACTTTCTTGCTATCCATTAACATGATACCGCTCACTATAACCCCAGTATCAGGCCACCACTCGCTATAACCCCAGTCGTGCGCTTTTTTTTTTTTTTTTTTTTTTTTTTGTAACTAACATTACTCCAAATGTCTAAACTCGTTCTAAGTAGCCCCAGAGCAGAAGATTAACACCATCGTCGCAACTAACACCATATATATCTTTGTATTCTGTTACCTGCACTTCATTTTATCATATAGCATATTACATACCATGCTCAGGTCACCTTCTGTATGCCTAACCAGATAAATGTTTCAATAAGTAAATAAATTCTGATACCCATCTCCCAATGAAACTAGCAACAAATGAATGCTCATGGCCGCAGAGAAGGCGTTACCTTCTATGGCCCTCTGATCTTAGGATGGGAATGAAATTGCACTTTTAAAAAACAAGGATATTGTTAAGTGTGTGGAGATTTAAATTTGTAAAATGGTTGCAGGCTGTATGAGGCTATGACGTGAAATTGTAGAACGTATTAAGGTCAGGAAGTACTGGAGGACAATACGATGATAATTTCCTTGGTAGATATTACTAAGTAGAACAAATTATATACGTTCGTGAAAAAGCTCATGCGTAGTTTCTGACAAAATTTTAAAAAAATATTTTCTAAACCTAGAAATCGATATTGAACAAAAACCACACCACTTATTAAAGTGAAAACTAATACTGAAGTTCACTCTTATGAAGCTCTTCGTTATAACACTAGCAAGATGACAGTACGTAGTACTTTGAATGAGGTGTAGCCCAAAACTATGATTTACTCTTAATCTTTATTTTCTATTTAACTAAAATATTTTCAAAAATAAGACATAGCAGTTGATAGATCACATCGAGCTCAACAAAATTATGAGCTTAAGGGTAAAAATTCTCATGCGTAGTGTTCGAGAAAATCTCCAAAAACAAGATTTTTTGCGGCTCTAAAGAGTATGTCGTTCATTGCCAGTAATAATTAATAATTCTGCTGGACCAGATTGTTTATAGCTATATTTATAAATGTATATGTAAAAAAATACTGTTAAATATCAGATCGTGTTTTCTCCTAGTAGTAGTAAAGAATAGGCCTAAATTACAAAAATAAACATAAATCGAATTGTAAATCGAATAAATAGTATGCTATTCACTATCAACATTGGAAAATAAATTTTTATAATTATGTTTTTGGCTACAACCATAAAATAAATATGAATTTTTCACGAGATATTGAACTTCAAAGCTTTCTCCTGAAAAATGCCAATTTTAGAGTTAAAGCACTTGGCATCCAAGCGGTCCATATGCTGAGAAAACGATACTCAATTTACACTACCAGATACTTCTATTCTCACTCTGCCAAAGAGCTCGATTTTGATAATAATTCTAAAAGAAGGATGCACTCAAATCAAATTTTATAAGTCAATCCCGAAAGTCTAGTTTCTAACCCCATAATCTTTTAGGATGAGCAGGGAAAATTTCTTCTTCATCTTCCTTTAGTCGCAATGGGTTCAGATTACTTGACAAAACGACTTAGTTTAACGTCCCATGGATATGATCTTTAGGCTGAAGGAGACAGATGATATATGAAAATGAATGATTGTGAAATTAAATGTTTCGGGCTGTTCCACCAGGAATTGAGCCCAGGACCATGTACACCAAAGCAGTGCCGGATTTACGTATAAGCTAAACAAGCTATAGCTTAGGGTCCCACTATCTTGAGGGCCCCAAAAATTAAAGAAAACAACTGGTTGTATATTTCCAAAATATAAGATAAATAATAAATAAAATAAAATCTACAAATAACAACAATGCTTCGTGTTGTGTAGACTAATATGACGTAAGCGATAGGGCCCCTTCCATTACCCTGCTTTCTAAGAATTACTAGTTTTTTTTTTTATTTCTGTATGGTGTGCCTACGTTCATCTTGATCAGCGTTTCCCAACCTTTTTCAACTTGCGGCACACTTCAGGGTAACTTGAATTCTCGCGGCACACATATTATTATTATTATTATTATTATTATTATTATTATTATTATTATTATTATTATTATTATTATTATTATTATTTGAAAATATAAAATACTGTAGTATTTTTTTCTGATTACTGACATCCTTCTCACAGAGAAGAAAGCTAGACCACTGTTTTTCCCCGTGGTAAATCATTATGCTTATTTTTCATTTTAATTTAAAAATAGAAAACAATTACAATCAGATATAGGGCTCAAGTTGTTAAAAAATACACTTTTTTTTTCGAAAACTGTATCCAACCTTTCATTAAGAAGGAGGCTCACTAAATAACGAACGAACAAACGAATCTCTTTTATTTTTAAAACACAAATATAGGTAATTCGTATGCATGTTTACTTTGCCGGAAGGATTGAATAATATTTTAAAATTTCAAGTTACGAAATAGTCTGCAACAATAAAGAAGCAATAATGGTCATAACAATGATAACAAATACATTTTTTTTTTTCAAAATTAGAAATGTACAGAAAAATGTTCTACAGAAAAGTAACACAGTATGAAACTTTAAATTTTAGATTCATAGTAGTAATTTGAAATACAAATATACCTTTTTCTGTATGTCTTGCAATTTGATTGCTATAGAATTAATAATTTTGTTCCGATTTCCTCGCGGCACACCAGCGATCCATTCGCGGCACACTACTGTGCCGCGGCACACCGGTTGGGAAACGCTGATCTTGATACTTAAAGGCCCCCCATTATCTTCAATACCTTAGGGCCCCACGAAACTTAAATCCGACTCTGCACCAAAGGCACACGCACTAGCCACTAGACTAGGAAATATGACTTTCGTTTTTCTCGAATGAAAATGTATATGAACTTTCTCCTGGCTGAAACTCGAGAAGAAAATTTGTGTCAACCGATATACATAGGATTATATATTTGAAACCCATATGCAATCATCGTAAAGTTTGTTCAGTCTTAACTTACACTTACAAGATATCCTGCAATTTTCTAAACCAGTGTTTTGCAACCTTTGCCTTATGGTGACACCCTAGTATTAGTACACACAAGTTTACTATCTACACGATACGAGGCATCCACCCATAGGAATATTTGTTAGTGGGGGGGGATCTAAAGTCGAAAGATTAGAAAGGGTCCGGACAAGGTGGGCCCTGAAACATATGAAACAAAATATACTATTTTAAAAGTTACTAGGTTTTGAGAGAGTTCGGACCCGATGAAACCCCCGGTGGATGCGCCCATTCACTAGTTTGTCTTTTTCACATATTAGACACACCGGTTTAGGACACCCTTCATCGACACAGCACTTGAAACTCATCTCGAAATATTCCTCATTAAACAGTATGAATTTAGTGTTCTTACAACATTAAGAACAGAGACATCTAGTAGTATAGTTGAGTGTTATTCTCACAAAATTGTAGAAATGAACAAGTTGATTACGCACTTAAGGAGCTGAACGAAAATTAATAAGGATATTAAGTATCGTTTTATCACATGTTATTCCTTCGTTTAAACTTTTGAATTTCTAACAAAAAAAAAAAAAATCTCATGACATCCAAGTTGGAAAGCTTTGTTTTAACTCTAATGTAACCCTAAATTAATTAGGCATTGAACCGTCATTTCTGCTTTTATTTTCAAGTTGCTCCTATTTCATAGTGAAATTGAATAATTTTCGTACAATGTGCTTAATACAAAGTAGAAGCTCACTGAATTGTCAATTGTGCTAGGTTGTTCTTGAATTGGTAATTTTCATGCATATATTGCTATCCACAATACGTCTCCATTACTGCAGGAATGATGATTCATTCCTACATTCAATAACAACTAGCTATATAATTTATGGCGTTCTTTATTAAGCGCGCACAGATTAGGCTAGTTATAACCTCTAAACTGCAACTTTGAAAAACCGATGGATACACTGCAGCAGTAACACTCTCCGCGTTTCCATCCCTGTGCTCGCGAATTAAGGTAAACATCACAGACTTCAACTAAAATCAGCACTGCTATCTTAATCAGATAATCACAGTCCATAAATAATTTCTTCCAGCAAAATTAATACTGTCAATTGTTGGCAATGAACGACATATACTTTAGCACCTCAGAAGTTCGTTTTTCCTCTTCTTCTTCTCCTTCTTTTTTGCTCAAAATTATGCACTCAGAATTTATCCACAAACGTGTCATTACCGACTGATGCATACCTTATCTTTGGACAACATTTTAACTAAATAATAATAAAATTTGGGAGTTATTTATGCTTTTAGGCTGTTTAATTAACCGCACTAGGTATTCTCATCTCACTAATGTCATAAAGATGAGCTTAATGAGGGTGTATTTTAGCATCAGTTTCATCTCATTAAATAAAATGGTTCTCGTATAGCAACGATTTTTAGATTTTCAAATTAATTAATTTTCCTTCATTTTCTCAAAAACTACGCATGAACTTTTACATTCGTGAATTTCATAGTGCTCAGCTCAATAAATTCTATTGATGGTATATGGGCCATCTTTAGATAGTTTTTCCGTTAAATGCTAACAATATTGTAAAATATTTATTTCATGTACGCAATATTAAAATGATATTCATAATTACTTTGCTTAACTGCAGAATATGCACCAATTTTGCAAAAAAAAAAAAAAAAAAAAAAAAGTTATTCGAACGAAATTCGCCCCACAAAACGTGTATAAAGTGCATACTGATCTTAATTTGAAAGTTCCAGCCATGTGCGGAGTTATCAATTTTCTGCTAGGGGGCAGACCTCATTTTTGACTATTTTCTTTTCTCATTTTTGACCTTTTTGGTCATCTTATAAGGGACATTTTTTGTCAAAAAGCTGAGAGGCTATGCCCCTATGTCCATGGTTCCAGAACACCGGTTAGATCCTAGAAAGCAAGGAGATCATAATGTCTGCAAAAGCAATGCTGTTAGTACTTCAAATGTCATCGAACAACATTAGTGTATCCAAGGTATCTATGCGAGTTCGTTGTTTATAGGCCTATGTATACAATACCAGGACGACGCCAGCAAATTCCTATTGTGTAAGAGCTTAAAAGCCAACTGAATGTTTTTTTTTTATTATTATTATTTATAATTAATTTACAAGAAATTATTCAGTTTGTAGATCTTAATCTTCCAAAACCATTTAAATCAGCCATTGATGTATTACATTAATGTGTTATTCAATAAATTCTACAATATTATTAATAAATATATATCTATTTCGCATATAGGATTACCTCTTAAATATTACCAGTAGTTAGGTATACCTATCCTCAACATGGTCAATGACGTGTTCCCCAACTACTCTTTACATATCTTCGTAATTAAATAAATACAAATTGAATAAAGTTAATTAATGATTCCGACCTCCAATATTTCCCTCCTTCTCACAATCGCAAATTTTCCATACATATATGAAACATACGATTGTCTTATTTTGTCCCGAAGATATGTATTGTTTTTAAAAGTATTCCACCTTGACGTCATTCTACTAAACCAGTGGTTCTCAACCGATGTGTCGTGACATATTGGTGTGTCATGCAGTCCCCTAAAAGTATATCGTGTAATTTTAGAATTTAAGAATCATGAAGAATTTAATAATAATTAATTAAAATCGAGTAAATGTACCATTCAACACCTCAAGCGATAGCAATAATGCTCAGTGCTATATAGAGTCATTTAAAAAACTAACTGGTTTCACTATTATGATAGATATTATTATTATTATTATTATTATTATTATTATTATTATTATTATTATTATTATTATTATTATTTATAATAAAAATATCAAACAAGTGTGTCGCGATTTACTGCATGCTAAGTAAAGTGTATGAGAGACGAGACCGACTAACGTGGAAACCGAACCGTATGAACTCCCGCCGGAAAAGTAAAGTGTCGTCAATCAAAAAAGGTTGAGGACCACTGTACTAAACCATATGACTTCTCTGTTCTTCCTGGGATAGAAACCCATTAACGGAAATAATTAAAATTTTTATTCTTCATTTTTTCAAAATCACTTTTTTTTTAAAAAATGTTTTCCCTATAGCCATGCGATACTTCAATTAAAATTCATCTAACATGATACAATGAACTGAGTACTCAACGCCTAGGGAATGTAAAGGGACTGGAGCATGGTGCTACCTCCTTTATGTGCCTAACTTATGAATAGGATGTCTGGATTTATATTACCATTGTCCGTGAGCAATATTGGCCCATTTCAAATAGAGGTACCATTACCTTTTACCATGGTAATATAACGTTAAAAAACATAATAAACACTTAGATAAAGCAAATCTCACAATGATTTTTCGTTTCTCGTAACTAATTAATTTCATACTTTCAACTTTGTTAATTTATTACATTGTAGCCTTTATATCACGGGCTTCCACTTAAAAATATATATATATATATATATATATATATATATATATATATATATATTAAGATACATATAAAGAGACAGGAAATAGCTACCTTATAGAACTCTGAAATACAGCATTTGATTTATTATTATTATTATTATTATTATTATTATTATTATTATTATTATTATTATTATTATTATTATTATCTTTTGCAATAATGATTGGTATTTACTAAGGCAAAGCCATTTGATGGGCCAGGTGTGAATTTTTTAACAATTGATTGTCTTGAATAAAACACGTTCACTTTTAAAATGTTTTTAGTTCATAGCTGTACACTGTATATTTGTTAACCAATTCACCAGTAACTCAAACCTCATTGTATAACACACATGTTTTCTGCAGGCGTAATGTCCTTGGCAAAGACATATTATCTTCTAATCTTATTTTATGTGACAAAATTACATAAAGGAAAATGTTCGTACAGCAAGCGAACTTATATTTTCATATAGCAGAAGACCAGATAAGAATTTCAAACAGTAATGAACACTACAATGTGTTAAGAAATGAAGACACATACCTGAGTGAGTCTTAGAGCACGGTCTCTGTGCACGTCTATTTACACACCACTTAGAGAGTTGCTTTGAGATCTGGTGACCATTGTCGCATTCCTGAGTTTCGTGTTTATGTTATCTTATCATTTCTTAGTGAAACTCATTGAAGTAAATGCTATCTACATAATAATTACTCTCGTTTCTATGTTGTAGTTCTTTGCCTTGGGATGTCAAGTTATTAAATCACATTCCTTACGTCAAAGCAACCCGTCTTCTCAAAGCAGTGAGAATGCAATCTTTGATTCTTTTTTTTTTTTTTATTCCTCAAAGTGGAAGAGATGACATAACACAATCCGATCGACGAGCACTTTACATCTATAAACAAACGATAAGTACATAAGGAAAACTTGTGCAAAATGTACCCAAGTTTCTGCAAGTTAATTTTCTAAAACTATTACAGTAATCAAAGATAGTAATCGTCCATTTTATTACATTGTAACTGTTAAGAAATGACAATGAATCAGAATTTTTTTTTCAGTTTAACGCCCCACGATTATGCCTTTTTAGACTAAGGGAGACGAATAAATAACCCAAGAGAATGGTGATGGAAGTCAGGCACGTAGCCAGGATTTCGTGAAGGGGGGGAAGTCCGTGACATGAAATACTGTTGTCATCACAAAAGGGGCTCGATCATTCTAAACTATTTTACTGGAACATATATTGGTTCGTTTAGCCAGGATTTCGTAACGGGGGGGGGGGGGGGAGTGACATGAAATTCTGAAGGCCCAAGAGCTCGATCAATCTAAACTACTTTACTATCAACATATATTGGTTTGTTAGGACAATAAAATGAGGATATGTTGGCAAGTATTTTAATAACAAACTATGAAGAAATTTCGAGCAAAATAATAAAAAAAAGTATTGAAAAAGATTTTACATTTTCGTCCTTCTCCTGTTTATTCAAATATAACAATTTTCCTTTCGTTATGACCTCAATTATTATAAAAAGTACATACTCAATACTGTCTTGTAAACTATCTTCTAATATAAATAAAATTAAAAGTTTGTTTGTGTGTTTGTCTGTCTGTGTGGGGCCTGGGGACCAGACGAGTGGACCGAGAGTTACCAAATTTTGGTCAGAGGTACCTTGGCCCAGGCCCCAGATCAAGACGAAGCGTTTTTTTTTTTAATTTCGAAACAGGGTGGTCTCAGGGGGGCGTTTACCGGAACCGGCTTGGGGACCAGACAAATTGACCCAGAGTTACCAAATTTTAGTCATGAATACCTTGGTCCAGGTTCCAGAGCAGAGTTAAACGTTTTTGTCGAAATTCGAACCAGGGGGGTCTCAGGGGGGCGTTTACCGGGACATGTAAAAGTAGTAGAAAATGACCGATATTTATTTATTTATCTAACAATCACCAGATACAGCTCAGAGGTCATTTTACACTGGATATCCAACAACATTAACAATGGAAAGGATTTGGGAAGGTATCGGCCAGGGCCTGTTTAGTAGGTGCCGTCCCGGCATTTGCCTGGTAGGACTGAGGGAAACCCTGGAAAACCTCAGTCAGAATGGTCGGCAGCGGGATACGAAGCCACGACCTCCCGAATACGAAGCCAACGCTCTACCACTTGAGCTATTAGTGTCGAATTCATATTTACGCGGTCGCTGAAATCAATGGTGAAACTCGGATCGCATTAACTTCCAAATTCACGCTATTTGGCTCCGGGCCGGGTGCACCAGAGGGGGGTGAGATACCAAGACATATAAAAGTAATCCAAAATGACCGATATTAGTGTCAAATCCATAGTTTTCGCCGTCGCTGAGATCCATGGTGGTACTCCCACAGGCGTTGACTTCCAAATACAGCCCCTGTGCGAAGCATGTGTATGTTCAACTAGTTTTACAATATATGCGTTCCTTTCTCTGTTGAATCAAATGCTAACAGAACTTTCTTTCAACATAAATTTTTGTTTTTATTATTCCGTCAACTATTGTCGGTTCCAAATGACAAGTTAAAGGAGCAATAGAAAATTGTCCTTGAAACAACATGTTTGATACTGCAAGGATGCGATGACGAAAAAGTATGATTTAAAATGACCACGCTGTTACCCAACGGCACTATGCTTTCGAAAGCTTGAAATCTCCCTGCCTAGTAGCGGAAATTCTGAGAATTCCATAACTTTTCTTGAAATTTCAAATTCCATGACTCTTCCAGAGTATCTCGCTTACCTCGCCACCATATTGCAAGTAATACAAATCTCCTCATAAGAAAAAGTAAGCAAAAGCTTCCTGTAGTTTTCTTCTTAATTTTTAACGCTGATCCTTCTTTTTGTCATTTCATTTTGTTTTATCCTTCCTTAAATTTTTCATTTCTGGTCTCGAAGGGGGGGGGGGTCCGGACCCCCCTTGGCCTGTGGAAGTACTAGTGGAATGAAATGTGGGAGGAAACAGAAATATCCCGAGAATACCCACGGACACGATGTTGTCCAATGAAAACTGACTTGGCCGGAGATCGAACCACGAACCTCATACACCACAGATAAGCTCTCTACCACTGAGCTACAATATTCCCCCAGTGAATCAGAAAAACATAAATACAGTTCTGTTTTTATTTGAGTATCTTCAATAATTATCATTATCTAAGTGATTCCTGATTATTTCATTTATTTTACAATTTAATACGTCCTGTATGTACCCACTACAACCATTCATGTAGTGTTGCCCGAGAGATGAGAAGTATCATTTTTAATTTGAGACGAGTCGAAACATTTCACTAATCTCGTGGTCAACGCTAGTTCACCCAAGTCTTAGATTTCAAACATTATTTTAGTTTTACATGATTCATATAAATAACTATATAACACGTCCAGAAAGTAAGTTCCGTTTCAATTTATCTCCGCTGCACCGCTGCGATCGCAGTTCCGCACATGCGCAAAAGACGCTCTGTATCAAGGAGAAGAAACGTGAGCAATTTGGAGATCGCTGTCAGTCACGTACGCTTTGTTGTGCTTGTTTACAATGTCGGTGTTGATTGAAAATCCCGCCGCTTGTGAAATCAGAGCGGTGATTCGTTTTCTGAATGCGAGGAAAGTGAAACCAAGTGAAATTTATCGGCAAACTTGCGATGTTTACGGACAAAATGCGATGAGTGATTCAGTGGTGAGAAGATGGGTCCGACAATTCAATGAAGGACGTAGTGACGTGCACGATGAAGAACGAAGTGGGCGTCCATCTTTGGTTACAGAAGAACTGGTTCACGCGATTGATGACAAGATCCAGGAAAACCGCAGGTTTACAATTAGTGCTCTCGGTATGGAATTTCCCCAAATCTCACAACAATGACAACGAGCTGAAAGAAACTGTTTCCAACTGGTTGAAGACACAGGCGGCAAACTTCTATGAAGAAGGTATACAAAACGTCTTGCCACGCTATGACAAATGCCTGCAAAATTTCGGCAGTTATGTGGAAAAGTAGTTTAAGAGTTGTAGAATTTTGTGCAATAAATAATTTTTCTGTATCTGTACACAATTTAATTTTATTACCAAACGGAACTTACTTTCTGGACGTGCCTCGTATACATTCATAAAGGGATTGTATCATATGAACACACTGAAGAGCATTTATCAATGTTATAAATACGCAAGTCCAGTGATCAAAGTGAGATGATATGCGGTGGTATGCCATACCGCCTCTGGTTTTTCAATGATGAAGGCATACCGCTTCTGATTTTTCAGTGATCAAGGCATACCGTCACTGGAGAGTAGTTGCTAATATACCTTTAATAAATGCAATTTTATACACAGTAATTGACGAATAGCTTTGCACATAAAAGATTTTATTTCTTATGTAGAAATAATTTCTAAGTTGACAACACTGACAAATTATTTCTACATAACACATTTTTGTTATCGTTTTCCTATCTTTTTTTTTTCAAATTGAGGTGTCTTCAAAGAAGTTCGTCTAGTTTATATTTTCGTGTGCCGTATTGATTTTTATCTTTCTTATGTATGTGTGTGTCTTCTTACCTTAATGCATATAAATGTCGTGTTTTAAGCATAGGAGAATTTAGGAGTTGTCTGCTGTGGGGGCGGATCTTCCGGGGTTTGGAATACTCCTCAGTCGACTAGGGAGTCCGAAAGTTTTCCCGAAGGAAATAGTTAATATAAAAATTCGGTTTTTGAGCATTTTCGTGTATAATTCTTTATCATACAGCATAAGGGGATATTTTTAATTTTTTTTTTTTTAGAAAGTTGTTGGCGGAGGATCAAGGTCTCTCCATGTACCCCCCCCCCATACACACACACGTAACTACAGAGAAGCTCTTCAATTATCTTGAGTCATTATATAAATAGAAATGCAATCTTTTAGGCAACATACCCTCATTGTATTTCAATATTTAGATAGCCGGTATATCGAGTCAAAATAATAAAACATACCATCTCTGCTTTTTTTTTCACTTCAAACACTGCGCAAGTCATTACAAAATGTCAAATACATGGTTTAAATATTGTTAAATCACACCTTTCATGGATCACTCGTGACACGAGACGATTCTGGTAGCTTTCAGATGAAATTAAGAAAATCAGAGCATAAATTTTGTACATAAATTTACAAAACAAGACCAGCGGCACAAATCTGTCTTCTACATTCGGGGAACGGGTAAGACCGTTCCCATAATCTTTTTCTTTTATTATTTATTTTTAAGTGATGTTCAAAATATTTATGAAGTTGAAAAACAATGCTGTACAGGATCAGGGGAGGAGAATTGTCTTCAACATTGGGAGGCGAGCAGATTTGAGGCTTATTCTGGGGAGACATCAATTTCATCTCACTTTCTTTTGTGGCAATCGGATATAAATCATCACGTTTCTTCTCCTTTCAAAAAAAAAAAAAAAAAAAAAAATCAAATCGGATTATTGGGGGGACAGTCCTCCCAGTTCCAAGATTGGAGGGGACACGTCCCCCTCCTCATCCTTCCTGAGATTTGCGACAGTGAACAAGATGAGAACATTTTCGAGGAGTCTAGAAATGATCCCTAGAGAATCGAGACGAAACGATACGAGACCACATAATTTACGTAACTAAACGAGAATACCTTATTTCCCGTCTCGTCTCGTCTCATGACTATTACTACTTGTGTCAACAAAAATTGTTGCTCTCATTTTACATTTATATGTAGAGTTGAAAATGAAGAATATAAAGTTATGACTTGTTCCACCAATCTGGAATAACTTTTATGTCAATGTTCAGAAAACCAAAGTCAGTAACCACCACTGCTAGCAGGATACATTTTTCAGAATTATACACAGCTATAATATATTTAAACGAAGAATTTTCATAACTATCGAAACAAATCAAAAATTGCCCTGAGCGATTTTCCTCTCCAGCTTCAATTTTAGCTACCCCACAATGTCCACGAATTGGGAACAACGTTGATGAAACATCGGTACGTGACACAATTTTTCTGATGGCACATTCGTAATCAGCGAATGTGATTCAGTAAAGGATACCTACTTTCATCTCACGGCAAGACACAAAGTTCACATTTGTTGGACTCAAACTTTCAGAAATATCTCAGGAACGTCATTTGAGCACATTCTTATCGTCTAGCATGCTGCGCAGGGAGACCGGTTTCAGGCCCAACCAAAGGAATTTTATTTCCTAGCATTAGAAAACCTAAAACATCACTGTACCAAGTAAATAAGTCTCAGTGGGAACATGTTGAATAACTGCGTAGTTTCATCGTTGTAACCCCACTCTTTCTGGGCAAGCCAGAAACTTTTCAGTACTTTCTCGTATAGTTGGCAGGGCTATTGTATTAGGTCACATACAACTACGTACATTCTAACCTCAAAAAATGCTTTTGTAATGTTTTAGTAAAAATAGAAATTTGCTTTTCAGCGCAAGACAATATTGCTGAATTACACAAAAACTGATATAATAACTACTAAGAGAACTGTTTACATTTATAGTTGCATGATTGCTGCAGCTACGTCCAGTAACATTAAGAATATGACAGGGAGCTCGTGTTTCTTAACATGGATAAAGCACATTTATAGGCCTACATCTGGGTCTCTTCTATTCCCTCGTATTATGGAAAGTGGTTGCAGTCACTTGACAATCTTTGGCAAGCTACTTGAATAATATGAGTAGTTATGAATTTCTTCAATTAGTATCGATTGAATCAATTTCTTCTTATACTTCGTGAGTACGTAACGGAGAAGTGAGAAGAAATTGGAGTATGGATGATTGATGAACACACTTTACCCCCCCCCCCCCAAAAAAAAAGGAGTGATGGTGGTGCAAACAACTGAATTCATTTTATTTTCATGAAATCAGATTTAGTGTCGAGTTAAAATGTTCCGAGTCTGATTTTATTCCACCTATAAAAGATTGAGTACCATGCACTTTGTATTATTTTGTTACAAGTGTCCCATGAGGAGGTGGTAGTGCGTTTGTTTTTAAATCTGTATACGAAATACAATGTATGTATTATTAAAATATACTTTATGCCTTATGATATATACTACATTTTATTTAAAAAGATTGATGTAGAAGTTTTATATAGAAATACATTTAAACTTATATTAGAATAGCAATTCTTCATTATGCTTGAAAGTTAGTCACTGAATATAGCAAATGTAAACTTCATAATTCTTAAATTAGAAAAGTTATTTTTCTATTCTATTCTGTAAACATTGTAGTAACACTCAGGAAAGAGCAGGAAGCACATCTACATGTGATCACATGACTGCTTTATAAGCACTATATATATCCACTACAACATAATATGATATTCAAAAATGTGGGCCACGAGTTCAAAGCAATAAACAGAGAAACACGTTGACATTAGTTTATATTTCGAGCCACACATGTATCATTTTGTAAGAAGATATGATATATATAAAGAATAGTAAACCTCTTCACTTTCGAATAATGATAGAAGAGAAGGTATGATAATAGTGAAAACTTCGAATTTTAGATTTCAACAGTTTTACACGTTCTTGGCCCCTGCATTCCAAAGAACGGGTTTTTGGATATCAGTCTTGATGTGAATATATTTACTTGTCCAGAGGCTATACCATTCAAAGTATCGAGACCAAAATAGTGCGGTTTTTAAAAGATTCTCTAGAGGGTTCGAAGCTTCGAATTTTCTTCCTACCACCCAAAATAAAAATGGTTTATCGAAGAATGAAAATAAAAATTTTCGATTTTTTTTTTTTCGAAAACAGATCTAACAATTTTGTTCATATTTCACAAATTAATGTTTCATTAACAATCCTATAATGTGGTATAAGTCGTTTCTCTAGGAAACATCAAGAAGGGGTAGTTTAGTCTTGAAGGTTAGTTATTTCTGAACGATTTTCTCAAAAGCAACTCTGGCGATTTTGTTCATGTTTTATAAATAAATAAAATGTAAACAAAATATTCATAAGGGGTAGTTTACTCTTAAGGAGTGTTATTTTCCGATGATTAAAAAAAAAACTACTCAGGCGATTCTGTTCATATTTCATTAATAACCCAGCAACATGGCACAATTCATTTGCCCTTTAAAATATCTATTTTCTATAAGGGGCAGAGTGTTCTTGAGACCGTGTGTTTTTCACACGATTTTCTGAAAAACGACTCTTCGATTTTGTTCATATTTCATAAATCCACGTTTCATTAATAACTCTACAATATGGATTAATTCATTTCTTATGAATTAATCAATAAGGGATGAGTTTATTTTTGGATGATTTTTCTGAAAAAACGACTCGGGCGATTTTGTTTACGTTTCATTAATAATCCTATAATATTGGCGCAACGAAAATATCCACAAGTAGTTACTTTTTTCGATAATTTCCTCAAATACGAATCATGAATATTTAATTAATAATCCTAATATGTGACATAAGTCCCCAAAGGATAGTATCTCAATATTAGTGCTGCTCACTGTTTTGAAACCGAGACGAAAACTACACTTTTAAACCCGAGATGAGATGAGAAACATAACATTTCTTTGATTTTTAAATTTTACTTTCTGCAAGTAAATACTCTTTTTGTGCTGGACCAAAGTGCGAGAGTAGTATTAGTTTTGTTTCTGTCTAATTGAATCGTATTTTATATTTTTTATAATTATCCATTAATATTGTGTTGTAAATTCTTCAGGCTCGTCTCCATTTAGCTTTAATAAAATGGCAAGGATTCAGATATTTTTGCCTTCTTCCGTATAACTGATAAATGACCATATAAGTTTTATATTGTTTCTGTTAGCTATGTTCTTTGTATGTGTTAGTAGTAAAGGTTCTGCATTTCGGAATTCTTCGTTGCATTTCGGAAAATTAACTATTCGTTGTGTATGGGCCTTCGCCCGCTGTACAATAAAGAATACCCTATCGCGCTTAATTAAGAGCTTTACATTTTTTAGTTCCCAGCAACTAACTCATTGTTTACACAGATATTAATGCTCAAATCTAAAGATGATTATGGCTAATCTTAATAACAAACAGCAAAGCACATTCATTTTGAGTAATATAAAAATACATTTTTCAATAATTAGTTGTAACAAAACAGTCAAATTTGTTAAGTTAGATCATGACAATATTATCGTAGAAATACACAAATATTAATTCTCAAGTCTATGTATGGTCCTTACCAAATTTTGAAATAACTAAATTGAAACAATGCAATTTTTAAGTTGCAGTTAAATCGTCTCAGTTTTAAATTTTCAAATTGCCTGCACGTTATTGATATCTATTTGCGTCAGGCAGTATGTTTACAATTAGAAAATACGCGACGCACTGTCATATAAATAGGACTAGCTCATAGTATTTTATAAATATTATTATATTTACTAATATTATAATACTAATATAATATTATTATATTACTAATAATATTATATTAGTACTAATATTAATATTATAAATACTATTACATTCGTATTTTTATAATAGTTTTTTTTTTTTTTTAAATAGGACTAGCCTTTGGCCAGCCACGTTTGCTCGGCCTACGGCTTCGCTTCTCATATGTATCAATCACTCTTTGCTTTTTAATACCTTGCTTAATCACTCGCAATTTATTTTTAAAGTGGCCTTTGTTCCATAGGATTATTTTTTTTAAAAAAAAAGCACATATAAATAACATGGGTAGTTTCTTCATAACCCCTTTAGACCCCTAAAAATTAAAAATATTCACTTTTGACAATTTTCCTGTGAGTTAGTCCCGAAAAGCTACAATCATGCTAAACTTCAACTTTCCACGTCAACCGGAATTACCTGTTATTTTATGTCAGTGAGTGAATGAGTTCATGTAATTTTATTGTAGTTAGGATTAGGATTATTCTCGTTATTTTTGTGCCATATTCAGTTATTTATCAAATAAATTATTTCCTTGTTGCAGAGTAAAAATATAATTACACTGGGTTGGCAATACTGTTTATCTGTTGGTACTGTGGAGTATGTTGAACGATTTCCCTCAATCGAAATTTTCTTCGTACATAATTTCTGCCTTTTTTTAATCTATTGGTGTAGAGGTTAAAGATTTACCCTGTATATTTATATATATGTATGAGACAGAAATATATATGTGAGATTGCTGCGTATAGTGCGTTAAGTAGAGATGACCAGAACCTGTTCCTGGTGGAACCGGTTTTCGGGTCTGAACGGATCCGGTTCTAGAAGATCCGGTTCAGGAACCGGTTTTTCGGATCCATGACTGGAACCGGTTCTTTGGATATAGATCTGGAACCGGTTCTTTGTATCCAAGTCTGGAACCGGTTCCCAAGATCCGGTTCTGGAACCAGGTTTTCGGATCCAGGTCTAGAACCGGTTCCGCTGGAACCGAAACCTTGTGACCAGATGGCGGCCGCTTGTCTCATTTGGCTAAATAAACTGGGTAACTGGCAAACTCATTGGCTAAACAGGAAAACTGGCCAACTCATTTGGCTATAACACCCACTGGTGGACCAAATTTTTTTTCTGGGGGCACAAGCGGGTTTTGGCGGGGAGGGCACAAGCACATGGTCCTATTTGCAGTGTTTTGAAGGTGAACTTTGTGCCTTCTTTACGGGTCTTTGGGGGCTTTCTGATCCAGGCCTGGAACCGGTTCCTAAGATCCGGTTCTGGAATTGGGTTTTCAGATCCAGATCTCGAACCGGTTCCTAAGATCCGGTTTTGGAACAGGTTCCTAAGATCCGGTTCTGGAACCGGGTTTTCGGATCCAGGTCCGAAACCGGTTTTGGAACCGGTTCTGAAAACCGGATCTCCGAGAACCGGTTCCGCCGGAACCGGAACTTTGTGGCCATCCCTAGTGTTAAGTCCAAAAACTTCATTTTGAGAAAAATGGATTTAAATATTCTGTGCTGATACCCGAAAACGAAATTGTCAGAAAAATAGTTACGTGTAGAATAAACCAAAATTATTTATTAACCAACAAAAGTAACAGGTAATTAAGTTCCAAACCAATGACAAAGGACTAATATGCAACTAATATTATGAATAAAAAAATATTACACTAAACAATGATGCACTTAACACGGTTTACACGCACAACATCACACATTTCAAATTGCAGTGTAGACACAATAATTTGCGAAATAAATTGTTTTCATTTTATTGCATTTTGAACAGAAAATAACATGGAAATAAGACAGAATTCTTCATAAGTTAGACAAAACTGTCTTTGTAGTGACAAAAAATTAACAATGTACGTTCTTTATCGCAAAATATCTAGGTTTCAGTTACTTCCAATTCTTTCTCTCCTTTGTCCTGTCGCCAGCTATAATCTGAACTCTAACAAAATATTATTGTTTTTTTGCTGGTCCCTTTCTGATTTGTTTTGTTTATAGCATCTTCCACTTCCTTATATTCTTTACAATCAGCATGGTCTGAGTATACATACACGACGTCATGGAACGTTTCCAAACTCTCATAAAAGTGGTGAAAACAGGTGAGATGATTTAAAGGAGATCTAAAAGATCAGCTTTCTTCTTAGCTCAAATCAACATTAGGTTCTTTGTACCTTAATTGTGGGTTCAAATATTAGGCATTCTTTTTCCTTCTTTAGAAACTGGCAGTTCTGACTGGCTCCTCTTCATCCAGTGATGCTTTATAAAATATCATACTAGGCTCTGCTTTCCTGGACTGAAGTCACTTCACTTGTTTCCAAACGAAAGGATTGCCATCTAAAACTTCTTTGTGCTGCTGCAGATCGCCCGTACAGACGACTTAGAGCAACTGAGCTGTACTGTTGCAATCTCATTGAACATATTTCAGACTACAATAATGTTAGTCACAGGAAAGCCTTACTTCAAACTTATTTTGGAATATGTCCGCGCTTTTATTCAAAAGAATAATACTGTAATTACAACGAAAAGATCTGTGTTCTTTGAAAGTGGTTTACACAATAATGGTCTTGGCTTTCAATTACAATACCGATCAAAGTTAAAAATAACTACAAAATCACAATTGTGACCTCTGTGCTGACAAATGTTACTTATCAAAATTAATTATTGATGTCAACTGTGAAAAAAGGGGTTAAGTCAGAAAATGTAGCTTAACACACACTACCCTGCCGTCTTGGAATTTAAAGAAGTTCTTGTACAGCGGGATAAGCAGCAACCCTGCAGACTAAGGACTTATGTTAGTAGGTGTGGGATGGGGATTCTGCGCCACTTCATCATTTCCAATAACAATCTAGCACACCATCAATAATAATAGCGCACTCCTAATAACAATAGCGCATCCCCTTACCTCCAAATAACTTCTAAACTACCCCTAATAATTTCTACCGCACTCCCTACTTCCCAAATAACTACTATCACATCTCAAATAACTTCGATCTTACTCATAATAACTTCTAATGCATTCTATCACTAAATGTAGTTACAAAAATCATTAAATCTGGTTATAAAAAATCCGTAAATCTAGTTACAAAAATAACTAAATCTAGTTACAAAATCACTAAATCTAGTTACAAAATCTGGTTATAACCGGTTTTGACTTTTAAAAAATCACTAAATTTGGTTACAAAATCTGGTTATAACCGGTTTAGACTTCAAAAATCACTAAATCAGGTTACAAAAAATCACTAAATCTAGTTACAAAAACAAAAAAATTACTAAATCTAACAACATTTAACAATAATAAACAATTGCATTTTAAACTCTGATACATACTCTTTTAAATGCCGTTTGAATTATCAAAATCGGATAAAAAATAACGAATTTAGCATTTTGCCGCCTGTATTTATACAACCCAACACAGAAGGTTTGTGCACACACACACATTTACAATTCAGTTTGCTTGAGAGAAGCATGATCATATATGTAAATGAGATTTATAGTCTCTTTCTTTTTCCTTCTTCCCACACCAACATACATATATATGCATTAGCCTCTTCCTTCAACAGAACTTTTTAGCTAGCACTCGTGAGAGATGGAGCTGTATACCGATGACGTTGTATAATAGCTGTTAGATTACGTCACATAAGGGTTGCCAACTCCATATATTTTTTCGGAACGTTCCAGGATTTTAATTTTTCAAGATATCGCTTTAAAACATATCGGGATGAATTCACCCCATTACTAATAAATATGATAATTGTTAAAAGTGAGTTGGCAACACTGATAGTCATCCCCCAAATAACGTTATTATTTAATTCCTCGGTCCCTAATTAACCGATTTCAAAAATTCAAACGGCAAATAAATACTAATAACATAACCAATTTTTTTAAAAATGTATAGATGGTTGCATAACCCAAAGGATACTTTTCCCTTTTTCAATATCTCCACAAAATTTCTACAAATCGAAAAAATAAAAATACTACCATAAGTCAAATAAATTCTAAGACTTTTTTAAAGAATAACATTTTCCCGAAAACTCAAAAATAAACCCGTAAAAAATTCCCGAAATTTTGAACTTGCTATAAAATCGTCAAATATTAACCGATTTTCAAAATTCAAACGGTAGATGGTTTCTATTTTCTTATAATTTTTTTTCTAACACGTTACTGGTTGCCTATGTCTAAGGATAAAATTACAAAAACAACTTTTATGACTTAAAAAATATAAATTTTACCTAAAACTAAACATACATTATTACTCACTAACACCTATCAACTACGCCACACATAAAAGTTAATTAAATTTTACCTAAAACTAAACTATACATAAAAGTTAATTAAATATGACCTAAAACTAAACTATACATAAAAGTTAATTAAATATGACCTAAAATTAAACTATACATAAAAGTTAATTAAATATGACTTAAAAGTAAATTACACCACACATAAAAGTTAATTAAATATGACCTAAAAATAAACTAAACTATACATAAAAGTTAATTAAATATGACCTAAAACTAAACTAAACTATACATAAAAGTTAATTAAATATGACCTAAAACTAAACTATACATAAAAGTTAATTAAATATGACTTAAAAGTAAATTACACCACACATAAAAGTTAATTAAATATGACCTAAAACTAAACTATACATAAAAGTTAATTAAATATGACCTAAAACTAAACTATACATAAAAGTTAATTAAATATGACTTAAAACTAAACTACACATAAAAGTTAATTAAATATGGCCTAAAAATAAACTACACCTCACATAAAAGTTAATTAAATTTTACCTAAAACTAAACTATACATAAAAGTTAATTAAATATGACTTAAAACTAAACTATACATAAATACATTTTAATTATATCTTATAATGCCCCCAAGCTAATGTACTTATACCACCCTCTAGTATATATCTTTTATCATCATTCGAATCTAATGCTAACTTATTTACAGCTATGGTATATACATCATGCTTACAACTTCGAATTAGATTTATATTTTTGTATGTTTTCACATCATTGAATAGGGTTTGCTTATAATCATCAAATTGTAACTCTTTTGATACTACACATTTTGTTATTCCTTTTGCTTTTTTCTTCTCTTTATTTTCAACTTTAAAGGCATACATCTTTGATCTTAACCCAATAAATTCTGTCATTATTTTACCATTGTTTTCATCCTTCATCTTTCCTAATACTTTTTTGTTTACTAATGGTATTCCATATTGATTATCCTTTCCATATTCACTTGTATCAAATAAATCAACCATTTCTTTTAAGTCTTTGTAGAAATCATCTGTATTAATTTCATATATAAAACTATCAGTATCCATATAACATAACCCTATATCAATATCATATTTAGGTTTCATAATGTTGTAATGGAAGTCATACATTAATAGTTTTGATAAATCTAACACACTCATACCAACATATATAGGTTTGTTAAAGATCAATTTTTTCTTTTTTCATATGTATCGCACACAAATCTTCAGTAAATATTGTTCTATAATCAAAGTTCGGTTTCGCTATTAACTTTTCCACCCTCATTGGATCACATTCTAAAGTAATTGATGGCCTCTTTCTAATGTTTTCCATTGTTTTACCAAATACACTATTATTCATTAACTTGTAAAAATCTTTCTCGAAATTATTCTTAGCTTGCGTTCTCATATTTGTATTTAGATCAATATATTCCTTTAACCAGTTTGATTGCTTGAACTCTAATACTCGGTGAATTTTCTTTAATATCATTCCAAGTGACATATATAATTTTAAATTTCTATAGTGAATAACATATCTTTCTTTATTGTAAAGCGTTGTTAATAATTTTGATTGTTTCGATCCTGGTGGGCACATATTTTCTGGAGCTAATGGTAGATCTGTATGTTTATCATGTAAGTATTCTGGATATTCTAAATCAACTTCTAATATGTAGCCAGTTTCTGAATCATCTGGAATATTCATTATGTTTATGTAAGGTTGAACCCATTTAAAGTCTTTGTAAGGCATGTATTGACTCATTGCCCATCCATATAAATTATTTGCATCTAGATAAGTTAAATACTTTGAAAGTTCATCTTTATTATAACTTTTCATATACTTATTATTTGCTTTTACATACCTCTTACTACATTGTGAAATTCCACCTCTTATACCTTTTTCAATCATTAATATTTTGTCATAGTCAGTTAACATTTCTAGTTCGATTTTAGTCACCTTTAACATTGAATCCCACGATAAATCAGGAGCAGTGAAATACCAAGCAGGATCTAAACCATATGCCTTTAAACACACATCTCTAAAATTTTCAAATACATCAGCTAATATTAATACATCTGTCTTGTTATAAAGTTCTGTATATTCACCTAGATTTTTAATATTGAATGACTTCCAAACATTTTTCGCATGCTCATAATCTTCATCACTGATGTGGGTGTTAGTAAGTTTATTAAAGAACATTTCTTTTGAAGGTAGTTTTGTTTCTTCTAATCTTTCAATTGAGTCAATATAATCATATGGGTAAACACCTTTTTTAATTACTAAATCTAATAAATCATTAGTGAAATACTTTGACGTTTCAATATATATTTCTTTTGTAAGGTTATTTGCTAGTTCTGCTAAACCCCTTGACATAAACCTAAATGAATCTAGAAATCGTAAATTAATTCCATTCTTTTTATCAATCTTCACATATTTTGAGTATGTTATATATTTTTCCTCATTATTTGCAATTAGCTTTATTTCATTCTTATCATAAGCAAGTTCTTTAACAAACAGGTGAGTATCATAACCACTTAAATTGTGAATAAATACTGGAATAAAATTAGGATTTCGATAGCTTAAGTTACAATAACTGTGAGCTGCACCTCTAAACTTTCCAGTTAAATGATCATGATCTCTTACTTTCGCTTTATTTATATTTATATTTTTCAAACATTTACCTAATTAATGTTTCCATTCTTCTAATTTTTCAACCATGCTATCATTATTTTTAGCGAATTTTATTTTCTTATTTAACATATTTATTTGTTTTTCAATTGCTGGTGGTAAATCATTCAAGTTTCTCTCACATATATGACAACTATTGGAATTATTATATCTATTTTCCTCATCTTTAGTTAGGTCAATCATTTCAACTGTTTTGTTATATATTTTATTTATTTCTATTGCTTCTTGTTTTAAATTCTCCACAAACACCTTTGCAGCATCTAAACCAATATAACAAACAGGGCTTTTATACACACCATTTGAGTATTTGATGTAATAACAGAAACTCATTGGTAAATGCTTTTGATACTTCACAGTTTTAGAACAATTATGGTCTACATCCATTTTACATAACAAGCATTCAAAATCGGCATATATCGCAAATGGTACCCTCAATGATCTATTATAATTTGAAATTGTATTTGATTGTTATATGGTTTTGGAAGTTCTATTCTAACAGATTCATGCTCCTTACAATATAGTTCATGTTCTTGTAATTGTATCTCATTTCTAAAATGTCTTGTTAAACACCTATCACAAAAGTATAATTTTTCCTTATGCTTTGTTACTTGACTTCTTATTAATCTTGATAAATCCTTTATCCAACAAAAGTGATCATTATTTTCATCTTTTACATATAATAAATTGATGTGTTTATCCTGCTTATTTTTTGTGATTTGAAGTGGGTATATATTATATTCATCATCATATGTATACACGTTAATGGATATGTTACTTCTTTTTTCAAACTTTACTATATCTTTTAATTGTACAGAAAATTCAATACCCTTACAATATTTCTCTTGTAATTCATCCACAATTTCTGTATAGTTTGAAGGCCGTTGAGGATGTGATTGATGATCTATAGGTTTTAAATAACATGCAATAGAATATAAGAAACATTTATTATCTTTATTTTGAACATTAATCACTGCTTTTTTTATCTTTAATTGGTTTAGGAAGGTCAATATAGGAAGAAGCTCGTAATGGTACATATTTATTTAATCTGATTTCTAAATATTTAATTTGATGTAATGACCAACCTGAACCTCTTCCTTGAAATTCCTCCATCTCTCTACATAGTTTTTGTTTAGCATTGGTTATATATTCATCTAAGTCAGTTGATTGTAATATTCTTTCATTCATAGTTTTAAAATTGCGTTCTTGTACTTCTTTATCTTTAATATAATCACAAATGAATACAAGGTTGACTTTTAATGGGTGGTGCTTTAATTCTTCCTTGATTTTATTAATAACTACTTTCCCACTTATATTTAAAAACTTCACTGGATCTTTATATCCTCCTATGTTTTCAATTGTGATAGTTTGTAATCGTTTCTGTATTGCTGTTTCCTTTGTTTGTACTTTAATTGGTATTCGTTGTGATTTGGATTCTTCAAAAACATCTTGTTTAAATGGAAATATGTTTCTAATTTGTGATCTGTTTTGTTCATCTTCATATTTTATAATACGGTCAATAAGTTCAGCCTTTCTTAATTTAGAATAACCTTTTATCCCCTTCCTTTTACAATGGTTTTTTAGTTCATCAACTTTCATTGTGTATATAACTTTCAATTCATCTGGTTCATTTTGGTATTGTTCGATTTTTTTGATTAATTCACTCTTATTTAAATAACTATAGCCGCGGATTTTCTTGACTTTACATATTTGTTTTAGTTTTGTAATTGACATCTCCTTCATCTCCTCACCAGTAAAATTAACATTATTCATACTCATTTTATATGGAAAAACACTGTATCATAATTTTATATTCACTAAATTTTTTAATTCATTTTCATAATATTTTTATACCAACATTAGCATACTTATTTTTCTAATACAGCTGTTAATGTCGACATAAAAAAATGATACAGTGTTTTTCCATATAATAACACCTTATATGAAAAAACACTGTATCATTTTTTATATTCACCAGATTTTTTAATTCATTTTCATAATATTTTTCATGTTTAAACAAATTAAATTACATTACAACATTTATAATATTATATTATTTTTATTTATTTAATTATTATGTAAATTATTAAACCCTAACCATTTAATAAACACTTTATTACCTTTTATGAAAATATTTATAAAAGTTAAACAAATTAAATTACATTACAACATTTCTAATATTATATTATTTTTATTTATTTAATTATTATGCAAATTATTAAACCCTAACCATTTAATAAACACTTTATTACCTTTTATGAAAATATTTATAAAAGTTAAACAAATTAAATTACATTACAACATTTCTAATATTATATTATTTTTATTTATTTAATTATTATGAAAATTATTAAACCCTAACCATTTAATAAACTCTAATTATTTAATTATTATGCAAATTATTTATTTAATTATTAATGCAAATTATTTATTTAATTATTATGCAAATTATTAAACCCTAACCATTTAATAAACACTTTATTACCTTTTATGAAAATATTTATAAAAGTTAAACAAATTAAATTACATTACAACATTTATAATATTATATTATTTTTATTTATTTAATTATTATGCAAATTATTAAACCCTAACCATTTAATAAACACTTTATTACCTTTTATGAAAATATTTATAAAAGTTAAACAAATTAAATTACATTACAACATTTATAATATTATATTATTTTTATTTATTTAATTATTATGCAAATTATTAAACCCTAACCATTTAATAAACTCTAATTATTTAATTATTATGCAAATTATTTATTTAATTATTAATGCAAATTATTTATTTAATTATTATGTAAATTATTAAACCCTAACCATTTAATAAACACTTTATTACCTTTTATGAAAATATTTATAAAAGTTAAACAAATTAAATTACATTACAACATTTATAATATTATATTATTTTTATTTATTTAATTCTTATGCAAATTATTAAACCCTAACCATTTAATAAACACTTTATTACCTTTTATGAAAATATTTATAAAAGTTAAACAAATTAAATTACATTACAACATTTATAATATTATATTATTTTTATTTATTTAATTATTATGCAAATTATTAAACCCTAACCATTTAATAAACTCTAATTATTTAATTATTATGCAAATTATTTATTTAATTATTAATGCAAATTATTTATTTAATTATTATGTAAATTATTAAACCCTAACCATTTAATAAACACTTTATTACCTTTTATGAAAATATTTATAAAAGTTAAACAAATTAAATTACATTACAACATTTATAATATTATATTATATTTATTTATTTAATTATTATGCAAATTATTAAACCCTAACCATTTAATAAACACTTTATTACCTTTTATGAAAATATTTATAAAAGTTAAACAAATTAAATTACATTACAACATTTATAATATTATATTATTTTTATTTATTTAATTATTATGTAAATTATTAAACCCTAACCATTTAATAAACACTTTATTACCTTTTATGAAAATATTTATAAAAGTTAAACAAATTAAATTACATTACAACATTTCTAATATTATATTATTTTTATTTATTTAATTATTATGCAAATTATTAAACCCTAACCATTTAATAAACACTTTATTACCTTTTATGAAAATATTTATAAAAGTTAAACAAATTAAATTACATTACAACATTTATAATATTATATTATTTTTATTTATTTAATTATTATGCAAATTATTAAACCCTAACCATTTAATAAACTCTAATTATTTAATTATTATGCAAATTATTTATTTAATTATTAATGCAAATTATTTATTTAATTATTATGTAAATTATTAAACCCTAACCATTTAATAAACCCTAATTATTTAACAAACACTTTATTACCTTGTATGAAAATATTCATAAAAGTTAAACACATTAAATTTACACTACAACATTTTCTTTATCTATCCAACTATTATGTGAATTATCAAACCCTAACCATTTAACAAACACTTTATTACCTTTCTTTCTCAATATTTTTTCAACCAAATACTCATCCATATATTTAGTTTTTAATAATTCTGATTCATAAAATCTTCCTCTAACTTCTTCATTGTTTAAATCTTTAATTTTATATGTTGGTGGATTAGATGGTATAACCTCATTAATAACAAACACTTCTGTTGACCAATTTGGTGTATATCCTTTTTTAAACAAACCTTTAATTTTACTTATACGAACATAATCACCAATCTTATACTTTAACTTAACAGGCTTATATTCTTTCTTATACACTTTTTTCAATATCGCATGCTCATTTTTCTTATTCACTTCTACAGGTTTCATACCAATTGTTCTATGTACTTTATTATTATATTCATCAACCAAACCTTGCAATATTTTTAACCACTTATAATTACCTTGAACAGTAAATTTTTTCCACATATTTTGTTTAAGTGTTTTGTTAAATCTTTCAACAACAGAAGCTTTTTTACCACTATATGTTGAGTAATGATTGATATTGTTTTTTCCCATCAAATCTTCAAATTCTTTATTATAAAACTCTTTACCTTGATCAGTTTGTAAATTGTTGGGTTTTCTTACTTTTAACACTGATTCAAATGCTTCTGTAACATTTTTCCCACTCTTATCTTTAACAGGAACAGTAAACGCATATTTTGAAAACACATCTATAATTGTTAGTAAATACTTATAACCTTTATTTAATTTTGAAACACCTTTTAACACACCACTATCCATTTCCACAAGATCTGCTTGCCATAAATCATCTATACCTTTAACAATAACACTTAACCTAGCATAATTCTTTCTAGATGGTTTATGAATTTCTTCTATAATGTCTTCTCTAATACCTTCACCTTCATATAGTCAATCACGCTTTTTAATGAATTGGGATTTATTAGTACCACATACAACACATATACCTTTCTTAACATATCTTCCATTCTTTGTTTGTTCTATTCTAATGTTATCTATTTTTGTATCTGTTGATTTCTTACACTTAACACAATACATCATAATATTTATTATATGGAAAATTATTAACCTCAATCTATAATTCAAACACTATATCAACTAACAACATAATTCTAATGATCGGCCTAATTCAAACTATAATTCAAGCATATGTTTGTTTGATGCTGTTGCCGATATTTGATGATTAATACTATAATTAACGGGTGTCGATATTTGATGTTTAATACTATAATTAATGTTGTTGTTGATTAATACTATAATTAATGCTGTTGTTGGTATTTGTTGATTAATACTATAATTGATCATGAACTTCAATCTATAATTCAATTTATAATCAATCTATATAATAACTTCTACAATTCAAACACTGTTCATCTATATAATTTAATCAATATAACATTCTATAACTTAGTCTATAATTCAAACAATAATTCAATCTATATAACAATTTATAATTCATCTGTATAATTCAATTTAGAATGTTGTTATATAGATTGAATTAAAATGTTATATATATATGGATTGAATTAGAATGTTGTTATATAGATTGAATATAGCAAATGGTTTTATGAAAGTTCTCTTTCTATATACATAATAACTTGCAATGGTTGCCCTTCTTCCATAGCTGAATTCTTATTTGCTTGAAACATAATTATATCACCCTTTTTAATGTTTACAGGTAAATTTTTAATCAAAGTATCACCTAAATATATCTTTAGAAAGTATTTATCCAAACTTAATTCCATGTGCATTATTTTCCCATTATATAGAAATTTGTAACCATTAGAGAGATTAAATATTCTAAAGATTGGTTCCTTAACATTTTTAACTCTCAATCGACATATTAGGGGTATAGTTTCTTTCTGCATAATCAATTTAGTAGTATCCATCCTAATCTTTTGAAAATCATCTTTCTTTATATATGTGTCTTGTAATGTTTTAATACATCTTCAAATTTGTTTCTATCACCTTCCAATTGACTATTAACATTACTATTTATTGAATCTAGCTGTTGTAAAGTTACTACATCTTGTTGGTCAATTGCATCACTTACATTAACAAGTCTTTTGTTTTTGAAATCAACCCATGTTATATTTGATGTAAAAACTTCACTTACATGATTGGGGTTTGTAGTCCTCGTTTTAGTATTACCAAATATATCCATATTTATTATATAACAATTCAAATTATTTAACAGCAAGTAAAACAGTTATACGAGCTCCACCAAAATCAATCAAATCACCATTTTCATCTTTAATTGAAACTTTCAAATTATTAAATTTATTGTGATGTATTGGGAAAAATATCTTTTCATTAGGTTCATATATAATTGGTTCTCTAAACTCTGCATTTGTTCTAAATGTTGCAATTAAGTCTGTTTCGTTGTGTGTTGTATCATTGTGTTTTAAAATCATACCTTCTGCTAAATCACAGTGAATATTTGTAGTATCAAACGGATGAAACCTTGGCACCTTATCTCCAACATGTTCTGTGTTTCTAACCAAGTTTTTATCACTAAAACCTAATACAGTGTTAATGGTGTCTAAGGTTATATTACACGGTTCGCTAAATATTTTAACTCTATTTTTCTCTCTGTCCTCAGTAAATTTAATATTTTTAAAAGTATCACCAGTGTATGGAAGATTTGATTTAATATATTCTTCTAACTCTTTTAAATTATATTGACCAGGTTGAATTATAAGTTGTTTTGCAATATTAGAATAGCCAGGAAAGTTACAAATCGTTAATTTGTTGTTCTTTTCTGTAATGTTTGGAGTTAAGTATGTTGTATAAAATCCTGCAACAGCTACTTCTAAATCGTTTTCAAATGGGTAGTGCAAAGACATGTTTAATACAGATGAATAACCATTTAAATTAAATACTTTCATTTATTATATAATAAATAATTAAAATGGATAATTGGGATATTAAAGTAAGGTTAACAGAAGAAACGGCGAAGAGTAAGAAGAATGGAGAGTTGTTACCTGATGATATAAGATGTTTAATAGTTGGGCCTAGTGGATGTGGTAAAACGACGTTAATGATTGATAATTTTTTGTTGGCACCTAAATGGTTAAAATATGCAAATGTTTATATATATTCTAAAAGTTTAAATCAACCTAAATACCAACACTTAATACAACTTTTTCGAGATATAGAACGTAATATTAAAGACAAAATAGCAATAATAAAAGGAAACAATGAACAGATTATTCCATTAGATGAATGTGAGGATTATTCTGTGGTAGTATTTGATGATTTCATATTAGAAGAACAAAACCACGTTAGGGAATATTTTACTCGAGGTCGTCATAAGGGTTTGAACTATTTCTATCTTGGACAAACATATTCTAAAGTGCCAAAACAATTAATTAGGGACAACTTAAACTTTATTTGTATATTTAGACAGGACAATGTAAATTTAAAACATATATATGATGAATTTGTTGCATCTGATATGTCGTTTGATAAATTACAATTATTATGTAGCAAGTGTTGGAGTGAAGAACATGGTTTCTTAACAATTGATATGACTAGGAAGGTGAATAATGGTAAATATAGAAATAAAATTAAAGAATTTCTAAAAGTGTAAACTAAACGTATATGAATGTAGGTGAACGTATATGTTATGTTATATTGTTATGTTATGTTATGTTATGTTATGTTATGTTATGTTATGTTTTTATTTTTTTCTTTATATAATAAATGGATGTTAATAAAGCTCAGAAGTATATTAAGTTAAAAGAAGAACTTATTAAAAGATTTAAGGAAATTAAACAAAGTAATCGAAGTAAGTATGAAAAATTTAAAGAACAAGATCAGCCTGTTATTGATGCAATTAAAGATTTAGGGCAAGATATATCAAAAGTAGCAGAAGAAAATAAAAATCTAATTCAAGAGTTAGTTCCAGTTGTACATAAAAGTGCTAGAGTGGATTCAAGCTTATTAGAAACACCGCCTATGTATGATAGTTCTATAAATGAAAGTGATACGCCTATAACAGAAGAAATAAAACACATGAAAAAACAAATTAAATATAAAGTAGAAGGAATAGAATCTTTAGCAACAACTCATTTTGGTAATATTGCCTCAAGATATTATGCAACTAGAGATGATAAAAGTTTTGGAATACAACCATATGATGAAGATGGGAAAATTATACATATGATAGGAAATGCGGAAGTTAAAATTCATGGTGATGATTTAGTTATTAATAATCGACATTATACAGGAACAGAAGGTTTATGGGAATTATTGACAAAACATAATCCAACAAATTATAATGATGATGATCTAGAAAAATATAAACAAATAGTAATTGATTCTAGTGTTGCATTTCATAATAATGATACGAATACAAGAAAACAAAAGTCTAGTAAAGGTAGAAAATATAAAGAGATTATCAAACCTATTTGGGATGAATATATAAAACCAACAACACCTTCAAAAAAGACACCAAAATCTGGAGAAGGAATAAAGGTATATAACGAATTATCAAAAGAATACATATGGATGGATGATGTGAGAAAACTGATTGATCGTTTGATTGTTATTGATGGGGAAGAAAAATCTGGAAATGATAACTTTTATAATGAAAAAGTAGGTATTATGGATATGATTAATTCTAAACTTGCACAATTTATACCTAATGATCCAAATGGTATAGGTTATTTGATTAAGATATTGAATACGCTGCCACCAAAATTTTGGAATAGTGAAAAGTATGGAAAAGGATTAGTAAATGATTTGATTAATAAACTTCCATTTGAGTTGCATATTCCAGGATTTAGATTTTGCGGGCCTGGGACTAAGTTAGAAGAAAGATTAGAAAGAGGTGATGAAGGTATTAACAAATTAGATGAGTCTTGTAAAGAACATGATATATACTATAGGGATAATAAAGATACAGAATCAAGACATATTGCAGATAAGGAATTAGAAAATAAAGCTTGGGAAAGAGTTTTTGATAAAGATGCTAATTTAATAACTGAAAAACTACCTGCTCTTGGAACTGCTTTAATGATGAATACAAAAGTAAGATTTGGTTTAGGTTTATAAGTAATGAAAGTAAGATTAGGTTTATAAGTATTTTTTAGATTTAGGTTTATATATGTACTTTTTATGGAATTTTTTCATAAAAAGCTTTTAATTTATATAATAAATATGCAGTTAAAAGGTTTTACATTTACGATTCCTAATCAGGAACTTAAACAATTAAATATAGATCACATTTTAACTAACAAACAACTTAAACAAAAGGAAGCAAAACTAAGTAAAGGACAATGTATGTCTCTATCTCTTTCTATACCACAACTTAAGAAAATAAACAAAGAAATGAAGGTAAATGATAATAAAGTTCATTATGGTGGTTTTATATTTACTATTCCAACGATTTTAGCTTTAATAGGTGCTCTAGGTTCTGTTGCTGGAGGTGCGGCTGCTATTGCTAAGACTGTAGATGATGCAAAAAAGAATAAAATGGAATTAGAAGAACAAAAGCGACATAACTTAGCAATGGAAGAAAAACAAGGTGGTAAGCTTTCAAAAAACGTAAACTCCAAAACAGTAAAGAAAAAGAAGAAATTAAACCTTTAAGAAATTTAGATCTAATACAACTTGTTAAAAAACTTAAGATAAGAAACTTTAGAGGTGTATTTATGAGTGATGAATTGCCTAAACAACCAAGGAAGAATGAGTGTGGTATTGTTAATTTTGATACGTCTAAAAATATAGGAACGCATTGGATTTGTTATTGGAAAAAAGGAAATAGAAAGTATGTGTTTGATTCATTTGGAGGTAATCCGCCAAAAACACTCGTAAAATATCTTGGTCATAATATAGAGTACAATAGCAGCCGTATACAACATTTTAACGAGGTAATTTGTGGACATTTATGCATTACAGTGTTAAAAATGTTTACAGATGGGTATAGTTTTTTAGAAATTATTAGTCAGTTGAATAGGAATAAGGATATATGGAGAAGTTATATTTAAGTTTTTATGGGTTTAATTCATATAACGATTACAAATATTTTTTAATAATAAATATGGATAAGATAGAATCATATGAATTACAATCCTTTAAACCTAATCAAAAACAATCGAGAATTTAAATAAGCCAAACAGGTCTATTGAATTTGATATTGACGTGGGTGATGGCTTCATATATGCTGATATGTATGTAACTTTTGAAATTAGAGGTAGAGATGGTGATGGAGAATATACTACTGGTCAAAATATTAGACTTATTAATAATTTCTTCCCACATTTGTTTTCTCAAATTCAAATTAGTAAGCATGGTCAGATATTAGATATTATAGATTATCCTGGTTTAACTTCAACAGCTGTAAATACATGTACGATTTCAAAACCAGAGGCAAATCACTATGATGAATGTGGATGGGAAGGAATTACGTGGGCAAGAACAGATGAAGAAATAGTGTTTTTGCTAAGACTTTTGCCAGGATTTTGTTCAGATTTTAAAGACATTATGTGGAAAGGAGGTTTGAAATATACATTTAAAAGAAGTGGTTCTGATGATAACGCATTTGCTATTTGGAAAACAAAAAAGCAGGATGGAACATATGAAGACAATCAACCGCATCCAGGTAAAGTTAAGATTACAAATATGGAGTTAAGAATGCCTATTGTTAATTATGAACCTAACTATGCCACCTTGTTAAGATCTAATATGTTAAAAGAAGGTAAGATTCCTATTTCATTTAACACGTATCAATGTTTACAGAAATCAGTTAGTGGCAAATATTTAGAATTCGATTTAACCACACAATTTAACTCAAGTGAATTTGATATGCCTAATTTTGTGATTGCCTTTTTCCAAACTGATAGAAATGATAATCAAGAAAGAGATTCAAGCTATTTTGATCATTGTAAAGTTCAGAATATCCATTTTCGTAATTCTAGAAATGAATCTTTCCCATTAGAATCTTTAAACTTAGATTTTGCAAAACATAAGTATTTGAAAGTTTATGAAATGTATACGGTATATAAGCGAGTTACAATTGGAAATACTGAGATGTTTTATTATCCTAAAGAGTTTTTAAAAAATAGGCCGATGTTCGTAATTAATACAAGCAAGCATAAATCAGTAACTGTAAGTGATAGAACTAATTTGAAACTGACTGTTAATTTTGAAAGTGATGTACCAGATAAAACAATTTGCTATGTTGTTATGATTGGTAAGAAAAATTTAGAGTATGATGTTGAGAAAGAAAAAATAATTGAGAAGATATAAATCAATTATATAATATGTTTATTAGATTTGTTTAGTTTGTAAGTGTTTTTATGATAATATCATAAAAACTTATTTAATAAAATGACTATTCCAGATAACATTCCACGTGAGAATTTAATTGTGTTAATTGAAGATACTATATTAAATCTTGAGAAGTTATTAATGAAAAACAAAAGAAAGTTTAAGAGAATAAAATGTGTTTATATTACTCTTATTACGTTATCAATTCTATTATCAGCTTCTACAGGGTTCATCAATGTATTTATTCCTGTTACAGTGTATTCAATTATTACAACTGCATTTGCTTCGGCTTCTGCTGTTATCACTGGTCTATCAACACGGTTTAATATAGCTTCAAAGAAAGAATATTATAAAAATATGGTAAATCGAATTGGGTTGTTTAAAGATGAGCTTAATGTAATTAAGCTCATGAATGGTGAATTAACAGATGAAAATGTAAGAGATATTGTTAACAGAATCAATGACATACTTAACGAAATTCGAGGCTATTAGAAACTGATTTTTAAAAAGTTTTAATATAATAAATACGATGGCGAGTCATATTGAACTTTTAAATAAACTTGGAAGTCTTGAACAAAAACAGGTTATTGGATTAAGAGAATTAGAATTAAATACAGAATATAAGATTGTGAAAATGGAAAAGATTAAAACTAAGTTTGGAAAGAGCATTTTAGTTGAATGTGAGGAGTTTAAGGTATTTCTTCCACCTAGATTTACAAAACACTTAACAGATAAAATGATTGATGAGATCGTTAAAGATGGAATAAAAATCAAATACACTGGTTTAAAAGATAATTATCCAACTGTTGAGTTCTGTATGTAAATCCAAAAAATAATAAAAATGATCAAAAATATGTTGTCAGAAGTAAAAAATGGAGTGAATAGAATGGATCCTCAAAAGAAATTTATACTTACTAATAACTTCAATGTAATTGTGAAAAATGTGCAAACCGAAATTCAAGTTGTTTTTGATATTAACGGCTGTCTATTCAGTTTGAATTATGATCAGTGGACAGAGTTTAAGAAGTCATTGTTTCCTATAGAGAGCGAGGTTAGCAGAAGATTCCATTATCAGTATCCGAACTTGTAACTATTAATATACTAATTTGTAAGTATTATGTAATTATGTAGAATTTAGTTAACTTTTATGGTAAAATCATAAAAGTGTTTTGTAATTTTACTTTACTAAATTTAGTGATTTTTATAACTAGATTTAGTGATTTTTTTTGGTTTTTGTAACTAGATTTAGTGATAGAATGCATTAGAAGTTATTATGAGTAAGATCGAAGTTATTTGAGATGTGATAGAAGTTATTTGGGAAGTAGGGAGTGCGGTAGAAATTATTAGGGGTAGTTTAGAAGTTATTTGGAGGTAGGGGGATGCGCTATTGTTATTAGGAGTGCGCTATTATTATTGATGGTGTGCTAGATTGTTATTGGAAATGATGAAGTGGCGCAGAATCCCCATCCCACACCTACTTATGTTTTTTCGTAACACCTGGGTACAAAATGGTATAACTTGGCTTAGAGATGGAATGTGATTTACCCTCTTAAACCCACATGTAGCACTTTGAATTTTCAACCTGGCTACAATTATTACTCATTTGGCACTTTTTGGACTTAATACATTGTACGCAACAAACATCTATCTATCTATCTATCTATCTATCTATCTATCTATCTATCTATCTATCTATATATATATATATATATATATATATATATATATATATATATATATATATATATATATATATATGGTGATATATAGATAGTAGATATATCCCATTTTTCTCCGGATCTCGCAGTGTTGCCTGTAATGAGAATAATTACAGTGATTCTTTTTTCCCCTAAATAGGTAAATTTTCCTGATTTTTTAGTGATTTTTAGTGATTTTTGCAGTGTTGCACCGAAAAAGTAACTAGATTTTCGATAATTTTTTGCATGTAATATAATTATTGTTTCCTTTTATGACTTATTTTAAGTACACTTCAATTAGTTTTTTCAATTGAAGTAATGAGATTGCAATTATCCTGAATTGATAACACGTGTTAGATGGTGCCGCTGGCGCCCATTACTGTCTGGTTATGCCGCGACTTTCCTTTATACTTTTTCCGCCCGTCCACTTGGTATATTACCGACTGCCCGGCAGCCGCATTGTATTGAACGTTAGCTTTGCACTGCCGCCATTACCGTTGTGAGTTTTCAGCCCGCCCTCTTTGTATATTTGCCGCTTGGTAGCCGTGGACGCTAATGGTATTTTCCGACACACTTTGTATGTTTATTTAATATTTTAACTTAACTAAGAAGAGACAGTTTACTTACCTTTGATGACACGCCCGCTATTTTGCTGGATATTTCCTGGTTGTTTGTTGTTGCAGCTGTATATAATTTATGGCCATCTTGCAGTGTTGTCTGTAATGAGAATAATTACAGTGATTCTTTTTCCCCTAAATAGGTAAATTTTTCTTTCTATTGGGATTTTTTGTAGTGTTGCAGCGAAAAAAGGTAACTAGATTTTCGATAATTTGTATGTAAGCTATTGAGTGTTTCCTTTTATGTACAGTGATTAGACTACGTATAGTTACCTATAATATAATTTTTCACGTAATGAGACCAAACCCTAATTATGAATTATACTTTTACTTTCTATTAGATTAATTATGAATTTACCTTGCACTTTCTTTTATTTATATAATTGAAAATGGTCAATATTAATTAACCTATAATACTTACCATATGTATATACTTACATATGAAGAATTGAGCTTTGCCACTTGTGGTCTTTGATGGACGGATTTGTTTTTCCAATATGGCGGCGTTGCGTGATCGTTGAACAGAGGTTCCTCCATAGTGGGAGTTTGAAATGCGAATACACGCGCTTGCTTGCATTTTTTTTTAGAGTAATGGGTAGTGACAGTACTTTATTTATTGAGTTGGAAGGTGTTTGGGCATCAATTTAAGTATAACATTGGTTTATTGCCGAAGAACTTGGAACGAATGGGTATAAAGAAACGGCCACTAGAGGGTTTCGCCCTCTCTCTTGGCCAGGGGTGTGGGAGCATCAATTATTCATTATTAAACTCATAGCTGGTCAAAGAGCTGTGAAACAATTATTGTTATTATACACTAATAAAAATCAAAAAATAAAGATATTAAACAACAATAACATTAATAATATATGAATAATAACAAACTAGTAAGGAAAGGTGCACATACAAAAGATAACAAAAAGGTGCGGAAAAAACTGAAACGAATAAATAACGTAGAAAATGCAAAAAATGGAAAAATGATGATGAGTGAGGTGCTCGTAACGCCACAACACAACATATAGATGTTAGTACAAACAAATGCAGATTAATCTTCTGTCCTGGGGCGGCTCAGGACTGATGAGAAACATGGGGTAAGCCCAGATTAGTGTTGTAGTGAGACAAGTGCTATGATGGAAAAAGATGTGGAAGATGTTGACGGATGAGTTGGTGACGGAAGAAGGTGGCATGATGATGATCTGCTGGAAGAGTGCGGATGTATATGGAAAGCAAAACTCTGAGTGGTGTATAGCAGTACTTAGATTGAGATTCTTGTTGTAAATCTGTAAATATGGTGTCAAGAAAGATATCCTTACGATCTTGGAGACTGGTAGTTATGAACTTCTGACGCAATTGTGCTATGTGTTGAACAAGCGGAGGAAAGGTAATTTTGTCATACAAGTCAGCATTATGATACGGAAGTTTTATCCTAAATGCAAGACGAATGGCATGTCTCTCAAGAATTTCAAGTCTATTGTAAAATTTCGGAGGCGCTGAACACCAGGCTATGTGTCCAAATGTAAGTATATTCCGCATAAATGCTTTGTATGTGTTAAGCAATAATTTGGAATTTAAACCCCAGGTCTGGCCAACCAGACGACGAAGAAGTTGTAAGCGGTTCTTTGCTTTGAGAACAAGTTTCTGAAGCTGGGGTGTCCATCGCAACTTATCATCAAAAATGATTCCTAAGTATGTTACTGTTTTAGCTGGTTGAAGAAAGTGATCTCCCACACGTATCTGTAGTAAATTTGGATTTCGTCTAACTTTGCTGCGGCATTTAGGAGGTAAAATAACAAGTGTTTGTGTTTTGTCTTCATTAACTGAAAGTCTCAATTTACTACACCAATTCAGAAAGCTAGTAATTGTAGTCTGCAAGTTTGTATTAATCTGCTGTATCGTGTTTCCCAGTGTAAGAAAAGCTGTATCATCAGCATATTGAAAGAGATAAGTGTTCGGCGATGGAGACGGTAAATCGGAAGCATAGAGTATGTATAAAAGAGGAGATAGACTAGAACCTTGCGGTACTCCTGTGTATGGAAAGACTGGATGTGATAATGAGTTGTTTATGCTGACGTAGGCTATTCGGTTGAGTATAAAAGAAAATATGACTCGGAGGTATGTAACAGGAAGACCCAGTTTAAGAAGTTTATAAAATAATCCATAATGCCAAATCCGATCAAAAGCTTTTTCCAGATCCATTAAAAAGAGACAGGACGGAAGAGACTTATTATAATGATTGGTAATAATGGTAGCTAGACGAAGTAGTTGATCATTTATGCTATAATGAGGTCAAAATCCAGTTTGATGGAGAGGTAGAAGTTGTAGATCCATAATGTATGGGTGTAAACGAGATACGAGTATTTTTTCAAAGACTTTACCTAACGTGGAAGTTAACTGGATTGGACGATAGGACTGTACGGAATGCGGTGGTTTGTTGGGTTTCAGAAACATACAGACTTTAGATACCTTCCACTCAAGAGGATAGAAACCAGTTCGAAGCATAAATGTATATATCGATGCTAGAAATATGAAAAAATTTGCCGAACATTCCTTAAGTAATCTGTAAGTTATTTGATCAAAGCCTGGGGCAGTACTACGTTTCCGCTTGATGATGGACTGTATCTCCGCGGAAGTGATTTGACGAGTCAAAGGATTATCCGCTTCTAAAGTATGCTGGATGGAAGGTTGAAGTAATTGTGCAATTGCCTCTTCAGAAACTCTAGGGCTGAATGAATGTGTGCAAGGCGGAGGTGTAAATACTGACTGTAGATGTGTGGCTAAAGCGTCTGCTTTATCTTGATCTGTATCTAGAGATTGATTATCCTGTATGAGAGGATAAGATGAACTAACTGTCTGTCCAGTTAGAAGATGAAATTTTTTCCAGTATTTCGTGGGATGTGACTCTGTATTCAATTGATTGCATGCTTTGCTCCAGGTAAGCCGTTTATGAGCAACAATATAGTTATGAACTGTCCTTTGCCATCGTCTTGCTTGAGTCAAATACTCTGGATTCCGTGTTTGTTCGTATTTTCGAAAGTAAGTGCGAGACTTTTTGACGAGAGTCAAGTACTGCGGAGGTAGCATAGGTTGGTATGTTTTGCCTCGATATGTAGGTATGTTTTTGTTGGCGCTACTGGTGATAGGTGTGCTAATGCTATCGACGGTATTATTAAGGTCGGTCTCTGATGTCGGTGGTACTAAGGAGGCAAGAGCAACATCTATATCAGTACGAAACTGATTCCAGTTCGCCTTGTCGTATAACATGATAGTTCTCATAGTTGATTCAGATATTTGTCGTCTTTGATGGTTGATAACGACTTTCACCGGAAGATGGTCGCTGCCGATACAATCTAGTACATGTATATTACATTTATCGACCATAGAGGCAGTGCTAATAACAACATCGGGTGTAGTCTGACTGCTTGGTCGCGTATGTTTGGGCAATTGATGGACATGCCCACTTAAATTAAGAGTTATATGATCGAAAAACTCAGCTTTATCACGGGCAGAGCGACTGTGAATATTAACGTCGGCTAATATGACAAGATGTTTAAAGTGGTGAAACAAATAGGTGAAGAAGGCAAGAGGAATGATATGACCTGGTCGAACGTATATTGTAGCTACTGTTAATATAAGGTGAGGAACGTAAACTGTTGTCACTAGGTGTTCCGGTAACTGCATATGCTGTGGAACAGAGTTGCATCTATAAGTGAGTTTATTACGAACTCCAATTGCAGCGCCACCTTGGGCTCGTACGTTATTGTCTCCATAATCGCAGCGAAAAAATTGATATCGAGGAAATCGGACATAAGTAGCAGGTTTGAGTGCAGTCTCATTTAGTAAAAATAAATCGATATTTTCCTCAAGCAGTAACTGCTCAAATAGTATTCGGTGTTGCGCTAAAGAACGAATGTTCAGAAAAAGAAGTGTCAGAGCCATATTCATACACAAAATTACGGACTTAAACTGCAGTGTCTCGGGGAGCAATATGGAAGTGAACGTACGGTCCAGAATATGCAGTATACAAGTTAACTTGAAATATAGCGGAGGCTGCTGCAATAACATGATCTAATATAAGTTGACGTTGGAATGGGAAAATATTTTGTAATATGAGTGTTATGTAGCGGAGAAAGTTTTCCACAATAAGAGGAGAGGTGATAGACTGTGACAAAGGCACGTTAGAATCTATGGTACGTAGTGGTACCGTCATCTCCGGGTGGTCAGGAGTTGGATTCGGTTTCCCTTTACATTTATAACTATAAGTTGGATGCTTGTCACTGGAACAGGTCGAGCATAGAGGTGGTTTTCCCGTATTCGGACATTCTTTAGTATCATGGTTGCCAGCACAGTAGCCGCATTTTGCGACATTTGGACACTTAGCCGTTATATGTTGGTTATACACCTGACACCTTTCACATCTAATGGGAAGAGGGAGGCTTGTTCGGGATGGTTCCACCCTATGACGTTTCTTAAATATGTATGCGCCATCTTGTAATAATGCATCGATGGAGGATTGAGAAGTAGTCAGGACTCTCACCATATATGTTGGACCGTTATTATTTCGGATACGAATACATTTGGACACTTCAATGCCGTCTGCTTTTAGCTCCTCAAGCACCTCATCGTCTGTTATTTCAGGTAAAACTCCGCGAATAACTACGGACATCATTGGTGTTCTTGAAGGTGGAGGAGTTTGCTTGATTTTGTCAGGAAGCTTAGACAGTTGTGCAGATTTGCCAAAAATCTCATAACTGGCTTTATTACGGAGAGTAATGCCAAAAGTTTCGTCCTGAGATTTAATAATAACACCGCCCCTGGTGAAAACTATCTGTTGGATACTGGCCCTTGGAAGATATTTAATAATCTGATTAAAGATATGGCGGGTGGTACTGTACTTTGGGTCGAAGTTAGTAAGAAGAAAAGAATGTAATTTAGGACGAGCAAGAGTGGCTGCATATGACGGTTGTAATCCATCAGTAGATTTGCTAGGATCCCCAGTGGTCGTCTGCATTGGTTCTGATTCTTCCGGCTTGCGAATGTAGGTAGGAGAACGAGATCTGGAACGCTTATCAGCCGACTCTAAACTACCCTCCGAGAGCTGACGGGTACGTCGATTGGTTCGCGGATCGCGTTTGGCATCAACCACAGCTTTACTTGTGGGACCTTGAACTAATCCCGGTAGCTTATGCATGAACTAATCCCGGTAGCTTATTCTCCCAACAAACGAAGCTGGAAAACAGTTTTAAAAAACAGGAGAAACACATGAGAGTTGATTTTTATCTTTTTTTTTAGTTTAACGTCCCATGGCTAAAGGAAAGAGATGATTAATAAATGTCAGTTATTGTGAAATTAATTTTTTTGTGCTCTCCCACTGAGAATTGAACTCGAGAGCAGATGCATCAAATGTACACGCGCTTGCCACTAGACCATCAGGGAGGGCAAAAATAGACAAATGGATAGACATGGACAAAAATACTTATCTCTAACACGAGGGGTCCATGATGTCAATGTTTTTTTTTTTCGGGTTTCACCCGTTTTTCCCCTTCCCCCACATACTTATCCTTTCAATTACTTTCATAATCATTCACTGTCATCATTAATCAATAGTCCTCTTTAGCCTTCAGGACATAATCGTGGGACGTAAATTAGAGAGTTCACTGTTCATTTCAAGGAGGAACACATGAAAGGAGAATCCTCTAGCAGACACCAGAACTATTAAGATCATACAAATTCCTTTTTTTAACTAACGTTCGGAGCTACAGAATGAAAAATAGATTTCTAAAAACTATTTTTTAAACGTTTTATTTAACATTTTCCATGATCAGCATTTGAACAAACTGTTCCGTACATTCAAAAAATTCTATCACCAAACAAGTACGTAATTCAATAAATCCATAAAACAAAATATTAACAATGGTTATATACATACACATATCACAAACACTCACACACATTTACTCCAAATAATGGCATTCTCTATATTCGTATAAAAGCGCATACATACTAAGGCACATGTTTTGTTTAGTGTGTGTGAAAATATCTCTATGATAGCATCATTGCAAAATGAACTAGAAATTAAAGAAATATAGAAATACATCACGGCTCAACTAGTGGACAAGGAAATAGTAATTATACAGTAAAGTGGAAAATTTTACTTCACACTGAATAGAGACAATAAACACCTAAATGAAGGGATGTACCATGAAGAATACAGAAGTTACTTTCATATCTCAAATTTAATCATAATCCTGCATTCTGCTGCATGCGTTTGTGAAAATCTGTTTCCTAGATTTATTCTTTGCTTCATAAATTGGTTATTACTTATTACTCTACCTTGATACAAAGTACACAAATAATCACATTTATCAGAACGAGTCTATTTGTTCTTCGTGATTCTTTGCTGACGTTTGGCACCAAACAAGTCTTAAATTTGTTAACCCTTATAAATTTGATCCTTTTGTATGTTAACTTACATCACTACTACACTGTTTGAAACAGGTTAATATCTGATTCTACATTGATAATAACGCTTAGAAGATTATATTTTATTATCTAATAAAGGGAAATTATTTTAAGAATTAATTTTCTTGTCCTTTCTAGAAGAGAAAATATTTACCAGCACTGGCGTATTTAAGGGGCTTCCAGATTTAATCACCCCAAAATTTTATATATCATTTTAAAATAAATAAATATCTTGCAAAATGTTCACATTTTCAGGAATAAAATTAGCCAAGCCCCCGAAACAAAATTGTAAATAGAAGAAATAAATCTGAAGAAATAAAAAAAGGCTTTATTGGCAAAATATTGGCTTGGTCATTGAATTATTTCCTAGTAAGTCACGGAAAGAGGTTCCTAATACTTTATATATATAAAAAAATGTATATTTATTTTTCGATTTGAGAATTCCCATATAGATTTTTAAATATAAAAATGAAGTTAGGAAGAGGAATCCTTGCTATCCCTCAATATATCTAAATCAACTAATAAAAAACAAAACTGAAAAGAATGCTACTCGTACTTTGAATGATATACAGAAAAAATTATTAAAGGAATGTTTTACTGTCATTTTATATTGACTCTAATATCATTTCATTAAATGAGTATGTCTTTAGTTATTGTTTTATTTTAAAAATGCACACTTTCTAACACATACAAGCTTGTCTTTATAAGACTATATAAAATAAATAGTTCACCACACCACACTTACCATAATCTTGAAACTCTTACAATAGAAGTTTTTTCTTTAAGTACATAGATAAAACATTCAAAATTTTATTTCTTAAAGGCAGAATTAGTTACGTATAGATTATATTCCTTGTTTTGCACTGTAATTCTTCCATTACAGGACTAGGCTAACAACATAATTTTGACTAATAATTATGGTAACCTGATTTTGTTTATTCATTTACCCTTTCTGGTTATGATGACTAGGAAGTACGGCACTTATTTGTTAGTAAAATGTTTCGCAACACCATTTTTCAAGTATTAATCGTTTTACCTGAACTGTAAATGTTATAATAGAATTAGTTTCAAATTTCGTTCAGTATCTAATTATAGTACTAAAAGATTCAAAGAAATTAATGTTATGTGTGAAAAATCACAAAGAAATTGTTTCTAGTAAACTACCATAACTATTTAATTACTGTTCACTGGAAATCAAGCAATGTTCCGATATTCTATTTGAATATATGCATTAATTTAAGCAGAAAACAATCATATCAAAATCGAATTTTTTAAAAATTGTTTATATAAAGTATGGTTGTACATAGAATTAAAAAAAATAGTTTAACAATTTATTATGTTTAATATTTAACAGCTTTATTACTCTTTATGATTTTACAAAATGTACACATTAGTAAAGAAAAAACCTTATACTTCTGATGCACTTCATAAACCTTACATATCCGTATATGCAGTGTATCTACCTTGCATGAACAATCACATGTTCGAAAGTACACATGAATACATGAACATACATAAAAATTCATTTCTCTTCTTATAATTTTGACATCCCCACTTTCCTAAGATCTTTTCTTAAAATTTTTCCACTTGGGTTTTTTGGAATTATATCTACAAACTGCACACCTCCATGAAGTCTTTTTTGTGGTGACACTTGACCTGGAAAAAGAAAAAAATGTTTGATATCATATTAACTCTTAATGTTAAAGTTCGTCACACAAAACTTATTCCTTTTGATACATAGATCTAACATTCATTCTTCTCAAATTCTTTTTAAAAATTTCTCGCTGGTCTAGTAGCTAGTGCGTGCGCCTTTAGCGCACATAATATGGAGTTCGATTCCTTGTAGGATGCCCTTAAAATTTGAACTCATTACTGTGGATCGGATTCCACTTAAACAGTAGGTCCACGTCTCATGTAACCTCGCTGCTGAAAAGGGACGCTAAACTTAACAAACCAACAAAACTTCAAAAAACATTTTCCATGAATAATATGTGCAAGCAGTGCACAAATAATCCCTCTTAATTACGGACAGATTACTTTCTAGTATCCTATAATGCTTCTGAAATTACCGATTTATCAAGATGAGATTTAAAAAGAGAAAGAAAATACATACAGAAGTAATCATGAGAAGTAATAAAGCATTATGAAATATTGTTATTTATTATGCGAAATTAACTAAGTGGAAGTATTAACAAAAATGTGATGTGCAATTCCCAAATCATACATTAATTACCATTAAATTCTAAAGTAGCGACTATCTTTAATAAATATTCAATACCCTCCCAGAATGAATATACAATACCTCTCGAATCTTTCGCAAATGCCCATGTTTAACAAGTCATTTCTGAAGAATAATGAAACGTGAATTATATACGGTTTAGATTGTTGCTTTAAAAGACTGTGCTTTAGTGACTTCTGATTAAAATAGTAATTGGTTAGAATGTTAATAAAGTAGAATATTCATTACATTTGCTTGACACATTTGCAAATTTGTTACTTGACACAGTGGCAACAGGAAGGATGTCAGGACCAAAAGTAATAAATAAGATAGGAAGAAGTTAACTTCAGGGTCGTATCCAGAAGTAGTAGGACTGATTTTTTTCCAGCGCGCGCGGAAATGTAGGGAGGGCTGCAAGGCCGGATGTTATGGAGGGGAGCCTTGGGAAGGGAACAGGTGTCGACCGGCGGCAGTCGCCTGCGTGCGTTAGTTGAGTGTGGACCACTGTGTTAGTGACCTCCTATTGTGACGCCTCGTCGTCAGTTGCGATGGGCCGAAATTTGGAGCAGCGGTACGCCATCAAGTTTTGCGTCAAACTGAGAAAATTAGCGACCAAAACCAAGGACATCCTTACGCAGGTCTACAAGGAGGATACCATGAGCCGTTCCTCGATATTTGAGTGGCACAAGTTGTTTCGGGAGGGGAGGGAGCTCGTCCAGAAAATCGATGTTGACTGCATTTTTTTACCATCGTGGCATTGTCCATAAGGAGTTTGTACCTCCTGGACAGAGTGTAAATGCAAAATTTTACGTGGAAGTGCTCACACGGCTGTGAAATCGGATCACACGCGTGCGACCAGACCTGGTGGGGAAATGGAAGCTCCACCATGACAACGGCGCGTGGATTTGAGGGATCTCCTGACCAAATTCGGCGTTTCCACGTTGCCTCACCCCCCTACAGCCCTGATGTGGCACCGCCGGACTTCTTCGTGTTCTCCCATATCAAGAGGCAGCTCAAGGGGCATCGTTTCGACTCGGTGGAAGCGGTCCAAGCGGCGACGCCGAGGGCGCTGAACGGCATCGCGGAAAAGGCCTTCACGACCTGGAAGGCTCGCTACCAGAAGTGTGTGAATGCCCAAGGGGCCTATTTTGAAGAGTATTAAGTCGATGTATCAAAATGTTCAATAACTTTTTTCTTAAAAAGTCAGCCCTACTACTTTTGGATACAACCCTGTATTGTCGTATGGGGGTCAATTGCCTCCTCTGGATTTTCAAAAGGGTTCGGTTTTTCGAAAAACATGTCAAAACATATTAGATTTACTTACTCATATGTTACAGTATTTAATGTATTTACTGTAGTTAGTGCAATGTGCATAATAATTGTTATTTTACATTAAGTATTGCTCTACATGTCTCAAGATTTGTATATACGCGACTTCGCTTATGTGTCGGTCTTTTCCCCTTTCCCTCCCTTTTTTCTCAATGGAAAAATCTGTGGGTGTTTCTGTATTGTCATACTTTTTATGTATATTCTAGTACGTTTTTTTCTTCTTTTTTAGTTCCCAAAGCTCGGAGTCAGATAGGTAACATGAGATGAGTGATACGAAAAGATATACGCAAAAAAATATATATGGAATATCGAAACGTCCTTTAGGGGAAAGTGCATCATCAAGCGTCTTGTATAACACGAATCTACAAATTGTTGTTCTTGGTAGTTACATAAAAGCTAACGTTAAATTAAGGTTGCAAAGAAGTTATTTTTTAGAAACCCATCTGCAAAATGTGTTAACTGCATTAAAGAAGATGTATTGATAACAGATACAGTAATTAAGTGTTCACTGACTTTATAGTGAACGTACTTTTCGTCTAAAAGCCGGCTACAATTCACTGAATTGGCAAGGAAAATTACAGCTGCAAAATAAGTAAACTACACGACAGTTATGGGCACAAAATGTTAACTTGCATAAGGCAAATGGTAGGCGTACTACTGCACATACATACACAAAACATAAATCTATACGTTGTTTAAATGTTCTATTTCCTTTAGGAAATACTCTCTAGTTTCTACCATTCTGATCAGAATGAAATGCATATCAATATAGATGGAATGACAATAGAAATATGTTTGTTGAGAAAAGAAAGTTCAAAACAATTTTGTTATATAAACTGATATTTTGTAGGGGAGAAAATGAATGTGCAAGTATACGTATCAATAGTTATTAAATATACTTTTGAGTATTTTGAAATATAATTGTGAATATAACCATGTTGTTAGATTTATAAAACAATCTAACATGGAGAATGTCAACAATGGTCTGTATTTCCATATTTATATAATACATAGGTCATTATTCAAAGCTCAATTTGACCTAGGTTCTCCAGTGCCACCTCCATGCCTGACAATATTTTTAAGTATTAATTGCATAATATAACCATGTTGTTACGATTTATAAAACCTTATCGAATTGATGCTAACCCTGCATATACGAGTACTACTGACTTTATCCCTTCGGATTACTATCTGCTTCGGTCCATGGCTTACTTTATGAAGTTACAATACTTTTCCAACAAGCAGGAGATGGAAATAACAATGACTGACGTATTTACTGCAAAGGACAAGATGTGGTAGCGACATGGAGTCGAGGAAGTGGGAGGAAAGTGACTGCAGGTAGTCCCACATGAAGGGTTATAATTTGAACGTTAACTTGCTTTCATTGTATTGAAAAAATACAGTTATGTTATGTACCAGAATATTACAGAGTAATCCTAATATAATATTCGATTGTCGTTGTACTTTACCGTGGAAAACTTTTCTACATAAATATGTATTTCTCTTTCTTCTGAATTAATGTATTTAATTACTTGAAAGTTATTAACCCAAATGATATCCTTTATTTCTTTTTTTCAATGGTCGTGATTTTCCTACAGCAAAAACTTTTATTGAATAAATTAATACAAAATACATGCATTAACAATGTCAAATGAGTATAGTAAATTTTAATCGCGCTATTAATATCAAGTAGTAAGTATAAAATCTCGCGTTATTTTAAATTATTCAACTTACCATTTATTCTTAGTTAACATATGCATTTGATAAGACTAAATGCAGAACACAAAATGTTAAGACTTACGCGCCACGAACTTAATGATATCCTCCTGTGTAACTTTTGATCCATCTCGTTTAACGACGAATGCTTTTGGGAGTTCTCCACATTTCTCATCTGGAATACCAATCACAGCTGCATCTTTCACCTCTGGGTGTGTCAGAAGAAGACCTTCCAGTTCAGCTGGTGGAACCTACAAATAGAAATGTAAGTTCTCTTCAATAGAAATAACTGCGAAATATATAACAACTCATGTTTCTAAAAACCTATGGTTTTATATAAAGAAATTGAACATAAATTTAAAGTTCACTGAAAATTATGGAATTTATAATTACTTATAATAGTAAGCAAATTTAAAGGAATATAAAATTTAAAGTTCAATGAAAGCAGTGAAATTTATAATACAATAAAAAGTAGTAGTATTAACCTTTACGGAATGGACTACGTAAATGGACGTCAGATAAATGAAACATAAGGTTTGGGATATTGATAAAATCTTTTAAATGTATCACATGTGTGTATTATTCATAAGGCTCCCAGATTTCTAAACTAAAAGCCGGGATATCATGTGAAAATTTACATATTAGTATTTCGTTTATGAAAGAACGCCAATATATCGAATTTCATTCATATATATCCAAAGGTTCAGAAGAAACATATAATAATAATGAAATCTTCCCCTTCTCCCAATCCTTCAAGGTTGAATTTCCAAAATTCCCGTAAATAAATGAGATGTTCTCATTTGTATGCACAGAAATAATCTTTTATTAAATTTTATGACATATTCAAAAATCAGAAGTACCATTTAACCAATAGTAAAATTTCCTTATTCCTCATCCCATCGGGTTAATTTTGAAAATTCATATATATATATATATCATCACTTTCTTTCACTTCTTCAGGATGGAATTTTTAAAATTCGTGCAAGTAAATAAGGTGTTAGAAGACCCATATGTCAGGTTTTGTGCCTGTTCATTCAAGGAAGTTCGTATTCTATCTTTAGTTTAGGTATCTAACTAAACTATTGAGATAACGCAAATGCCGAAAAAATAAACTTGAATGAAAAATTACCGAGTTCAAAAACGCACTAAAAATCACAATATATATATATATATATATATATATATATATATATATATATATATATATATATATATCCAATTTCAACAAAAGTTCTAAAAGGTAGAAAATACCAAATAAGGCACTTAAAATAAGAAAATAATTCATTACTATTACCTTTAAAGATTTTGAAGTCTGTGTCAAGGCAAACAGATTGATACCTAATATAAAATTATCACCGAAACTAATTTTATATTAGGTATTAATTTGGTTTGGCACAGACTTCAACACTTTTTAGAGATAATATTAATGAATTATTTTCTGCTTTTAAGCACATTATTAACTATTATTTCCTGTTTCTTTAGCATTTTTATTATTTTCAACCTTTTAACGTTTTTATTGACTTCGGTTAACATATTTTTTAAAGATTTTATTGCATAACAATCTCTGAGTTTAATCTTGTTTTTATTAAAATCATTATAATTTCGACGTTGTTTCCTCTTGTTTTTAACTGTTTACATTCATATAAGCACAGAGTCAAACCAATAGGCTTTCATAACTAATTTTTGTTTAATTTAAATAGTTTATTGCAACATTTCCTACAACCTGTGATTCTATATAACACACTATCAGGACCTAAGCAAGAAGATAACATACTGAAAATATTATAATAATATTATACGCGTCATAAGTACATGCTGAGTTATCAAATTCTAAAAGAAGATTTATTGGTTTGCTTTTAGTATGTAAAATTTCTGTCCCACCCGAAAAAGGCAAGCCCCCTCCCCCTTCCTAGAACAACTTGTTGGCTACAGCGCTGTTTAGAAGTCTATTGATGTTTCACTGTAAAACAGAACTCATTTGTTTGAGACATTTATCTGTTTTATATTTTAGCCTTGACCATTGATAAATCTCAACTAAATTTGTCCAACCATTTTCCTTTTTTTTTTTTTTTTTTTTGGGTGAATCGTCCAAGCCATACTTGAGAAATATATTACAATTAGAAAACTTCACGGTCGGACGACATGATGGAAAAGTATAGTAGTTCACCATAGGAGCCACCAAAACAAGTTTGTACCTATAATTTTTGTCGTACGTGTAAGACAAAGTCAGTCTCCAACTTACCTGAAAACCCTTGTATTTAATGAGTTCCTTGAGACGGTCTACGATGTAGAAATAACCATCTTCGTCATAATATCCCACATCTCCTGTATGTAGCCATCCATCTGCATCTATAGTGGCGGCTGTTGCTTCAACGTTTCCACAATAGCCTTTCATAATCAAATCTCCTTTGAAACACAATTCACCTCTTTTATGAGGACCCAATGACTGCCCAGTTTCCGTATCAATAACCTTCGGAAATAAAATAAGTCAAATTCAATTATTAATATTACAATAACGTTGATACTTTTACGGTTGACTTATAATATATTGATGATAAATTATCTACATATAAATAATTGATTGAGTACAGTTTAATGTTCTTTTCAACACTGAGGCTATATGAGAAAGGACTTGCAACTTAAACGAGATTCAAACCATTACTCTGTTTTAAGAGGCAAACAGCCTGATCGGGAATCGAAACCGAAAAGACGCTAGTTAGCTAAAAGATTTACAAATTTTTATAATTACAAACATTACTGCTATATTGATAATATTTAACTGGGAGAAAATGTAAAAAAAAAAATGCCTATCTGAGTTTCAAATTTCTACCGAATAAAAGTTCCTGTTATATAAGGCATGGTTGAAGCAGAATTTGGTCTTTTATATGAATCGATTGCTTTCAATTTTTTCTTTACGGTGTACATTCGTTATGCTCTTACTTCATTATGTAACTTGTATGCTGCAGTTTTGTTTTGACACTGCTAGTGAATTGCTACCACTGCTGTTAGCAACCCTCGTATACACAAGAGGACTTCTTGGAATTAGCGTTTAGCCAGTCGAAATTCTCAGAAGAGCGAAACTATGGAAATTTTCTACCCAGAAGTTCCCTCTCTTCTCAAGACATGGAAATTTTTTACCTAGAAGTTCCCTCTCTTCTCAAGACATTTCAGCACCTCTCGCCGAACCGTATTTGGGAAGGTATTTACTCATTCCCTCACTCACACCTACGCAGTCTGCTGTCCAAGGTATCTATATGTTCGACTATTGATTATTGATTGATAGTTAGTGAACTATCCAATGTCTACGTATTAGTTACTCAATTAATAGATATTCACTTTCCTTAATGGTGTTTAATTGGCTAAAATGTTTAATAATAATGTGTAGTTTTATGGGGACTATATCCCAGTAACATTTGTATCAATCCACTCTCTTTGCACAAAACATTGATGTGGGAGAGGCGGGCAGTGCGTCTTAAGTATTCAAATCGAAGAGGAAGAATACAATTCTCCTACCAGAAATTATGCAGTAGTGCGCGACCAAAATGACAATGTTCTTGTCTGTGTTTTATAAAGTGTCATTAGAAATTGTGCTACTGTTTGAAATCATTGTTAATATGTAAAAAAACAGAATCGTTAATCATAATTTCTTCCACCTTTTCTAATTCAACTAGTGTGAAAAGGAACAAAAGGAGATGACTGTGAATTGAGTATCACGTTGAAATGGAGACGATGATAATAATTGTCTGAGAATGAGAAAGTAGCAGCAAGGAGAAGAAATTTTTAACTTCTCACCGATAGATGGAGTATTTCTGCATTATGGCATCATTGATATTAATTTCGTTTTTATTTACGCGACGCAAATAGCGCGTCCGTATTTCGTTCAAATATGGGCCAGCGAGTGAAACACCCACATCATATATAGTTATTGTGTAAAATCTTAGTGTTGTTTGTGAATGTGAAATATTAATAATAAATCGATATTTTTCATATCATTTTAATTTTTTATTGTATCAAGATCAGTGTAAAAATCAATTCTCTAATTTACATGCATAATGGCATTAACATATGACGTTAATGCTTTGTTGTTTATTTGTTGATGGAATGTATTCGTAATGTGCTATGGATAAAAATATTACAAGTAAGATCTTGAAATACTTGTGATGATTATAAGTTGATTTGCAAGCCATGATGTTAAGGTAGTACGGTAGAACACCACGCTTCTCTCTTAGACAACCATTGTGTGATCAGGTTATTTTTATTATTTTTTGGTAGATTCCCCCCTTTAGGCTACATGAGACATGTGTATTACCCGAACCAATGCTATTTGGGACGATTTGTTGTTGAAACGAAGTTCAGACGTAATTGTATTGGGTGGTCTCGTCAGTGACGGTGGGTACTCGGAGAAAAACCCCAGTCTATTTCAATAACTCTATGACAATGAACCCGAAATACCACTCAAAGTATCAAGTTATGATACAAGCTCTACAGGAAAACTGCTTTTAAAATCACAGTACATAGTTCTATGTAGTATTATTTTATGTTGATATTTTTCTATATTATTTTTAGGGCTGTGTAGTATTTTGAAACATTTTATTTATACAAATGTGGTTCCAATAAGATGAAACGATTGCCTATACATCTAAGACATCGATTGTTGTTTTTAGTCTAAGTTTCCCGGGGATCTCACCTTCCAACGAGACATGCCATGGCCACCTCACTCATCGGACCTGTCGCCATTGTGGTTTATTTCAAAGGAAGAGTTTTTATGAACAAGCCACGCAATCCAGAAGAACTGAAAGACGCAATTCATAGGGAAACACTGACAATTCCATATGATATGGTCCAGCATGCTGGGTCGAATTCCAGTGACAGGTTACAATAGCGCATTTGCAATAAATGGCTCTCATTTATATTATGTCATTTCCGAAATGCAGACTTTCTTCATCTAAGATTTTGTTAAATGATTCATGAATAACACTTCATTGGATATTCGTAAAAAGATTGTAGTATTTCAAATTACAATCTTGCACTATCATTAAAAACCGTCAGATTTCCTTGCCGGACCATGTATAAAGAGTAAAGTACACATCACAAGTCTAAAATATTTATCATATAGCATATACCGGTATTTAATGCTGACAGTATCAATATAAGTTAATAAAGTTAATACTAGAATTGTTTTCTAAGGCCTAGGACTGAGCCTTTAGTCAAACAAAGTATCTTTATAGAAACTGAAAATATAGTGAAAGTACACTTCCCTGTTGTTTCAAAAATCTGTTTTTGAATTTTAACATTACTTTACATTAGTCTGACTTCCCCCCTCTTAACGAACCACTTGTTAAGTACACATTTTGGAGCAGAGAAATAATACCTTGCATAGTGTTCCTGGTGGTAGAGTTCCAGACGAACCTAGTTTATTATTGGCAATTGGTGTTCTGAGTACAGCGAGAGTAGTTTCTGTCATTCCATAGCCCTGCCGAATGTTCTGAACTCCTATTCTCTTCGTGACAGCATCCTGAACTTCTTTGGTTAAAGGTGCTGCTCCACTCCAAATCTCCCTAATACTCGAAAGATTGTAGCGATCTACAAGTGGATGTTTTCCAAGGAACACTAGCAAAGGCGGCACCAAGAAAAGTACTGTTATCTACAGGAAAAAAGAAATAAAATGACATGTTAGCACAGCTATGACTAGTACATTAAAATACATAAACAAAACTGTCACCATTAAGTGAAGTACTAACATCCTTTTGGCCATAAATAATACAGAGTTTATTTTCTTTATCATGGTTTCTAAGATAGTCAATGTCAATTCAAATATAGAAATGAAACATGCCTATCCTACAATTTCTCGTTTACATTGTTTAATCGTACTAGTGGGAATAAAACACAGGATAATGCTAATTTGTATGAAAATATAATTTAAGTTAATGTAAGGCTTCATATAAAATACCCCGTGCTATTCACTTTACACTGAAAAATTATGGGAAAAATTTCTTGCCACATAAGTAGACTTCTAAAAACTTCTAAGTAGGCCTAATACTTAATTTCTTAGATATGTGATATCATTTTGCATACTGCAATGGTATTACAGTATTAGAACTTTTCTTTGTATATAAACAAATGTGATTAGAATTTTGCTTTTGCGTCCTTATTCAACATCAAATTTAGTTTCTTCTACTAAAGCAGGTTCCTCTCTGGTGCATGGGGTCCTTGGTTCGATTCCAGCTCGCGTCAAGTGAACTTTGTTGTGGACACCGTATGCGTGGATTTTCTCAGGGTTCTCCCGTTTCCTCCCACTTTCTTCATTCCACCATTTCCTTCATTTCTCACCATCGTCGTTTCCTTTAGCGTAGCCAGCATAACCGTGGAACCTAAAACTTAAAGATTTCACTTCATTTTTAAAGCAGGCTCCAAATTTCTATACAAGAGCTTATACGTGTTGTAAAGATAGAAAAATACTCTAGTGAAGAGATTATGGGGCTCAGGTAAGTAGCCAAGGTGGGAAGAAAATATTGGGGAAAAGTAAAAAAAAAATACTTCAAAAATATATAATACTTTTAATGTTCCTCTAGTACAGTAAGAAAAATAATATTACCTATAAAAAGTTAAATAACAACTTTCACATAACTTTTAAAAGTGGCAAAATTGGGACCCGTCCCCCATCAAATGAAATTTCTGGTTATGACTCAGATGGGGTTACAGGACCCTGAAATATTCTGTCCCAGTATACATATTACATAAATAGTTAAGTATAGTATTTAATACGGAATATTATTTAAGTATAATGTTTAGAAACACAATAAAGCCAAATTAAATACAAAAGAAAAGACAGAAGAACGAAAAAGTATCCAAGCGAGAACATGAGCATAAGAAACGCATTTTTAGTCAAATCATTTTTAGTCAAATTATTCTATATTAATATTTTTATATATATATATACACAAATGTGTTATTCTTATTACTAAGGAAAGAAGTATATAATATTATGACAAAACCCGTAAAATTAGAGCATTCGAATGCCATCTGATTTGAAATGATGTGGTTCCTAGTAATCCCATAGTCATATTTCAACGTTCGTGTATTTTCAGCCTGACGCCAGGATTCTATTTTTAAGAAGTCCTACTTACCTGTATTGATTTAGAAAACAAAATAAATATAGAGCAGAAAAGAATAATGATATGAAGCGTCTATTAAGATTAGTTCGAACTTAAAAAGTTTTAAAATAAAAAAATAAAATAAAAATATTACCAGTTATACAACCAAAACCAAGAGTTCTATCCTGTTCGTGAAAATATAACTTTCAGATTAATCTTATACAGAAGGTACGGTAAATATTCAACAGAGTTCAAAAGCATTTTGATATTTTGATTGAATTTAAAGGCTTTGTGGGAATGCTCACGATAAATATTACCTTAAATATGCAAAAGATTTGTAATTAAAAGGGTAATTACCTTGTGTTTTTGAATGTTTTCTAAAAATAATTTTTCACTAAATTTAGCCATCACTACTACTTTTAACCCCATACAAAAGGCTATCAACATTGTGACTTGCCCATATGCGTGGAAGTATGGTAGTAACGCTAGCAACACATCAGATGAATGGAGGCTACCAACTTCTGCATCTCTGAAATTATTAAAACAAGAATAATGTTAGAAGCAAAATCAAACTAATTCAGGCGAGAAATAAATAAAGGAAGAGAAAACAATAAAAATTTGAAATATCAATTTTTGACCTACAAATTTTGTCAAGGTAACATTACATTTTATTGTATACCTATACTAACTTTGATATACTATTTACAATTGTATCAGATATTTAGCCAATATAGGAAATAGGCTTTTATTCCCCAAAGTAAATACTTCTTTTTATTCAGTAAATTTTCAGACATAAAATCGAAAGACATGCATAAAGAACTAATTTAATTCAATCTAAGTTACTAAAAATGTTAATCTTATCTTACTCATAATATTGTTGAATAACAAGTTTATAAGACATCATAAAGAACTAAATTCATCAAGCACAGGAAAAATATTGTCTTTTCCATAATATCATTTAGCATTGTTCAATTATGGGGTACCTATGCATGAGTTTAATTCAATGAAATACATCGAACTTATGAAAAATGAGAACGCATGATCTTATGACTAACAACATATTGAACAAGAAAAAATCGTGCGTTTTTGAGAGAATCCTTTCGCTTAATTGTTATACATTAGAAGATTAATTGTAATTGCTAACTAGTCTAGTGGCTAATCTTCAAAATCAAAGGATTAAGTTTCGGTTTTCAGCTAAATGAGATCAATATACGCTAAACTATAATGATAATAACATCTTAAGTGAAAATAAGGATTATCTGAGAATAGCACTCTTAACTACGTTGTGTTTTGTTTAAATTATTTTGAGGTAGATTATGAATAGAAGTTTCGTCGGATTAGATTAAATGTCGTTTTGCCATCGGAGATGCATGCAAAATTTAAAGGAAAGTATATTCATTGGTCAAGAATTGATTTCATAGTTTAATGCAAACATATAAACATACTAAAGCAAGTTCAATACACTTCTAATTAAAAGACATCTTCCACCCATACCGTTCATTCCTTCTGATCTATCACGTTCATCATTCTAATTATATAGCTTGTACGATCTACAAAACCAACGGAAAATTCTTATTGCTTGCTCTTACATGAAAGAGAAAGTTATAACATATTTCTGTCTAAAAGGAAACTGCGGGTTATTAAGTTATAGAATGAAAATTTTTGTGGATTTTTTTCAAAGGCCCATTATTTCCCATGCTACTAGACAGTGAAATTTACACATTTAAAACAACACATTTAAAATATTTAAGCTCTTTTATGTCAATCTAACGATCAATACGAGTTTTGTAAAATTACTTGATAAGTATTATTCAGTGCAAAAATACACATTCCTGACAGTCTTTGGTCTGATATCAGTACATAAAAGTCATAAACAGGATTCATTGATATTTAAGGTGGAATGTACTTCAAAGAGTGTCATAATATTTGACTTTTTAGGAAAAGTCAATTTTTCAAATCTACAAATGTTCAGATTATATGCTGTAAATGTCCTGTTTGTATTGTGATTGTAAGTCATTTATATTTTTGTACCTATACCTATGTGTGTTGTATATGGTGCAGTTAGAACTCAAACTCCTTTTATGCAACTAAAATTTTAACATTCAAAATAAAATTCAGAATAACATGAAAATAACATTCAGCTCCTTGTATAAAACATAAGAAACAGCATTAATACAACTGACAAAGATACAAAAGAGAAAACTCAAAACCAAGAAACAAGATGCGGTGTATAATACATAGAGAAGTAAAGAATCTACATAGAAACCCAAAGTCAAGGAAATAACAACATATAGGTATGTAATCTTCTATTATAGTATTATATATTAGTACATAAAACAGAAAAACGTTACCCTAACAGAGAGCTTGCACCTCTAGTATCACACAGAGACAATCGTACTTTGGTCCCTCTATATAAATCAGGTAAACCAGAGAATCAGTAAATAATAAAACATAAATCTTAATTAATTACACAAAAGTTAAAATTCTATTATAAATTCACAAACTTCCATTAAGATTTTTCTTGAAGTATAATTGACTTTAACATCATACTTACTGTAAATGTTGTACCGCACAAATTACATTTCTGTGGGTTAACATTACACCTTTGGGGAGTCCTGTTGTTCCACTAGAGCACATAATTAAAGCTACATGAGTATGAGGATTGACGTTTGGTGGAGTTACTACTTCACTGGAATATCTTAGAAATTCTGAGAATGCAGTAAACTTAGACTGAGCATTAAATTCCACAATTTCCTTCACATAATCCAGTCCCTGAATAGCTTCCGCCATTGCATTTACAGTACTCGAAGAACAAAATACAACTTTCGGTTTCGATATATTAAGCGCATGACGAAGTTCACCTGGTACAAAAATAAACTTTATTAATCATAAAGAAATGATAAGTATGAACTTACGAGTAAAGTATTATAATAAATACATCTAAGCTGCTCGCACTTTTTCGTTGTTTCAAGTTCTTTTAGAATGAAACATTATTTCATTATAAAGAAGACCAAGTTGATTCTTTTCAGTAATAACTACTGAAATTACCACAAATCACATATACAAGATATAGATCCAAACTGTGATTTAGATAAACGATTTTTGAGAACGATGCATCTGTGGACCAAATTAATAATAAAACGAATGAATGCAACACTCTTATGAATCTTATTTTCAATAATCTTCTTGTTCACATTGTTTCAAACATACATTGTTTGTATTCTGTACCAGTTCACATATTAAAGAACAGAAGGAAGAAAATAAACAGGCTCTACAGGAAAATCAATTTGGTTCAAACGAAGGAGGACGAGAAGGAATTGTGAATCCTGGATTGATTATCGAAATCATGTTAACAAAACTTGATTTATGTGTTAACAAAAATATACTTAGTTTTTCGATATTGAAAAAGCGTTTGATAGTGTATACTAGAACTGACATTGAAAAAGACTACTGAGACAAGAAAAATATACGAACAGTATACAGGAACCAAGCAGCCAGGTCGGAAATGCCCAAAATAAAACAAAGCTTTGAGCTAAATGATAAAGCATTCAATAATAACATTTGAAGACTACAGGAAAAAAAGAAATAAGTCAGTTGTTTATGATTTTATACAATTGACCTGTTTTTCACTGACTTACCTACTTCTTCTCCTGTAGGCGAAATCTTTAGCATTACATTTCTTAGTGACTAACTTTCTTACTGTGGAAATTATTTCATGCAAACTACATCTTTCAGGCTACATTATTCTGCTGTTAACTCATTTCCGACCATTTCTTGACTTATCTCTCCTTTTTCCCTGTGGTCTTCATTTGTAAATCATTGCATTGGTAGCAAGGAAGAAAAGATGATTTTGCAAGAGAAACTAACTAATTTCACTCAAGAACTGAAGAAAAGATATACAACACAGACTTTTCTCGAAGGAAGGGAAAATTGAAAAAATGATATCCTCAAAGATGTAAAAAAAAAAAAGAAAAAGAAAAGAAAAGAAAAAAAACGTTTGAGCTAGGATAGTACAAGCAAAGCAAGCATTCTACAGAAAGAAACAATCGTTGATAGTCGTAAGGGAATGATTAATCACGAATTTTTTGTGGATTCTAGTTCTGTATGAATCAGAAACATGGTCAGCTCGGAAGGTAGAAAGAAGGAAATTGAGACATTGAGAATTTAAAATGTGATGTTCAAGAATAATGGTGCACGTTTCATGAACATAAAGGAGAATCAACAAATTCACATGAAAAGAAGCAAACAAAATCCAATGCATTTTGATCACAATTGAGGAAGAAAGCAATAGCATGATCGGTCATTTAATTCGCCATCAGGGAGAACTAGTCCTGCTGAAACAAGATGCCGAAGAAAGAACCAAACATGGAAATGGAAAATAGAATTATCTAGATGATATTAAGAACAAACATATAAACAGATAAAACAATTAGTACATAGAACAAAAAAATATGAATCTGCTGGGTTACTCATTAACCTTTGGCTCAGGTGAGATGATATATGAAATGTAAGAAGTAATCTAAGACTGAAAATCTTGCGATTCCCATAGTGAGAAAAAATTCTACATTCCAAAAAAATATAATAATAAATAAATTAAAACAGACTTCAAAATTTATTTATAAATATTACACTCTAAGGATCAGTTTTACGATTTTTTGATAAAACATTAAATTTGTTAACGGATACACAAAACAATCAAATAGTTATGTTTACTGTTATCATGATAGAAGACGTAACCATTATTGAGGTGAATCCACTTGGGTTTAGCTAGTTCTCAATTTTCTTAATACTTATTTTGAAGCAACTTTCGGAAAACTTATTTTGAAGTGACTTTCGAAAAACTCATTTTGAGGTGGTTTCCGGAAAACACTTATTGGGACAATGAATTACATGATGCATGAAGATAAATGATAAGAGTTACCTCAATATGTGAAGAATATAAAGTATGATCAAAATGTTGCTAGCACAGTATATACGCGAGTTATTGGTATTTCTATGTAGCTTAAGGCCTTTTGTTTTTCCCTTGACTGTGATCAAAAATAATTTAAAAAGCACTCCTTGCTATGTCCTTCTAAAACAACAATTTTCGTAAAATATTTTGGAATTCTAATTCTAATAATAAACGGTAAAAATCTTTGTGTGCGTGTCACGCTGATCTTAATAATAAACAATCACACTAATGGATGTCGCTAGTTGCGTCACTGGATGGCAGGCAGTTTGCCGGCTTAAAACTAGTAGTTATTAACGTTTCAAATGTTAAACTAGGGTTCTGTATGTTTATGTAAACTTTATGTAGCTCTTTAAATACTTGTGTGTACTGGAAGGACATATTAACAACTGTTTGATTTATTATTATTATTATTATTATTATTATTATTATTATTATTATTATTATTATTATTATTATTTCTTACCAAAATCACCCGAAAAACAAATTCTTCAGCTGCGTAGAAAGAATTTTTCTACCAGTAACTCACGAACAGCGCTAGCAAAATTTTGATCATATTTAATAATCTTTACATATTAAGGTAGATTGTTAAAAATACTATACCCCTACTCATCTATGAGCTTGCAAGTAGTTCATCCTGTTTAAACACTTATTATTCTATGTATTACAGTACTATTATTATACGTACTTTGTATTCTTACAATAACCAACAAATTCTTTTGTATACCTGTTAATACATATCAATACTTAAAAAGTTAAAGAAACGCTAATAAATCTGAACCTGAGTATGCTAAATCTATCGTTTTTGGGTCTATAAAGCATTCGAAATAACAGAAAATTATGTAGAATTTTATGCGTTAGTTTTCCCATAAACCTGTAGATATTATATATGAAACTGGGATATCTATTATACCCATGAATATATTATAATAAGTAAAAAAAAAAAAAAAAAAAGAAAAAGAAAAGAAAAGAAAAAAAAGAAAGAAAGAAAGAAAGAAAAGAAACATTCGTGGTTACAGATTTGAAAATTTGTAGTTATAAATAAGGTTTGAGTGCCAATCATTGAACCACAGTTTAACAATATAATTTAAAAGCACCTGTGATCCCATTAACAGAGTTAACTTAAGAATTTAATAAATGTATGTATGTATGTGTTCAAAATAATATAAAAATTAAAATAATAACTATTATTGGAATGATTTAATTATATTTATATTAGAAAATTAAAATTTAAAAACCTCAATATCTAATTTCATAATAATGCTTAATTACAGAATACTTACGTGCCGTATATGTATAATTTAGAGGAGCACACGCTGCTCCAAGATAAATGGCGCCTAAAACTGGAAGACAGAAGTCCAAACTATTCTCACTACACACAGCCACTGCTTCACCAATTCTTAAATTTCTAGCCATGAGGCCTCTGGCGACCCTCATGCTATTTGAGAGGATGTAATCATACGTCCTCTCTTCTCCTGTTACACTGTCGATCTAAAAGACATGGAAGCAAGAAGTTCATCAAAATCTATACATGTAGAAAATTTATTAATGACAAAAATGTTTTAATTTTGAAGGCACTGGTAACAACGAAAGAAAAATTTTCTTAATTCAATCATAAAATTGAATGATTTCACAAAAGATGTAAAACGCACTTTACGAAATTTGTATTTAGCCGAATTATTTGAGATTGTTTGGTGACTTAGTCCGCAAACATTATTACAGTTTGACTGTTTTAGCGCACACTGAAAATATTCCAAATATAGCTTATTCCAAATTTAGAATATGTATTCCAAATTCAATGGGAATATGAAGAGAAAGGTAGGCAGTATTTTTTGAGAAAAGAGAGAGAGAGGTTGTTGGTTATGGAAGATTTAAAAAAAATAGATTTTGTAGGAAACTATCTTGGCCATATTTACTTTCGCTTTGTTGAATTTTTGACGTATTTAAGTTTCGGTGATTTTGATGACCAACTAATAAATGAAGCTGACAAAATTACTTAGAAGTTACTTTTGAAAGACTATTAACTTTTTTTTTTTTTTTTTTTTTTTTTGATTTCCGACAGACACTTTAGTTGGAAGTATACAAGGGTATTTAAGGATTTATTTAAACTTGATGGACACCCTGGTTTTGTTGAAAAATGGATAAGACATAAACATAAAGTAGGCGAGGAAGGTGTAGCAGTGGGTTTTTCTTTTAATTTATTTATGATTATTATATTGTAAAGTTATATAAAAAGAGAAAAAGATAAATTAGCATAAAACAGATTAGTTGTTTGTAGCTTTCAAATGGAGAAAGTTTGTTATTTATTTTAATGTTTTATTATATAGGAATTAATATATAGTAAATAAAAATAATAAGAGTTGGTTGAAGTTTTTGTTTTTATCAGTTTTGATTAATAACTGAAACGCTTACAGTACATAATAAAACACAAATATACACTTTTTGTGTTACAGTTTGCTGGATATTGATTTATTGGTAATATCCTATAGCCAACAATACTTAATTATTTTATTGCTGTGAGTTACAGATTTACATATAAAACAGCATGTAAAAGTCCTCCTCTTCAAGACGAACTTATTGACTACATCCCTTCACTGTTCTGTTCTTGAGCCAATTCCTAGGTTCCAAGCATACCTTGTTTCGCACTCGCGTGTTATGCTATGGAAAATTGCGGAAATTTGCTCGTGTAAACAAAGATCTGTCCCAACATATATATATATATCCAAATATCAGATACGCTTCCTTAACAATTATAAATCAATTTTCTAGTAATAGCTTTAAAATTTTTCAATTTTATCTTGAATTTCGTATATCTATTCTTCATATTTATATATCTAGTTAATCTTTCACGAACTCACGCTTCATTGAATCTGAAGTCTGATCATTGAAGTATTTATTCTTCAACTCTTGAATTAGACAAAATGTTACTACTACTACTACTACTACTACTAATAATAATAATAATAATAATAATAATAATAATAATAATAATAAAATCATAACTAGCAATTATACATGTAATGTTGATTTGAAAAGAACTATAGCATCAAGCATTAATTGTTTTCAAATATGAAAATATTACTAATTACGATTAATGAATATATTAAATTATTAGTTTAGTTTCTTATTTGTAAAATAATACCAACTAATTTTATTATAATAAAAACGAAATTCAAAATGATTTAACGTATTCTTTTTTAAAATAATGATATAGGTTCTAGAAACAACGTTCGCGGGCTTTTTAAAAAAATAATCCTTTTTCCCACTTAGGACGGAAATTCTATTGCCTTAGGTACATATTAGGGAAATGTGACTGGTACAGTTGGAAATACTGCTTTATTCCAAACAAAACGAGGTATGAACCATGATCCTACGATAAATAGTCTCGATGCAATAACTGCTTGACTAAAAGTCTAAAATTTACCTTAAAAAGTGGAAGTCTCAAAAGCGTTAAAAATCATTAAACTAATTTTATATGAATTTTCACGTTCTATTTTACCACCGTATAAAATAAAACAATTTTATTATTTTTTACATTATTATTCAAAACATGTTTTAAAATACTAGAAGTACTCACCTGAGCAACCCTGGATTTATATTTGCTCATATTTTCTATAAGATAATCACCTAACGGTACATCAGGTATCGGAATTTGAGGTGGTCCCCTCACTATGTTATCTGAAGCCATTATACAAAATATTTGAACTAGAAATTATCCTATAAAAAATACAAAAACAAAATTATTATTTTGTAGAAAATGTTTACTCTTTAGAAGCTACTCAAATCTTTAACTCTTAAGATCGTCAGTAATGAAAGCACTGTAACAATAATACTGTTTTCATATACTCCTCTGAAAATCTCCCGTATTATACATTGCGTATAAATCCACCCAAAATTTAAACTTTGCATTTCTATCGTTATATTGAAAAATAATAAAAACAAAAAGAAATAATACTACACTTTCGTTTACACAAACTACCTTCAGTAGTAAGTGCGTCGGTTGATCGCACTTTCGCTGGAGTCAATGATCAAGGTCCCTGGCTAGAGGTCAAGGACATGGGAGTACCTAGGACCACCCTGTCAAAATTTTGGTAGGGTTACCTTAGCCCACCCCCTAAATTTTGGCAGAGGTACCTAGGAGCCAAATTTAAAAATTGGTATGGTATTATAATGAAAAATTTTATTTTGAAAAAGTGTAATTTTAAAAAATCTTGGTTTGAAAAGTTTTGGTTCGAAAATTTTGGTTTATTTTTTTTAGTTTAAATGGTTTAGTTTATAAATTTAGTTTGAAAATTTTGGTTTTAGAATTTTTAGTTTGAACATTTTCGTTGACTGTTTTTTGCACTCACGATGTGATCAAAGAATTGAAAACCGTTTACTTTTAACCCATTAGTGCACAGCGTCCGATAAATCGGACGAGTGCTTTTGTTCATTTGTCGAAGAAACTGTATGTTTTCAGCCCTTTAATTCTTTGTAGTTCGAGAGTTTACTATCTATTCTTTCTACGTTTTCTGTGGTTAACTCGATAACATTGATTTTTTAATACTTTATTTGTTGAAGAATAAAACATGGCGGCAAGACAGTATGCTGCTTCATGTATGATTTTACTTTTTACATACAAATAAATATAAAGGCGATCTTAAAGCTTTAAATTTTGTTTAAAAATTAAAGTATAGATATCAACATTTACCACTAACTACATATTTAGTTATGATTTCCGTTAGCACGGGATAGATGAGATGTAGATTTTAGGCGTCCGATTTATCAGACGCTGTGCATGAGGAACATTTTGCATTCACTGCAAGCTCAATTTTTGGCTAGATAATAGATATTATTTGTTTTAAATTTGGCTCGTATTGAGTCTTTGGTTACGTTCAGAATTACTTTACATTAAATGCGTTGTATTTATTGTTAAAAATGAGTATCTACTATTACGTAGGAATACCGCAACTATTTCTGATTATTATATGTATATGTAACATAATATACAGTGTAACTTCATTTGAACAACAACGCCCAACGAGTCGCTGATCCGGATCCTTTATACAAGCTGAAACCTTATGTAGGCAAGCTTTCGTCTTAGTTCCAAAAACATTGCGGTCTTGAGGAAATCATTTCAATTGATGAAAGTATGAGCTTTATGCAAAACAATTTATAACAATAAAGCCCATCCGCTTAGGGTACCAGATCTGGGCCATTTGTACTAGTTCAGGTTATATGATGTGTTTCCAGTGGAATACAGGAAAAGAAAAGAAAGACTATAAGTATGGACTGGATGGGAGTGTGATATTATCTTTGTTAACTTCAGCAAGCATTCCATGTAATGCTAGGTATGAAATATTCTTCGACAATTACTTTACTTCCATAGATCTCATGAATCATCTGAGTAATATAGGTATTTGTGCATCAAGTACAACTCAGCAAGGACGAATCCACAACTGCCCAATAAGGGACATCAAAGAAATGAATAGAGAACCAGGAGGTGCACATGACTATCGTAGCAGAGCTCCCTCGTGGCTAAGCGGTTCGCGTACGCGCCTTTGGCGTGGGAAACCCGGGTTCGATTCCCGGCGGGAGCTCATGTGGTTCGGATTCCACGTTAATCAGTAGGTCCACGTCTCATATAGCCTCGCTGCTGAAAGGGACGCTAAACTAAAAATCAACTCAACTCAACTATCGTAGCAACGAAAAGGCCAATCTTGTTAGGTTGAACGACACCAATGTATTTACGGTGGCATCGAGCTCCGAAAAATTTTCGTTGGGATCAACAAGTCGGTGGTCTCACGAAAATATGTCAAGGATAAGTGTAGAGCAGCCTAACATTATAGCCAGCTACACTAAAGGAATTGAAGGAGTATATTTCGTGGTATCGTACAGAACAGGAATAAGGAAGTGAAAATGATACTGTCCAATATTTGCATATTTCCTACTTGTTTCAGTTGTGAATTCTTTTTTATTGGCGAAGCTTCAGTCCAAGAAATACTTTGATTCACTTCTCAGTTTTAGAAGGCTCTTTCATTATTGACGAAGTACGGAACAGTGTTTCGACAAGGAAAGTCAATAAATAAGACAATTCAAGATGACCACAATGATCGCTATGATCATTGGCCTATAGGAAGAAAAACTGAACGAAAATGTGCTTATAATAAATGCTCAGGAAATTCTAAGTTCATAAAAGCCTTAGAGGAGTTCATCCTAAATATTTCCATGCATATCACCAGTAAAATGATAATGTAATGGTAGGAATAAACAATGATTACGAATTGAGAACAATCCTGTAATATACAAAGTGTAAATTAAATACAAATTTTGCAGTTTTTTCTATGTTTGTAATTATATATATATATACAGTGGCGGATCCAAGGGGGCTATAGGGGCTATAGTCCCCCCTTGACGCTCAGATATACACTGGATAAAATGGGCTTCAATCCTGCTTTACACTGGATAAAACGGCAAAATATGGTTTAGCCCCTCCCTTGATCATATCCTGGATTATATCATAATCTGTATATATATATAGATTAATGGGTTCTTCGTTCTGTTATTCAAAATTATGTATATTGCAGTCTTTCGTTGTAAGAACATTTTAAGAAAATACGGAATCAGTATAAAACGAGTCCTAACGATTTAAGTGACTATCGTGCACAGCGTCCGATTTATCGGACGTTGCGTAACTACCCTATTATGACGTAACAAAAATATATATTGTTCAAAATCTGTTCATAGCAGTCCCCTGCATGGAAAGCAACCAAATAATCTGAAATAACATAACTGGTAGGCTTTGTACACTAATGGGTTAATCGAATATTAGAAACCAGATAAAGTTTGACGATTAACCGTGAAATGAGAAGTCATTCTTTGTGCATTTCACTTTGAAAATTTTGTTTGAAAAATTTATTAGATAAAAAACTTTTCTGAAAATTTTGTTCCTGAATTTCTTGTTTGAAAATTTTGGTTTGAAGTTTTTTTTTAGTTTCAAAATATTGTTTAGAACTGTTTAGTTCTGAAAATTTTTGATTTGAAAACTTTTAGTTTCAAAATTTTGTTGGAAAATTTTTGAAAAATTATGGTTTGAGATTTTAAATTTGAAAAGTTGTTTAAAAATGTTTGAAAATTTTGTTTGAAATATTTAGTTTAATTTTTTTGTTTAAAGGTTTTGGTTTGAAAATTATTAGTTTCAAAATATTGTTTTGAATTTTTTACATTGAAAAATTTTTGTTTGGAAATTTTGTTTGAAAATTTTTAGTTTCAAAATCTTGTTTTGAATTTTTTGTTAGAAAATTTTGGTTTGAAAATTTTTAATTTAATATTTAGAAACAAAATTTTCAAAGAACTAAAAAACAAACAAAATTTTTAAACTAAAAAATTTCAAACAAAATCTTCAAACTAAAATTTTAAATAAAATTCTCAAACCAAAATTTTTCAAACTAAAATTTTTCGAAACAAAAATTTTAAAGTTTTCAAATCAAAAATTTTTAAACTAAAAATGTTCAAGCAGTATTTTCAAACTAAAAAAATTCAAACCAAAATTTTCGAACAAGAAATTCAATGAAAATTTAATGAAAAGTTTTTAAATTAAAAGTTTTTAAACATAACTTCCAACTAAAGTCCACCAAGAATGACTTCACGTTTCACGATTAACCTTCAAACTTTATCCGGTTTCTAACTAGTTGATTAAAAAATAAACGGTTTTCAATTCTTTGATCACATTTATAAGCGAGTAAAAAAAGCATTAAACGATCAAATGTTCCAATTCAAAATTCTAAATCCAAAATTTTCAAGTAAAAAATTAAAACCAAAATTTTCGAACTAAAATTTTTCAAACCAATATTGTTTTAATTGACACATTTTCAAAATAAAAATTTAAAATATACTATCAAACCAACTTTTTAAATTTGGAAATTTCCAAAATTTTGGGGGGTGCTCCTAGGTACTCCTGTTAAAATTTAGGGATGGTCAAGGCACCCTTGCCAAAATTTAGAGGAGGTGGTCTTAGGTACCCCCTATGTCATTGACTCCGGGGAAGGCCCTTTGATCCTGGCAAAAGTGCGATCAGCCGACGCACTTGCTACTCCTTCCACAGACTAAATAAAAAGGAACATAGATCCTTGCGTCCGTAGGATATGAGCTTACAGGGATTTTTTTCTCCATTCTGCCACAGAGTAACATGCTAGAGAGAGAAAGAGGGAGGGAGAGAAAGTAAAAAACCTGACATATTGGGTGCCAGGATTATTCAAGCCTGTAGGGAACAGGATCATCAAGAAAGTAAGAAACACAAACGGAGCATTTCCAAATTAATGCTTTCAATGGTTTGGTGGTTAGCGCAAAGGACTGGCATGGAGAATCACAGTTTAGCATGGTTCGAGTCTTCTTTATCAAAAAAATGTATGAAGTGAAAAATGTGCGTTTTATTGCAAAGAACATTCTATTATCAGTATGAATGAAATAAAGTTATACATCACAGCTATGTAATCTTGGAAATTAAATCACATACGTAAAATCAAACTATAAATCCATTTTCATTTGTCTCTAATTCAGATAAAGTATACCAATTTGTCACCTAAGCATTATTGATTAGACTGAAACTATGTTGTTTTGTGCAGAAAAAGTTGCATTTCCAATTGAATGTTTTTAAGTTGATTACCTAAAGATGAAGTGAGATTTTTAGGAAATAGGAAAATGCATTTATGGTCTAAACTTAATTGTGTAGAATCACCCCACGTTCAAACTCCTACATGGGCTTACTATTTTGTTTTGACTTTTCTTTTTTACTTTTTTTTTGTTTGAAGTCAAGTGTTTTTTGTTATAGATTACGTCATTGCCATTGTTGTTTGTCTCTTCTCTTGCTACCAATCTCTCACTATTTTTCTTTATAATTCAATTTAATAAAAAAATGCTTGTCTCTAGCGTGAGCTTGAATCATTGACTTTGCTTTTAACAACTTCGTTTATCCACTGACTTAACCTGTTGGCTGTTGTTTTGCTGAATAAGACGTCTTGCTTGCTAATTAATGTATGAAGGCACTGAGTGAAGCTTGTAATTTATGTGTTCTCAATTACATATTTTCTTTCTATGTGTAAATCAATACAGATACAACTAGTGGAACACAGCAAAGAACATCTATGGTAATTTTATGACTAAGAATTCATGAAAGAATGCTAAAATGTTAAATCCCATTCCTGCCTTGAATATGATTAGAAATTATTAACATCAGGAGATACATTCTTACTTTAACATGAAGAAATATTAGCATTATTATTTTTAAAAAAAAAAATAATAATAATCAAATTGCTCTTCTTGGCAAAAGCAGGATTGCTACGAAATTTAGTTCCAAATAGTTTCTGGGATCCTAATTTAAAAATAGAGGTAACAAACAAAAACTGCAATTTATATAGTTTCGTAATTTAGAGATTTCTTCACATCAGTGTTCTCATGTTTATTTTGAATACTATTTCTACAGTTACTTACGGTAGAACTTCTCGCGAATTCCTTGATATTACTTACAAAAAAATACACAGAAAATAAGTTACCAGAGTCTTTAACTGCTTTACTAGCAGCAAAATATATTAACGGATATCAGTACTTCAAACTTTGGTTTATTTTTTGTTCTATTATTTTGTAACATATAGTAACTCTTCATCATGAAGGTTGTAATACTGATACTGCAAGCAAACGTGATTTTACTTTGTTTCTTGAGATATTCTACATTTTTAGAAACAAAGATCGCTTTTCCTCTCAATCTCCCATGCAATAGATGGATAGGATGAAATATACGTTAATAGAAAATAATACAGTGTTTTCAAAATTCTTGCTTTTACTATGCTAGTTTCAATAGTTTTCTGACATGTCTCGAGGCCATCCAATTGGTGATGAAACAATTAATAAATTGCCTAAAAATATGTCTTAAAATCCTCATATATGCCTTCTGTGTCTGAATAGGCCCTCCCAAAGTAACAGAGAAATCGGCGCCCTTGTCCATCATTGTAGTTTATTTGAAGTTATAATATTGCTTCTACTTCCATCTCTCGTTTTTAATCGCTCTAGATTGAAAATATAAACCATGTATCAAATTTGCGACTTAAAATTACCGTTTTTTTCTTTTTTCTTGTATATCATCTATGTATTGATCTCAACGAAATTACAGTAAGCATACAGAAATATCGTTCAATTTCCACCCTTATCTCTGAAAAAAAAAAAAGCGTGGAAAATGAGTCAGATGTAAGAGAATTTGTAAGGGATTTTTTTTTTAACTTAAGTCTCTGGAATGCAGTTTAGGTTTTTGTGAAGAGAAATGTAGACATCTTAGCGAAATTTAAAAAAAAAAAAAAAAAACGAAAGCAAGAATTAAAATTCTTAAGATAGTCCGCACACACGAATCACTTCGGGAATCTCGTCTACGTTAATGCATTAATCTTTCCATTGATTATAATGACTGTAAATATTTTCTTTTTTAATATAATAACTGTCATGCAGACAAACTAATTCACATTTTACTGTTCATATGTTTTAGAAAGAACACTTACGGATCGAGTAAGAAAAGTTTTTTTTTTCGGTCTTTTAATTGATATCAAAATTATTCAAATGTAAAGGCAACTACGAGAATTACAACTGTTGTATGTATATAATTACACCTAAACTTAACACATCAGAACATTCTTCTTATGTCCTTGGTTTTGAGGACAATAATTCACTAGGTCTGTCTTGAGTATTCTATTAGAAGTTAGGTCCCAGCTCACTTATCATTGGTAGTAGGACATAGCTAGATGACCAGTTTCTTACTCTTTTTTAATGCTCACAAAGATACAGATCGAACACTGGAAATTCAAGAACTGGACTATGCGGGAATAAATTAAAACTAACAAATGCGCCACGTCTTACTGAGGCAATATTTTGCATTATTTTTTCTGCGTCTTTCATGTAGAATTCTTCTGAACTCAAGTCTGGTACAAAATTCAAATGTTTCGTTATGGGCAAGGGTAAAAGTAGATCTGAAAAGGTAAAGGGACGCATGACTTCACGCCTCTTCCGTGCCTATCCTTGTCTGTTGCAATTTTTTAGGAAGTAGAGGGACGCCATTGATATTTTTGGAAGTAAGGGTATGGCGTTCTCGCGTTTCCCCAATTATTCCCCTGATCATGGGCATCTTGTTAGGGAAGTATCTCCACCTCTTTTCCTTCCGTTCTAGCTCAAAGATCTAAAAGCGCTGAAACGCGTGTTTAATTATTTTAGATGGGAAGTCCAAGCGTCGACTTTCAAATCTCTATAACGAGATTCCGAGATGTGGACATGCCATTATAATACTTGCAAATCCAACTCCTCTTTTCATTTCACTTCTTCTCTCCTCTTCTAAAACAAGTATCAGAAAACTATTAAACACGCATTTAATTATTTTAAACGAAAGGTCCAAACATCAAATTTCATGTCTCTAACGTTAAGATTATAACAAAATACTTTGGTTTGAGTAATATTTACCTGTACCTTGGGCAGAAAGTACTCATACATGTGCACTATACTTAGTAGAATGTTCATTTCATATTAACAAAAGAAGAATGTTTTTAATATATGTAAGTGATTATTATGGGATAGTTGTTGATATGGACATGTTTTATGGTTACCTAGTCAGTGAGTTTGTGTACTTAACAGTTTTAAGAAAAGGATATTATAAGTTATATCAAATAATAAACCAGTTTAGCACCGTTTATAGACGTTATCATTTTTATTAAAAAGGTGAGATTAATGGTACATAATTATCAAAGCTAATATTTTCATGCCAAAGAAATACTACCACTTCAGATTTTTATCTCAGCAAACGAACCAGGTTTACGACTATCTTTTTGATAAGTCGTTATAAAAATTTTGGTTTACCTCACCCGGGACTTTGTAAATTCAATTCCCGAAGAAGAGTAAGGTTGAATTTACTTTTATACTACAGTTAATGAATACGAACTTAACCATATTGCGAAGTGGTAAAGTAATCATAAGAAAAATGGACAACGAAACAATGCAGCAGGAATCAAATACTAGTGACAAAGGTGAAACTAGTGTAACACCAGGATTGACATCGGAGGATCGAATCTTGTTAGCTTTACAGCGACAAATGATGCAGATGTCTACCGAGATAAAGCAGACCATGGAACAGAAGTTCAACGAATCTAACACGACCATGGAACAGAAGTTCAACGAAGCTAACAAACAAAATGAAGAATTAAAGCAGACCATGGAACAGAAGTTCAACGAAGCTAACAAACAAAATGAAGAATTAAAGCAGACCATGGAACAGAAATTCAACGAATCTAACAAGACCATGGAACAGAAGATAGAACTGAAGTTTGACGAAGCTAACAAGCAATATGAAGAATTAAGTAGACGGATAGAACGGATAGAACAGAAATCAGATGAAACGAAACAAACGATTGTCCAGGTGGTGAATGACATATCCTCACAGTTCGAGGAAAAGTTAAAAAGGATATCCGATGATTGTCAAGAAAAGCACAATCACCAAAACCAAGAAATTAGTGCTGTAAAAAAAGATTTAGAAGTAATAGAATCTTCCATTAAACAGCAAAAGATCCAGGTCAGCAACAATTCTAATAACATACGTGTAAATACACAGTTGTTAGCTACTATTCAGGAAGAGATTAGAACGTTACAGGCTAAAGACAACATTTACCGTAATAACTTGGGTAGTGATCGCTTTGAGTTGCCCCACTCACCAGAGATGAACTCGCCTTCGCCGGGGTCTGATGAGGATATTATACTAGAAGAAAGTTGTCCGAAGAGTACTGATGAGCGAAACGTAGATGGTGCGACGACACAGCACGTCATGGATAGGAACTATCACTCAACAAGAACAAGGAATGAGAAAAAGAAGGTAAAATTAAGTGTTAAGATGAGTGAAATTCGAGCTATGAGCAAATTCAGTGGTAAGTGTAATGAGAATGCTATTTCTTTCTTAGAGAAATTCCAAGACGAATGCAATATAATGTGTATAGATCGATCACAATATATGAAATTAATACCCCATGTATTACTCCCACCTTGTTCCTTATGGTTTAAAGCGATACGTGATCACATTAGTACATATGAGGAATTCAAAGCGGCATTGATCGCAAATTATGAAAATGACTTTTTGCTGGCAAATAGAGATGCCACCCTTAGAAATCAACACTTCAATCCTCGATTATTGCATAAATCTGTTGTAGAGTTTGTTGTAAATGTCTACAACGAATTAAAGGTCGTTAATCCTTTGCAATCGGAATCGAGAATAATAGCATCGATTCGAAATTTGCTTCCATTTAAATTGCAACAGATCTTATTTTCCACACAGTGTATGAGTTTCAGCCATTTATTGATGCTTGTCCAATGCTACGAAACTCAATACCATGCCATGAATCCACAATCAGGAATGGGTAAAAATAAGAATAATTCAGATCATTTGGTGCCAGTTCGGAATTTAGATATCCGAAGTGTGAATGATATGAAACCTAACCTAAGCCGAGTATACTCTAGCAATCAAAGTGAGCAAAATAGGCAAAGTTATGTAGGGAATCCGCCTAATCTAACTAATCATGGTAATTATGATGTCAGATCACCCAACAGCAGTAGATATAAAAACAATCGAAGTACCGAGCGAAATTCCAGAAATGCAGCGAACTATGTGGATAGACGTAATGGAAGGACAAGAGATGGCACTTCATATCAAAATCAAAATTACGATGAAAGACATGTACAACATAATGTAGAACCTAATCATGATTGTGCGGTACAATGCACTTTATTAGATTCATATGCAAGTACGAATGTAACATGATTACCGTCAATGAAATTAGGTTAAACCCATATTAGTTATAGATTCTTGTGAATTTTTATTTTTAAGTTTATGTGTAAATATCAATAATGAAAACAATCCTCATAACTTCGCTATACAAGCAATATGAGGAATTATAATTCGATTTATAATTGATTAAAAGCAAAGATTATTTATATTAGACTAGCAGCGTTCACCCCGCTTCGCTGCGGTCACCCCGGAACGCAATAAACTTTGTTACTTAGATAATTTTTACTTTTTCGCTTTCAAGTGATATGATAAAAACCATAGAAGATTGCAGTAAATGTTAACATTATATCGCCTGTCATTTATGTTAACCCGCCCCGCTTCGCTGCGGTCACCCCGGAACGCAATAAACTTTGTTACTTAGATAATTTTTACTTTTTCGCTTTCAAGTGATATGATAAAAAACATAGTAGATTGCACTAATGTTAACATTATATCGCCTGTCATTTATGTTAACCCGCCGAGTGACACGGTCATGCGGGTTGCATATAAATACGTTTATTTTTACCTATGATGAACTAACAAAGGATTTGTACGTTATGGACACTTGAATGGTCAATTATCTCAAGACACTGGTAATTGAAAATTAAAGTGATATGATAAAAACCATCTAGGGTCCAAATCCTAATAACCCCCCAAAAATGAAAGAAATTGGTTCAGCCGTATTAGCGTGATGAGGGAACAAAGGATTTGTACGTTCTCTTTTATATATAAGATTGATTTGTGTTGAAAACTTAATTGTCAAAGATTATGTTAAGTAGAAGATCTATTCTATAAAACTAATTATTCAACGACTACCTTGAATGAAATTCTTCTTTATTATAATATCTTAGTGCTACGATGTATACCTTTATATGCAACATCTAACTTATTTATTATATAATGCGCTCTGACTATTTGTAACCAACGTTTGTCCTTTACATTCTTTGAAATCGTACCTTTCATCGACTAATTAAATAAGCGACGATATTTTAATAAGAAGATATATTAATAATATAGTGAATAATAATGAAATAAATATAATTAATGTAATTAAAGATAAATATTGATGAAATGTAAGATTTGTTTAATGTATATGTGAAATGTAATGAATAGATATACAAGGTGCGATCAAAATATGATGGACATATGTAATGTGAGAACACTAATGTAAACGGACCAGTGGTTCTTGAAGATAAAAGCCAAGCCAACTCATGACTTATATTCAGTCCCTTTGTCGAGCGACATTTTTATATAACAAAATACTTTGGTTTGAGTAATATTTACCTGTACCTTGGGCAGAAAGTACTCATACATGTGCACTATACTTAGTAGAATGTTCATTTCATATTAACAAAAGAAGAATGTTTTTAATATATGTAAGTGATTATTATGGGATAGTTGTTGATATGGACATGTTTTATGGTTACCTAGTCAGTGAGTTTGTGTACTTAACAGTTTTAAGAAAAGGATATTATAAGTTATATCAAATAATAAACCAGTTTAGCACCGTTTATAGACGTTATCATTTTTATTAAAAAGGTGAGATTAATGGTACATAATTATCAAAGCTAATATTTTCATGCCAAAGAAATACTACCACTTCAGATTTTTATCTCAGCAAACGAACCAGGTTTACGACTATCTTTTTGATAAGTCGTTATAAGATATTTCATCATATGAAGATCTTATTATAATAATTGTAACCACACTCTTTTTTTTCATTCCTAATCTTCTTTCTCCCCTCCTAGGTCAAATATCAAAAATATGCTGAAACGCGTGTCTTATTATTTAAATGAGAAGTCTAAACACCGAATTTTACGTCTCTAACCTTAAGAGTCTTAGATATTAGCATCTTATTATTAATAATGTAATCCCACTTTTTCATCTCACCCCCTTTTCTTCCCTTATAGTTCATTTTTAAAAAGTTTATACAAACGTCTAATTATTTTAAATGAGAAGTTCATGTACCAACTTTCATGTCTTTAACCTTCAGACATTCCGAAATATGAACATTTATACAGGGGTTTCAAAACAGCACCGACAACGTTTGGGAGGTGATTCTTGCACCAAGATAAGACAAAAGGTATAGACCAATAATGCACAAATGCTTCCTTTCGGAGTTATAGACTGCCGAAATCGTGCTAAAATTAACTTAAAAGATCCATAGCTCCAAAACTATGGGATCTACCGCAGTCGGGTCAAAACTTCACTTAGGAACTAATATGTAACATATTTCAGAATCCTAAGCTACTACACGACAACTTTTATAGAGGGAATTTGGCTACGGGAATATAGTCTGAAGTACCCACCAACTACCTCTATAAAACTTGTTTCGGAAGTACCGTAGGATTCTGAAACTTGGATATTTGGACAGGGCATATAAGTGAAGTGTTCCTAAGTGAAGTCTTGACCCGACTACAATAGGTCCTATAGTATTGGAGCTATTGAGCTTTAAACTTTATTTTTTCACGTTTTCGGCAGACTGTAACTCCGAAAGGAAGCATTTGTATACCCAGGTTGATCTATACCTTTTGTCTTATCTTGGTGTCAGGAATCCCCTCCCAAACGTTGTCGGTGTTGCTTTGAAACACCCTGTATAATAATTGCCACCACTATTCTTAAATGCACATCAGCTCTGCTATATAATAACATGTTGTACTCGGTGAAAAGAGATTCTCAACGTAGCTTATTCCAAACATTTGCTCATTATACACGGAGAAACATGCATAATCCAATCGGCATGTAAATGCTGTTTTTACCAGGTTACGCGCATCACCACATTAAGTAATGTTGTTTCATCAGTAGTACGATCTACACCCACCGTCCAGCGAAAATTTTGTATTGTGGGACCACCATTTCAAATCTAGAATTAACGCCGTACCCATTCCGACGGTGGTAACTTAGGTATATAATGTTGTTACTACCTTCCTACGAGTGTCCCTTCTTGGTTCTTTCTAAATCTGTGACTCCCTACCTTACGAGAGTAATAGTTTTTAACACGAAATCAATCATGTGAATAAAATTATCCAATCACAGCGAGTCTAGTTCGACGCCGAACTCCAGACTTGGTATGGTGTTCCCACCTGCTGTACTTTTTTTTTTTTATACATGAAATTACATTACTTAAGGAGCGCATCCGCGTAAATACGATGTATCCACACGGAAATCCTAGTCTTTTTTTTCTCAGTGTAGAGCCTTTCTGTAGCTTTATTGTTTTCTTTATCTATTGTGAACAGAAACATCAGTGTAGGCCATCATTCAAGAAAGTCTGTTACTTAATAAAAGGTCAATATTTAAAAGTCGCAAATAAAAAAAAAATAAGGAAGTCGCTTTTAAAATATCTGAATGAGATTAAACTGGTGATAAACCACAATCTAGTTTTAAGTAAGTAAAAATCTTCTATGAAAGAACATGCGTAAAAAAGATGATACACTTAAGTTCACGTACGTAAAGACAGATAACACTATCACGAAGTCACGTTCTAAGATAAACAGGAAACGAGATCTAAAATTAGCGAATTAGTAACTAGCTTGTTATTTTTGTAAAACGGTATCTAAGTAGTTTCGGCTCTGGTGCGCGAGGTGGTGGTGAGTTCGGTTCCAGCTCACACCAAAAGGCCTTTGTGGTGGACAAATACTGTGTGGGTTGGTTTTCTCGGGGTTCTTCCACTTTCTTGATTCTAGCATTTCGTTCATTATCATTACCATCACTGTTTCCTTTACCCGCGAAGAATAATCGTAGGATGTGAAAAAAATCCCTAAGCATTGAACATATCCAACTAATCTTTAAGTACAGGGTGACCCAAAACAAACTCCCACATTCGAAACGCGAATAAAACAAAACAAAAAATATATTGTTGATAGAAACGTGTTTATTAAAAAAAATATAAAATGGTATTGAAACAATTTGTAAATTAAGTACTGCTTTTTGAGTTGAATTTCCGCTATTGGTCTGATCACAAACCCCGAATCCTGCGCGAAAGACCATTGTACTCTGATAAAGTGACCGGGGTTTTGTACACTTTACAGATATGACATTATTGTTTATATATACCTAGTTATATCATAAATACTGTCACAAGTTTGAATGTGAATAACACAAAGAGTATTAACACCAAGGTAATTTATTTTGGTCATGTTCTACATTGATATGTTGTACACTTGACGCACAAATCATTTTTCGAAATTTCCCCCCTTGGCCTTGATGCAGACACGAAGTCTGTCCGGCCACTGGTCAATGGTATTACGCACCATGTCCATGGGAAAATTGTTCACTCCTCGGGTCAAGGATTGTTCCAGACTGTCGACAGATGGATGCCGTTTATGGCAGACCTTTGCCTAAGGACTGACCAAAGTTTGTAGTCCAACGGGTTAAGGCCCGGGCTGCTAGAAGGCCAATCTGCGGTAGAAATGAAGTTGGGGATGTTCCGTACCAGCCACTCCTGGGTTGTTTTCGCTTTGTGCCCTGGAGCGGAATTTTGCTGGAAGCTTCATCTTTCTCCAGGGAACATGGTAGCAGATAGTGGTTTCACTATAGGTGTTACCACTGTGTCCTGGTAAACCTTGGCAGATGTTTTAACACCTTGTTCGCAAAAATGCAGCTGGGTTGTGCCTGAGTAGCTCACTCCCCACCATACTATCACTGAGGCAGGATGATGTGTCCTCTGAACCCTTGGAGCTGCCTCAGCAGCTGCAGTAGATGACGTGGCATGTACACGGTTATTTTGGGCGTTGTAGGCCTGTTCAATTGTGAACACCTTTTTGTCAGTGAACAGAATCTTTCTGTGCAGATTGTTGGCGTAACGCTGCAACAGTCTCTTTGATTTAAGGACTCTCTGCGACGTTTATGTTTGGGTCAGAAAGTGATCAGTTCGCCTCTTATACGCCCGTAGATGTAGGTCACTCCTGAGCATACGAGACGTGGAATTTCTGCTGATGTTCATCTCAGCAGCCATCACACTTTGTGTTCGAACAGGATTTCTTCGAATTCTTGCTGCGACTACTTTCTGGACCTGCGGGGTTCGTACCGTTCGTGGTCTGCCACTCCTTGCGCGGTCAGCTGCCTTCCAGCCTCGGTGTATTCCTGTATGGCGCGATACACGAATCTCTTCCTGATTTGTAGGGGTTTCAGGAGGTTGAAAATCTCACCTGCCGTCTTCCTGACCTTGTATAGTGCAATTACTGGCTACACGATTTTCGTAATCGCCCCACTCCATCAGAACTCAGTACAATATCAACGTATGTCATGAACAGTCAAACACACACTACATGCATGTTCCGCTCTATACATAGATGGCAGCACTGTGCCACTCCGGATGCCTACAGCGCCACTCCAAGTTAAAGTTAAATCATAAGAGGAAACCCAGTAACGACGATGTAACATCACACTGCACAGTGCTGAGTGCCTGAGGAAACCTTAGGAGCAAAGGTTGGCGCGTGGTGTTGATCACATACTGTACTTCCTTTATGTACAGAAATTATGGAAATATGAAGCTTTACCTCCAAATCATCTATGAGCATCATTAACCTGTACTAAGGTAATATAAGCATACCCATTAAAAGTTTCAGGAGCCTGAACCCTCCTGACCTTCCCCTAAGGAGCCTGACTATAACACAAAAAATAATACAAAAGAAACACTCACATCAGCGGGACCTCAAAATAAGTTTTCGTTCTTCATAAGCAGCGGGTGGCCCTGCCTTCGAGTAGTCCCGGCTTCGATTCCTGGTGGATACTCGGTCGGAAAGGTGTAAAAGCATTTTCAGCCCAGCCATTCTGGGTGAAGTTTTTCGTAGGGTTTTCTCATTCACATCAGGTAAATGTTGAGATGGTATCTCACATAAAGGTCCCAGGTCGCTTCCTTCTCTCGTCGTATTTCCATCCTTCAACGCTTCCCTGGGTAGTGTGATCACCGAGGGACACCATTCCGCCTACGTGACGGGCTATACCGAATGCCCAGAAATGTAATTCCTATGTAGTGTGGTGTATACATACAAGAGATTTTCACGGTTTTAACTCTCCCCTTGAGCAAGATAAAGCTAAAACTTCCTCTTCTTTACGAAATGCTGCGTGCGCCACTGTTCGTAAGTAATTATTTTAATACCGTTTCAACTCCTTTCATAACTTACAACAAACATACTTAACTCTGAAAACATTATTTAAAATTAAGTTTTAAGAGTTAATGATTTTGTTATATTGTGCGCTGTCCTTTTGTTAGTGTCATAATGAAAAGTTAGATGATTGGGTGCATATTTTAGTATAAATTTCACCTTAATATATGGCGGGTTTTTGAGCTTGTTAATGTTGACCACGAATTACATACCTTTTAGTGGCATAACAATTCATTTTGTAGATTTTTTCGGAAACTACTTATCAGAATTAATTCTCACGCATCTGATTTAGTTCTCTTGAAGAAATTATCAATTTATCATGCCTCATGTTTGAAAATTTGTTATCATTATTGTTATACACTGTAATATTAATAGTTAACAAGCTTTATTTTACGGTCTCTACTTGCAAACATCAAATTATGAAAAACAGTAAATATCTTCTAAAATCCTAAAATATTTGGATTTGCTACTTAGCAATGATAATTTCCATATACGACTATCAATGTAGGCCAGATGTTAATTGTCAATATAGTAAATATTAATAGCCTATCAAAATTAGTGGTGGGCACAATAACCGGTTTTTCGGTTTTCTTCAAACCGGTTCGGTTTTCACCGAAACTGCTTATCAGTTTTCTTTAAAACCGGTTCGGTTTTTCACCGGATCCGGTTTCGATTTTCTTCAAAATCGGTTCCGATTTTTTCCAAAATTTCTTCTATTTGTGACCAGAATAGTATTTAGTTGTTCTCTGGAAACCTATTCCGTTTCCACAGAAATAGTTTTGTGTGTTTTCCAAAAGTTTTCATCGAAACCAGTTTCGGTGAAAAACCGAACCGGTTTTCGGAGAAAACATAAAACCGTTTTCGGTGATGAACCGATTTTTGGAGAAAACCGAAATGTCGCTTTTTCGGATTTCGGTTTTTCTAGAAACCGATTACTGTTTTTTTTAATAAAAAAACGGTTTTGCCCATCAATCAAAATGTACTGCTGAATATTGAAAATAAACTTTTAAAAAGTTTGAAATCGCAAGATTGCTCTGAGGTTGACACAGTGATGAAATATAACGAACGAAATTGTGAAATAAAGAAAGTAGGAGGAAACGGAAAAACACCAAGAAAACTCACGGGCTCTACAAAGCTCATTTGGTGCGACCTGGGTTCGCACTAGGAACCTCATGCATTAGAGGCGAGTGCTCTACCACTGAGCTAAGATGGTTCCTAAACAAACTTAACGTAAAAAACGTCAGTAAGTGTTTCGTTTAATGTAAAAAAAAAAAGTTACGTTAATTTTGATCTATATGGCTTCTTCAGTCTTTTGGGTACTAGCCTCAGTAAACGAATCCTCACTGTATAATCAAAAATATTTTCCACAGTCACAATGTTGTCGACAAAGTCACACAAACTTTATTTATACTAACCGGTATAGCTAATAATGTTAAGGTTCGTGAGAAGGTAAAACTTGTGTTTTTAATAAAGACTAAATAAGTACAGTATTTATAACATTATAACTAAGAATATGTAACACTGTTAAGAAATAAAAACAAATACCTGAGTGAGCGCTAATATAGTACAGTCTCGCTGTAAATTCATTTATACATTAGCAGATATGACTGTATCAATATATGAATGACATCGAATGACCATTCTTTCATGCCTGAGGTTCACGCTATCTTATCGTTAAGTGCAACACAAAAAAGAAAACATTATCCGCGTAATCTTAAAAACTTTTTTCGCTTCTATTTGTAGTACTTTGCCTTGGGATGTCAATTTTTTAAATTACTTTCTTTATGTCAAACGAAGGCACTTATTTCCGTTCCCTCTGTAGTAAGAACACAATCTTTTGCAGTTTCTCTTTTGTATTTCTTCAATATGGAGAAGATAATGATAGCAAAGCATGATCCAAAGGACAAGCTCTTCACCTTAATAAACAAATGATAACTAAACAGGGAAAACTTGTACGGAATTTAACCGGTTTCTGCAAGTTCATTTTCTTAATGTATCACAACAATGAAATAGATAATATAGGTACTTTATTACATTGCGTAAATGCTTAAGCGTGGGAATGACTCAGGATAAAAGGAAGTACCGTTCTGTGCGTCTTATTTGTGTACAGTGGACCCATGGGTTATGGAATCCGTTCAGTAAAGCTGTCGTAAACCGAAATCATTTTCTCATTGAAATTAATCCTTTCTAGCCACAGAAACATGGTCCTATACCTGGCTGTCCGCAATGGGAGCCCGCAATAGGAAAGGAGGTAGCTGCTCTCATTAGATTTTTAAAGAATGATTTCTTGAAAGTATGTATATAACAACACATACAAACATGCTTACTCTCATACTTTACTTATTTACTGTAGTTAATGAGGATATGAGGGTATGACTGTTGTTTCTATATGATGCATTCTTTTCACCCGCGCATCAAAATGCGAATGTATTCGCAGCTGCGTTTGTGTGTCGTTCGGTCTTTGCTCCCTGAAATCGGTGTTCAGACTCCCCTTGCGGAAAAAAAAATCTTGTGGGCGTCCCTGGTGCTATATTTTCTCTTTAACAATTTAAAGTATTTTGTGTGGCGAAGAATGTAGAATGAAAATAACATTATACTTTTAAGAGACAAATAAGTATCACTAAACAAACATTATGAGGGCTAAACAAACAGAAAAAAATGCAAAACAACCTCACAGCATTCTTAGCTCATTTCGTAACGGTTTGGGCCAACCCAATGCAAAAACTTCGTTTTAGTTTGCAAAAAATAAGGGGCAGTTACAACAAATGATTTTGGCACGTTTTGTGTTGCGTTATGCTTCACAGTTTTTGCGAACGCTGGTACGGATTAAGGCCACAGACCAGTAGCGTGACTGACAAGGGAACATCATATATTGATAGTAGCATTGTCCAATAAAACAAGCGGAGTGAAGAAAAGTGAGAAATCCAAACTTTTACGAGTGGACACCCAGAAACACAGGAGATACAGAGGAAAGAAGGATATAGAATCATGTGAAGATAGTAATGCAAAAGATACACTGACATAGAAAGAACTTCAAAATGACTAAAATAATCAAAATGACGTTTACACAACATTTATAGTAAGCTAACATTGTACCCACAGACATGTTCAATAACATCATATGTAATGCAGTGTTGCCAACTGAGCACAAAATGAAGTTTTGTTAAATGGCACGAAACACAAATAATAACATCTAGAAAATCTAATTATGAGTAGAACCATCAGTCCTCTATCGATTGCGCATTGTTTGATTGGGCAAGGCTACTATCAATATAAGATGTTCCCTTGTAAGAATGCTTGGGACATCCGCGAAAATATAAAAATTGTCCCCCTCAATCCACGTCCATGTAGGAACGTAAAATTTATAGGCCCTATGGCAATATATATATAGTAAACCCTCGTTAACACGAATTCCAAGGGACTGAAATATCAGGAGTTCGTGTTAAAAAAATTCGTGTTAACCGGGGATTTCATACATTTTCTCCATACATACGCACTACAGTATACAGACTATACATACCACTACAGTATATTATGTATGTCATAGAAAACACTAGAGATGGTATCGAGACGAGACTGAGTAGTCTCGGTCTCCTCTCGGTTCCAAATTCGAGACGAGACAAAGATTATTCTCCGTCTTGATACCATCCACAGAATTGTATCGAGACGAGACTGAATTTCGGGCTCGTCTCGATTTCGAAAAGCACGTCTCGGTCTAAAATTCGAGTTAAGATTGAGATCGAGACTAGTTTCGGTCTCGGTACCATCCTCTGAAAAGTGAAAACACTACAGTAAGTTTATTATTCTATCTTCGAAGATTAAAAAAAAAAAAAAAAAAGTTTCCACGCAGAAAATCCAGGTGAAGTTATAAAATTGATAACTACGCTAACAGGTTGGGTACCGCTAGTAACGGAAAGGTATTTATGACTGCTGTCACCAGTTTGAAGTTACAGTGGAAAGAAGATGTTTTGTCGCCAGCTCGTCTGCCAACAACCTGCATGTTCAGCGCTTGACGGAGGACAGAATCATCTCATAAGAGAGGAAAGATACCCGTTTCTGGTTTTTCTCATATTTACAAGGCAATTTTCGTCTGTATAAATACTGTATGACAAAAACTGATCTGAAAAAAAAAATCTGAAATAAAAATGGTCTTAAAAAAACAACAACAACAAAGTATTAAAAGTTCGTGTTAAACGAAAACCTTTACTGACTCAAGGGACTAAAAATTAGTTCGTAATTTGTGCTAACCGAAATTCATGTTAACCGATAAAACTTCCTGTAAAATAACGTACAGCGATGCCGGGACCGAAATTTTGTTCGTCCTAACCGAGTGTTCGGCTTAAGCGAGTTCGTGTTAACGAGGTTATACTGTTCCATCTTGTCAGTCACTACCTGCTCACACACAAAAATTGCATATTATTATAATAATTATGTTATGAAGCAATTACATGCAACTAAGAAGTTTAACAGAAACAATTTCTTCCTAAATAAATTACTACATAAAATATTCACAACTAATACCTGAAAACTTACCAAAACTTCTGGATCTTGCTCACAACTTTCCAAACCGGCGATCCTTTTGGGAGAAATTCGGCAACTACTTTCAAACCGGAAGTGATGCAAATTAGTCATTTCTGGTTTGAGCATTTATCGCCATAAAACAAAAATAGTAATAGATATCGAAAAAGAGTTTTCTGCAATCGATTCAGGGTCTCAAGAGAACATATCATTAACCCATAACATACTACTAAACCCAGAAATGGTTGAAATTTACTGTTACATTCTGTTACAACATTGATTTCTATAGAGGAAAGACAGCAAGCGATAGGCCTACCGTGATACTTTTTTTTTTTTTTCAATCGATTCAATTTGGCGAGAATAGATCTCATGTTTTCCCTTAACACCATATTCAAACCGGAAGTGGTTCAAATTTACTACTACTTCCGGTTTGAATACTGATTTCTATAGAACGAAAACGGTAAAATCTATCAAGAAGTGAATTTATGTAATCGATTCAGCGTCCCAAGAATATATTCATTTTCTCTGTTAAAGCTCATTTCAAAGCGAAAATGGTTCAGGTTATCCATTTCCGATCACAACATTTATTGCCATAGATTTACATATGGTAATAGATAGGGATACACTTTCATGCAATCGATTCAGGGTCTCAAGAGAACATATCATCACAACTCGCAACACTGTACTAAAACCGAAAGTGGTTCAAATTTACTATGAGGCCTACGTTCGGTTGCAGTACCGTTTTCATAGTGCAAAAACGGTAAGAGATATGGAGATGCGATTTAAAAAAATCGATTCAACTTGCTGAAAATAGGTTTAATCTTTTCCTTTAACCATCTATCAAACCGGAAGTTGTCCAAAATAGTCATTTTCAACATTTATCGTCATAGAACGAAAATGGTAACAGATAACATCGAATGATTTTCTGCAATCCGTTCAGTCTCAAGAGAGCATATACTTACAACCAGCGATACTCTATCAAAAGCGGGAGTCAGAAGCGGAGTTTGAGGGTGGCCAATGGGCCAACCGCCCCACGCACCGTGCTTACAGGAGTCCTACATTCTGAGCATGGTTCGTCCAAGAAGTAGATACAAAAGCACATCGCGATTTTTACCAGTACATTGGCCCCGTGGGGTCATTATTGGCACTAGTGGCCGTGTGCACCAACGCAGTTCAACTGTTGAACGAGGGTCATAACCAAGTTCGGTAAAAATGTCTGTTGAACCAACAACGTTCAAGGTTAAGTCTCAGTCAAATGGTGGATAAACTTGGTTTTAGCTTGAACGTACCCAGGACCTCATGGACCAAAGGTACACGCGCTAGCTACTATATCGGCAAGGAGGGACATCAACATTACTCGAATCTCTTCAGTTAAGAGTGCTTCAAATACTTGCCTATAACCTTACAACTACGAAAGGAGGCGTTTGTCTACTAATGTTTATTAAAAACACTTTGCTTATTTCGGTCCCAGTGAGAACGAATCCGAATCAGGCCCGTAGCCAGCCCAAAAATATAGGAGGGGGGCCGGTAAATGTTAGGGGGGCCCGATCCAGCCATATTATAGTTCATTTACAAGCCTACCGTGAAAATTTTAAGGGGCAGTAAAAATTTAGAGGGTGCCGGCCCCCTAGCTTCCCGCGGATAAGGGCCTGACCTGAATTCCACTGCGCCGGTAACTACGAGGACAAAAGTCAGCAAGCAAAATGTTAAGTGAGAACTAGAACGAATGCAGTCTAAGTATTAAACAATTACAAAAAAAAAAAAAAAATAGTACCCATAATCATATAGTGAGAAATGGGCGTTTTGTTTACGAGATTCCGCGCTGATTTCAAATACAAAAGTATTTCTTTTTTCTCATCCTACAACAGAATTACGCGTCATTCAAAATTACAAAATGCTTATAATTTGTTGTTATTTCGCAAGTTCAGTACTTACACAGTGTTCTCCTGCACTACTATCACAACCCCAAAAGAAGGAAAGCGCACTTACACTTATTGCTTTGTGCTAACAACACATGTGATGAACATGAACGGAAGATGCAGAACACTTCCCACTACTTTCCTCTGTTTTCAGACTGTGAGAGTGAGTGTGAGAGAATATAAACCAGTCAGGCAACACACGAAAAGCTCATACTCATTTCTCGCCTCGCTGAAGGATTGCCAACCACACAAGTTATCTGTTGCAACACGTGCCTTTAAGCTCGACGTAGTCTTTGTTTTTTTTTTTCTCACGCTTATTCTGAAAATAAATCGGACAGCACAGTATGTCGAGCTATTTTTCCGATATTTTAAAGTGTAATCCTTTTGTTTGGACGAAATGAGGTGAATAGATGAATGAGGAGTTATGTAACAACAAAACTCAGGTTTCTACAATTCACGCAGTCATGAGGTGCAAAGGCTCGAAAAAAAGGTTGTTCTGATAATTAAAAACATTTTTCCACTGCTTTTTTTTTGGGGGGGGGAATTTTGAGCTTCTTTCCCCCTTTATGATTTCGGTTTTAAGGCAGAAGTAACAGCTCGTTCTACTCTTCTTTTCCCATTATACCCAGTAGCGTAATGTTCTGAAATGGGAATGCTAAAGCTAGTTACTGGTACGACAAATATATATATATATGTATATATAGCAGGCCCGTATTTAGGTAGGTGCTATTCTGTGCTTGAGCATAGGGCGACAGAATTTTGAACTTTTTGTAAAAAAAGATTCAGAATAAAATAATAGTTAAAACTAGCAACCTGCAGAGTCCAGCGCAAGCGCGGAAAAATATGTTAATGTGTTTAATTCGCTCTAATTACAGTAGTGTCTAATTAGCTAGCTTATCTGATTATTTTTAAAAAGTCATTCTCTCTCACCTCCACCCTAAGGGTTGAGGATGAAGTTGAACATTATGAAAACTGATACCGTTAAACTCAGCAACCTCAAAAACTGTGAATTCAACACTAATATCTGTCGTTTTCGATTACTTTTAAAATCTCGCCCCCCTGCCTGGGGATTGGAGTATGACCTTGAAGTTGAATTGGATTAAAACTGTCACTATTCATCTCAGCGACCCTGAAAGCTATTAATTCAATTCTAATATTGGTCATTTTCGATTTTTTTTTTTTTTTAAATGTCCGCATGTTATCCTTGTGGGGACTTTGTACTCTCATATCTCAGCTCACGTGTAACTTAGGAACCTGGAACAGGTCATTTGGATCATGTCTCTGAGAGCTTTAAAACATTAAAATTTCATGATTCTACCTATTATGGTTATCGAGTCGAAAAGAGCGACAGACAGACATTTCTTTTATTAAAGTAACTTAAAACACAAGAAAATGCATGCACAGGAAAAAAACAGTTTCTTTGCAAATACTTGGGAAGAGTTTTTTTTTATTCTTTATTATTTGGGTAATCTAACATCATGAGAAAACGCATATAGGAGGAAAACTTTTTTTTTTTTTTTTTTTTTGCAAATACTTTGGGAAGATTTTCTTTTATTATTCAAGTAACTTAAAACATGAGAAAAGAAAATGCATACAAGGAAAAAAGTTTATTTGCGAATACTTTGGAAAGAGGTTATCTTATTCGATCGAGTAGCATAAAAACATATGAAAGAACCCACACTCATTATATACGTAAATTAATTCAACTTTTTACGCATAAAGTTTTATACAATGCTTTTTACTGAACTCACTGTAATCTTTAATTATGTGATAAGTTCAAAATAAACAGTCAAAAACACTGCCTAGTTGTTCTTTCTTAAATTCAATATTTTACTATTACAATAATAAGAGTAAATATTTAAGAAAGTCAATCATAATTCAAGTGAAATTATGAAATATAAAAATGATATAACGGTTGATTAGGAATTAATGGAATGTATTTTCTCCGGACAGTAAATTAAAACCTACATTTATATATTATATGCCAATATTGAGAGAATATGCCTCCAATGGATGAGTGGTTAAGATCATTGCATTGTAATCAAGGGGTTCCGGGTTCGATTCCCGGTGGGTACACAAGTGGTTCGGATCCCAAGCTAGGTCCCGTCCTTAGTACCGTACATCATCATAATCCCATGGAAGGCAATGACAAACTACCATGGGTTCACCTTGCCCAGGAACCTTGGGATTAAAACAACTGCCTTCGGGCAGAACACCACATCATAATCATCACTGAGAGAATTAGACCATTTAAAATTACGTTGTAACTTTTGTAACTTCTAATATCTAAACTTATACTCAACAAGAGCTGGTATGTTTGCAAAATCACGGTTTGTTTCCTTGTTTGAGACATAAGTTTGCTTCCATATTAAAAGAAGACTTGTTATCACCTTTAACGATGAGAAACTTACATATGATAAAGACAAAATTAACTAACTAACTAACTAACTCTATGGCCTATGGAACCCGCAGGTTCAGTGCCGCGTTCACAAAAGCTCTCCACTGACTTCTATCCTTAGCTAATTGCATCCAGTTTCTACTTTGTATTCCTATCTCTGCGAGATCCATCTTAATATTATCCTCCCATCTGCGCCTAGGTCTTCCTAATGGTCGTTTTCCTATGGGTCTTCCAGTCAAGACTTTGAAAGCGTTTCTACTTTCTTCCATTCTAGCTACATGACCTGCCCACCTAAGCCTCCTAGACTTGACGACCCTAACAATGTTGGGTAAGCCGTATAAACTATGTAGTTCCTCGTTATGAAGTTTCCGCCATTCCCCATTCTCGTTCCTCTTGGGTCCGAATATTCTTCTCAGGATCCTGTTCTCAAATACTTTCAGTCTATGTTCTTCCCTCAGAGTAAGTGACCATGTTTCGCAACCATACAGAACAACAGGCATGATTATCGTTTTATATATTTTAAGCTTCAAATTCTTCGACAGAATTCGCGACGACAAGAGATTTTGAACCGAATAGTAACACGAATTCCCTGCTTTTAGTCGACATTTAATTTCTTCGTGAAGACAAAATTAGTTTCCATATTCATACTGTGATAAACAGGCCCGTATTTATATATTATGTTCCCCTGTGCTCTAAATAATTTGCCGCCCCGCCTTCTTCCTTGCACAAACTTATGTTTCAAACAAGGAAACAAGCCGTGATTTTGCAAACATACCAGATCTTGTTGAGTAGCAGTTTAGGTATGACAAGTTACAAGTTAGAACGTAATTGTAAACGGACCTAATTCTCTCAATGATGATTATGATGTGGTGTTCTGGCCCAAGGTTGGTGTTAGACCCTAAGGTCCTTGGGCAAGGTGAACCCATGGTAATTTGCCATTGCCTTCCATAGTATGATGATGACGTACTAAGGACGGGATCTACAGCTTAACTTGGGATCCGAGCCACTTGTGTCCCCACCGGCAATCGAACCCGAGACTCCTTGATTACAAGGCAGCGAGCATAGCCACTCATCCATTTCACGTAGGTTTTAATTTACTGTCCGGAAAAAATGCATTCTATCAATTCTTAAGCTGTCTATCTGTAGCGCTTTTCAGATCAAGAACCATAGTAGATAAAATGAAATAGTATGAAATTGTAATATGTTTTAAAGCTCTCAGAGCAATGATCCAAATTACATACTCCAGCTTCCTAGGTCACACCTGAGCTGAGATATGAAGGAGGTGCAAAGTCCCTATAAGAATAACATAGAAGAATTTTAAAAATAATCGAAAAAGAGCAATATTAGAGTAGAATTCATAGTTTTAGGGTCGCTGAGATGAATAGTGACAGTTTTAATCCAACTCAACTTCAAGGTCATACTCCCCAGGCAGGGGGCTAGATTTTAAAAGTAATAGAAAACGACATATATATATATATATATATATATATATATATATATATATATATATATATATATATATATATATATATATATATATATATGTATATATATAGGGTGGGTGCGCCATATATGGAATACGTTCCTAATATGAAATATCAGATTATTTTGTCTACTATGTGTTGTCACCGAGTGGACTGTACGTAAAGTTGTAGACCATTTCGCCCTCAGTTCGCATATGAGTGGTTTGCTGCCGAACAATAACAAAACATTTTCTTTTGTTACAAAATATTTTTCTGAGGAACTTGAGTTTTCCGGACGTACCTTTTCAGACTCTGAATATACGCAAATGGGTATGTATTATTGTTGACATTGTGATATTTAGATTACATATATAGTGTACCACAAAGGTATAAAGATTCGGTGCACAGAGAATTTCGTAAGCGTGTGTAGGAAGAGAACTATCCAAAATGGAGATTTTCCTAATATGGAATACTAGCAGGATCCTAATATGGAATATTCCTAAATTGGTTGATACGTATGTGAACTAGAAGTGACGAAGAATAACTTAATTGTAATTTATATTAAAACTGGCATATTATTTAGACCGAGCGTCAGCGAAGCCTCTACTTCATTACAACGGGCATTTACCTCATCCTCGCAAATAGTTAGAGAATTTTTAGCCTTCCTACGACAGCCAAAGAATATCCAATCGAAACAGCCAAAGAAAAGACATCACGCGACTACAAAGAAGAAAGTGAATCCGAAGAGTCAGTGAGTATACTTGAACGAAGATCGTGACAGTTTAAGTGATCCTACTGATGATGACGATGACGAGGAATGTGGACATTATGGTAAATTGTGGTCGCTTAGTGCTGCGGAGGAGAGATTGGTTAAAATGCACAGTTTGTAAAAGATGGTCCCACGAAACGTATGCCATGAAAGGTGGAGAAATATATGTGTAAGGCCATTGTTTTGAAAAAGAAAACTGGAAACAAAATTTGGACGCCTCAAGACACGCTAATCCAGTATGTTTGAACTTTTTATTTTATACAGGGTATTTTTTACTATATTTGTCGTACGTGGTTTGCTTCCTCGAATATTTCGTTTTATTATTTTTATTGTTGGTTGTATGTAGTAAACATGGTATTTCTCGTGTATAGTGAGCGAAGCAGAAACATATCGAAATGACAGAACGTGGAAAAGGAGGCAAGGGTCTTGGCAAAGGAGGTGCCAAGTGCCACCGTAAAGTTCTTCCTGACAACATTCAGGATAACACCAAACCCGCTATTAGACGTCTTGCTCGCTGTGATGATGTATAGTATATCTCCCGATCTCATTTATGTGGAGACCCGAGGAGTATTGAAATTGTATTCCAGGAGAACGTAATCAGAGATGATGTTACGTACACAGAACACACTAAGAGGACAGTGACAGCTATTGATGTTGTGTATACCTTGAAAAGGGAAGGACGAAACCTGTACGGGTTCGGAGGTTAAATCAGGATACCTCACACCAAGGCATAAAATTGGCATACCAATGCAAAAGAAATTATGGCTTTTCCAAAAGTTAAAATAAGTAGCTATTACAGCATATTACAGTAATTTATAAACATGGGCCTAATAATGAATATGTATATACAGTCAAGTCTAGTATACAGTTGGTCTAGTATTTCTGCAATTTTTATATATTTTAATTATCTTAAGAATGTTATGGGTCTAGTATTTCTGCAATTTTTGTATATTTTAATTATCTTAAGAATGTTATGTATTTTTGTTTGCTCGTTTTATAGACCTACCAAATATGATATATAGTCCACCAGTGGCGTATTTACGATTTTGTTTCGGGGCAGGCTTTGCTAACTCTATTCCTGGAAATGTGAAAATTCTGCAAGATATTTCACTTGCTTTAACATAGTAAATAAAATTTCGGGGGATTACGCCCGGAAGCCCCCTAAATACGCCACTGTTGACTACAATGCCTACAATGCGACGTTTGGATACTTGTTCAGACCGCCCATTCTGAGTTAGATTTTCCCTGGTTTTCCTCAGTCCCATCAACCCTATGCCGGGATGTCTTTTCCTGAGGCCACGGTCGGTACTTTTCAGTTCGTAGACTTATCTTAAGAGCGAATGTGATCTCGAAGTTGGAAGCTCGAACACTTCTTTTGCTCCTTTCCTTGAACACTCGAATGCATTACCCATGCTCGAAATATCCAAATGTCGCATTGTAGGCAGACGCGCATATTTTGTTCTAGTAGGTCTATTCCATTCTAAGAACAGGTAGTGTTCCATATTAGGAGTGGGGTGTGCCTAATATGGGAAATTGAGTTTCTTTCAATTTTGTAATATTGTAAAAAATCAATAATGTGGAACGAACTTTTATACCTGTATTTTGCTTTGCAAATGTTCCACAAGTATTATGATACATAATATTTTTATGCTGGAATACGCATTTCTGAGAAATAAAGAAGAAACAAAAAGTATTCCATATTCGGTGCCTTTACCCTATATATATATATATATATATATATATATATATATATATATATATATATATATATATATATATATATATATATATATATATATATATATATTAGTGTCGAATTCATGGTTTTTGAAGTCGCTGAGTTTAACGGTATCAATTTTCATGATATTCAAGCTCATCCTCACCCCTTGGGGTTGAGTGGGGGAGGATGATTTTTTAAAAAGTAATCAGATAAGCTAGCTAATTAGTAACTACTGTAATTAGAACGAATTAAAAATGTTAATATATTTTCTCACACTTGCACGGCACTCTGGGAGTAGCTACTTTTAAATATTACTTTATTGTGAATCTTTAGAAAAATCCAAAATTTTAAGCCGCCCCCTAAATTCTACCGCCCTGTGCTCGAGCACAGAATAACACTTACCTAAATACGGGTCTGATGATAAATAGTTAAATGAGACAGGCGTTCGTGGCTGAGAATTGAGTTCTTGCTTATATTATGTATCGTACTTAACAACCATCAACCATTTGCTTTAAAACTGTCCACGCGAACTTAAGCTAATGGAACGTAAATACTGTGTGATTTATGAATGTAATATGCAAGTAGAAGGAAGGATAAATAAATTTAACTAGCATTATTGTGAAATCTGGTTCCAAGAATAAATGTTTATTTTAAACTAACTTCAATTACCCACTTCGCTGGTTAGTCAGTCACTTTATAAATATTACTAAAGCGCTATCTGATTGCGGTCATTGTTGATGATTTTTATATTTCTCTTCCTTCCTCCTCCCCCATGTTGCATGTTGCATGGCTAAATTTAGATTTAAACGGCATCGAAAGTGCCAATGTTCATCATAGCGACCCCGAAAACTATGGATTTGGCACTGGTATCGGTCATTTTTGTTCATATTGCGAGGCACGGCATCAGAAGTGTCATTGTTCATCTCAGTAACTCCAAAAACCATGGGTTCGACACTAATACTGGTCATTTTGTAAAATCATTTTTACGTATCTCCCCCGCCTTCACGAAGTTCGGACGTAAACGAGATCGGAAGTGTCACTGTTCAACCCAGCGACCACGAAAACTCTAAATTTGACAGTAATATTTGGATTTAAACAGCATTGGAAATGTCACTGTTCATCTCAGTGACCCCGAAAACTATAGATTCGGCACTATTATCGGTCTTTTCAATCATTTTAAATGTCTCTCCCATTCCTCTAAATTGCACCGCCAAAGTGATGTGACAAAAACTATCTCAGGTCTAAACCTCATCTATGTTGAAAATTTGATTGAGAGCGGTTGAGTGATTCAAGAGTGATAAAGAGTGATGTTAATGAACTATACCGACAAACTTTAAGAGGTGATTCCTCACATCAAAATAAGAAAAAGTTCATATGGATCTATGGCGAAAAATGCATAGTTTCAGAACTAGGGCTTTCCAAAATCGTGAAAAAGCCAATTTTCAAGAAGCCCTATTTCAAATTCGAGAGACTGTGGATGATGGTTCTTATCAGCGTAAAGGAAGCCACGCATACATAATACAAAAGTGCATATTTCACCAATTGTCAATAGATGTAGAGGATATTCCCTACAGGGTGTAATTCTCAGATATGTTTCCAATAGAGCTTTCAGATTTACCCTGATTTCAAGAAGGGTCCAAAGGAGGCAAGACAACAATGGACATCCAATGCTTCGGAGGGAAGTAGGAAGTGTTAGGAAGTAAGAAGTTCCATATTTCTTTGTGTTCGGAATAACGTGTGATGATATGTATTTCGTCACGGTATATTTCACTATTTCTTCACTTATAAGCGTGAAAGAAAATATCGCACCATGTGTTTTCCCGAGTACGAGAAACCGTGCTGCTGACGATCCTTAACACTTCCGACATCGCGCCAAAGGATTCCGTGTTCACTCCTATCAAGGCTTATCATTTGCCTACTTTGGATCAATCATACAGTCGGAGCATATCTCAAAATTCGATTGATGGCATGTCTGGGAATTTCACCCTGTGAGAAATACTCTGTACACTCACTGAAAATCAATGAAATATGCATTTTTGGATTGCGTATGCATGACTTTTTTTTACGCTGATAAGGATCAACATCCACAGTTTTTGGAATTCGAAATAGAGCCTGTTGAAATTTGGCTTTTTTGCGATTTTGGACAGTCCTAGCTCTAAAACTATGCACTTTTCACCATAGTTCCATATGAACTTTTTCTCTTATTTTGATGTGAGGTATCAGCTCTTAAAGTTTGTCGGTATAGTTCATTAACACCCTGTATATATTCCCCTCCCCTAAGTTATACAGTCTAAGTGATATAATAAAAACCACCCCAGGTCCGTACTTCATCTATGTTGAAAATTTGGGTGGTTCAAGAGTAAGGTAGTCACAAAAAAAGTCCTTTTTTTTTCTTCATGTATATCTCCCTCCTCTCCCTCCTGTACGTTGCACCGTCAAAATAAAATGATAAAAATCGTCCAAGCCCCGAATTTCATCTATGTTGAATTTAGGTCGAGATTGGTTCGATGATTCAAAATTTATTAAGTTTTATTTATTTTCATATATATATTTTTTTCGAATTATTAACCATCGCTTCAACTTATATTTAGTAAAGTTCTTTCAGACTTGGCACTTCCTAGCCTTTGTCTGTGTACTAAATTTTAGCTCGATCGGCTAAGTACCTTTTATTGCAGTGAAGTACAATTGTTACATTCGTCATTCCCTGGGAAGATTCTTCCTGCAGTTCAATCAAAAATTGCAACTCCCCACCCCTTTCTCTCCCCTTCTAAACGAAACATCAAAATACTTAACAATTTCCCTTACATAAACCGTTTTTATGTATATACATACACAATGTTTTGGAATTTTATTTTTGGAAAAAAGTCTACGATTTTTTTCCTGAACACTTCCAAATATAAAAGACCATTCAAGATAGGCGTAAAGAACCGCACATGAATTTAACACAGATTCTGATACATTTTCGTGGCAGAAGAAACTCTTGAAGATTTCTGGCCATATTCATTGCCTGTACAAGAGTTAAACACCACTGATTACGTTTTCCTCTTCTATCTCATCATTACAAGGATTTCCATTATTTATAATAACTGCCACGATTTCATCATTTTATAATACAGATGTATATTGTAAAATTTTAAAAATAAATTAGTCAAAAGAATGGAGAAAGAAAGATGAAATTTTAATTTGTTACACTGAAAATTTAAGAAAGGATATTAAAGGGGGAAAGGGAAGGATCCTAAAAATAATTTCGCAAATCTTAACATTTCGGATTACTGTCGTTCGTCGCAGCGACATTTTCGAGGGCTGCACTCCACCAGGAAACGAACCTGGGAACACACGCGTTAGTCAGTTAACTACCAAAGTGGGCTCTCTCACACTATGTACTGCACTGAGTACAGGGTTCCCCTTTCTTTTTTTCAATTGAGAGCTTCAGCTCAATTTGAGGAACATCTTACCTAGTAGAAAGCGTAAGGCAACTTTGGCCCAAAGAAAAAAAAAACGATTTCTTTCTACATGGTTATTATGGTTTCTATCAGTAAGAAAAGTTGTGGGTCAAAGTATTACAACATTGAGAACACATGAATATTGACGCTAGTGATTTGTTTCCAGAACGTGGGAAGCAAAATGGTAGCAATTGTTAGCAAGTCAACATTTATCACCGGTTTCTTTCCGGAAAAATTGGAAAAAATTGGAAAATAACAAGAATCTTTGTATTAGGTTAGTTAGAACTTTTTTTTTTTTTTAACGAACGCGTGATAAATGTAAGTTGAGCAATTTCAATATTGTGAATATTTAAAAAAGAAACATTCGAAAATAAAACTGTTGTAATTATTCTTGAAAATTAATAATCTGCACTCATTTCCTTTATGTGCTTTTTAGTCGTTTACTCCTGGTCGGTATTAATTACAATTGCTATCTACACATCTACCATCATGAAGCGTTTCTGTTGTAACAAATAGGTATCTTGAGCGAAACTGAATTCTTAATGTACTCTTTGATCTGGTGAAGTTTTGTTAATTTTAACCAAATTACTTCTTAAAAAAAGAGAGGCAAAGTTCACTAATACGCATGCACTAAAACATATAATTACTATTGTTTAATATTCAAATATAGACTTTTATATAAAATGTATATACAAAATTGTGTATGTAAATACACTGAAAAATTTTTAATTAAATTGCCAAACATCAATGTAAAATCATTTACCCTTTAAGTTGATACACATTATCTTAGATTAAATTACAAAATTTGCTGGATTATTTTACAAATTTACAGTCAATTTATAAGAAAGTATGATATTTTTATTAATAAAAATGTAATTTTACACCATTTCATATTTGTAATTTTACTTTATAGGTGTAAATTGATTTACATAGAGGAGTGGCAAACAGATTGACACCGTTTTTGTAAATTTACCTATGAAATTTTTTACAGTGTAACCAGTTCTCTAGTGCGACAAATTATCTAGCTATATATATAAAAATGAAGGTGACTGACTATATTTGTAACTTATGAACTCTTGAACCACCATACTAATCTCGAGGTCATAGATAGGTTCGGGTTAGTGATGGATTTTACCATTGGAGGAAGGAAGGGGGATATGTATTCAAAGTGACCGATGTTAGTGTCGAATCCATAGTTTTCGGGGTTGCTGAGATGAACAGTGACATTTCCGATACCGCTTAAATTCAAATTCAGCACCGTAACTTGAGGGCGGGGCAGAGGGGATATATATATATATATATGACCATATTTATATATATGATCAAAAATGACCGATATTAGTGTCGAATCCATAGTTTTTGGGGTTGCTGTGATGAATAATAACACTTCCGATGCCGTTTAAATCCAAAGGCCCGCAACTTGGTATGAAGATATATATATATATATATATATATATATATATATATATAAATGACTGAAAAATGGCCAATATTAGTGTCAAATCCATAATTTTCGGATTCGCTGAGATGAGCAATGACATTTCTGATGCCGTTTTAATCAAAATTAATTCCTGGAACTTGCTTGGGGGGACAGGGAATATATACATATTAAAATGATCGAAAATGACTAATATCAGTGTCGAATCGATGGTTTTTGAGGTCCTAAGATGAACAGCAATACTTCCGATGCCGTTTAAATTCAAATTCAGCCTCCATTAGTACTTCTAAAGAGGTGTCGAATTCATAGCTTTTGGGGGTTACTTCCTAAGTTTATTGGTGACAGTTTTGGCGCCCTTTATGTCCAAAATGTAACGTCTTCTCCCAATGTGAAGAACGGGTATTCTGTAGTCTTTAATAACAACGAACGGAAGTTTCACATGTAAAATTCTTTAATATATTTTTCAATGCTCAAATTTACGCACTTATGATGTGTATGTGTATATATGTAAATAAGATCATCTTTCTTTTTAGTTGTTTGAAAATATACAAATAATAAAGGGGGATTTTTACCAGAAATCAGAAAATTAAAAAATAAAATTAAAAACCTGTTGTTTTAAGTATTTTTTTGTGCTAGCGAAATTCGTTGTATATATGCTGCAGACACGTTACAGTAAATAGGATTAGAGTCAGGCGAAGAAATAGTTTTTAAGTTATATTATCGGGTTTTGCCAATATTTCCGTACAAAATATTTTTTCTAATGGGTTCAAAATTTTACACAGCACAAGGAAGATACGTATCTCCATAAAATATATATTTGATTTTAACATACCGGTATCAGCTAAAATGATTCTGACTCCGTTATTTTAACAGTTCCCTGCCAAAAAGCGGAAACTTCATAAGATTGCTTAAGAGAATTTAATTGCGTGTATATTAATTAATCTAACTAGCATTATATTTATTATATTTTAGTATTTTTTGTAGCCATAACTTTATTCTATCATGGTGCTAACTTTAAAGGAGTGGTGCAAATAGGGAAAATATATATGATAAATTTTCCCTATTCTAATTCAAGAAACGTAAGTACTCAATGATCTTAACTGTAAACTAGTAAATATAAAATAGTTTTCATTTTAAATGCATAATGTAGTAAAGTAATCGAAAATTTCAATTTTTCTCAAATTTTCTGTTTTTTCAAAGCTCAGGAAAAATCGGTAAAAGAAACTGTTTTTTACCCAAAATTTCCGTTTTTTTTTTTTTCAGGCCATTATAACACTATCCACAACTTTTGTTCATTGGATTACAGTGACATATCCTAAATGCACAAGTAAGTAGACTATGAAAACATGTTCATTACTGAATAAGTTAACGCCTTAAATGTTTGTTCAATTGTATATATACAAACTAATAAGCGTTTAATTGCGTGGAGTAAATTGGCCCAATTTTTGGGGTAACATTGGCCCATATTTTCTGTGTTCGTAATGGCCCAATATTAAAGATGAAATGGCATACAAATGGTGCAATGTAATAAGGAAGATTAACCTCTCCACTAGCTTCTAAAAGAGGATATTATACAGTGCCTGAGTTGCAAGAATTTTCTTCCTAAAACACCAGTATGGTACCGGTAAAGTACTCTACCGAATGAAGAATGTGGTGCTCTTATTTTCGGATGTTAAGTATTCATCCACTTAGAGAGATTTTCATTGAACGATATTTTTGTTTTCCTCTAAACTGAACAAAGTGATTTCACCCCTATGTTTGTAACATCGGTATTTTAAGTTAAGTATTCAGAAATTTGTAGCATTATTTTATAGATGTTTCGTATTCACCTAAGTAGAATACAAATATTTTCATCAGACGATATTTCTCGTTCTATTGAAATTGAGTAAAAACATTGATAATTTCACCAATGTGTACATAATATCCTGTTCTTCTCTTTTGCTCCTTAAATACAGTGCTACAATAATACTTCCGTGTATTAATTAGTCATTTTGACAAATAGGCTAAAGTTACCCCAATCATGAAAAATCTAGCATGGCATCAAAAAATTGGAGCTATAATCATCATTCTTGGTCACACTGAGTGTTTGCTGCTTTCAAAAGAAAGCCAAAGGATCGTTTTTTAAAGGAGAAATATTATTAAATTATCTCTCTAAACTTAGGAGATGTTAGAAAGGGAATTTTGAAAATTAAGAAAAATGGGCCAAAGTATACCCAATTTACGGTTGTAGATTTCAAGGAAACAAACTCTGGGGCAGAGGTACAATTTACAACTAGTGCATTAGCAATACTGCTCTTATTTTGCGGTGCAGTGTTGTCATCTCTACTGCACGCGGTCGTAACATGGTCTACTACACGAGTCTCATCCATTTAACTACGATACGAAACGAGTCAGTCACCAAATCTTGAGTCTGTGCCAATGCTAACACATCATTGTGACCTTGACTCCGTATTCAGCATACTTACCGGTACAGTTTTTAAATGAGGATGGTGCGTCTTCACACGCTTAATTTAAAGCCCTGGTATCGTCACTCTTATAAAGCAGTATGTACGTGTAAGTTCCCTCATAATTTGCAGCAAGGAAAGTGAAACATATGTATGATGCTTACTTCACTAAAACAGTGGTTCCCAACCGGTGTGTCGCGTAAGAGTCATTACTTTACAAAAACGTATAGTCTCACACTGTTGTGATTTATAATATTATTAATTTAAAAAATCAAACAAGTGTTTCCATGATATCGTGAGTGTTCAGTTTGTATGTATGAATTCAGTTTAACGTCCTTTTCATTGGCGAGGCTAAACGAGATGTGAATTTACATCTTAATGTGGAATCCAAACCACATGAGCTGCCGCCAGGAACCAAACCCGGGTCTTCCAACTCATTTAGTAAAGTGTGTTGTCAGTCAAAAAAGCTTGGGAACCATGGGCTAAAAACGACAAATGAAGGATTTTCAGTTCTAGCAAATACTCCCTTGTGTTACTGTGGGCAATATTTTACATCTTTTCTTCTTGCGACATCTCTTCCTGAGTATCCTCCATATTGAATTTGCGCAAGTAAATGAGATATTTATAGTATATTAAAATATTTTTGTTTTGGAGAGGAGGGGGGCACAATGTCCGAAAGACCAACTGAGACAAGTTTTCTGATTGGTTGGTTTGGAGTTCAATGTTACTTTCAGCATCGATATCAGAAGTAAACGGCGATCCTTAACAGACCTTATTAACACAGACAATGGGCCCAATATAGAAAACGATAGACTCGTAATTTGTCAATGTGCCCCTACTTTATAATTGCCCGCTTTGCCAACGTAACACTCTACGACAGAAGTAAAAATGCGATTAAGAGTGCAAGGTCGAAACTGTTGGATAAACGATGGCAAATTGTTGGTCGGCGTAGGGCCAACATATTTTTTTAACTTCATTTTTGCAATTCCCAATTCCCAACCATGCTGTCTATTAACCTACATAGGACCTACCAAGTATACTGCTAGGGCATACGTAAACTTCTGTTCGGAATCGAACTTGGATCTCTGTATCGAAGACATATTCGCTATCCATATACCTACGTATGGATTCGCTATCCATATAGCTTTTCTGCTAAGTTTTAGTTGAGAAATGGAATGATGTCTTTCAGTTTAACGTCCAACGATTGTGCCACGGATGATTAAGGCAAGTGAATTATGATCGAAGAATTGGTAGAATGAGAATGTGGAAAAAACGGGAATACGCCGAGAAAACCCACGGACATGATGTTGTCCACCACGAGCCGACTTGGCGTAATATCGAACCAGGGACTCCACACTCTACCAATGAGCACCGTTGCTCCTTGAGTTTTAGTTGAGGTATATACGGATAATACAAGACCAGAGCCCGTATTGGTCCATTGATACAGAGCTCACTTATAAAGTTGAGACCCCTGGCTCCATTGCAACTCGCCCCAAGTGGGCTTTGTGGTGGATAAACACCGTGTGTGTGGATTTTCTCGGAGTTCTTTCGTTTCCTCCCACTTTCTTCATTCCACCATTTCATTCATTACCATCATCACTGCCCTCCTTGGCCTTGGTGTATAACGTGAGACGTTAAAATATAATTTGCACAGAACTAACGTACTATTGCACAGAAGGAATTATTTCTTAACTGGAGTTAGTACTTGCTGGACTCCTTTGGGCAGCACGCAACATGGTGTTGAGCAAGTCATTAAAGATGCCCTGTGATAGATCATACCTTTCGTCACAAAGTGACTCAACTTCACAGTACACTCACTGCTATTTGTTTTCAGGTCTATGTGGCTGTTTCTGTGATTTTAGTTGTAGATTTCAAACAATTTGCTAAGGATTCAAATCCGCTTATATTCGGGCAACGGCAGGGTTTTGAATCCCATTTTGCCTTTTTCCATCGGATGATCAGATTTGTCCTATGACATGGTGGACCACCATCTATAAATTTTCTGGCGTTCCGCGAACAGTTTGTCACTTTCGAAGAAGAGTGACAATCAATCTTGAAATACCTGCACGTATTTTGCAGCATTGATGTGATTATCGGAAAACAAAGGAAAATGTGACAATCTTTGCAAATTTCACCCCACATCAGCGGCGAATCCAGGGGGGCGATCGGGGCGATCACCATCCCTTCCCAGAAGAGGAAATTTTCTTGTTTTATATATATAAATAAAATCCATCCCAGAGTTTGGAGCCCTTAAAAGTAGCATTATGACAACCTACCGTCCCCCCAGAAGTCGGTCCTGGATCCGCCCCTGCCCCACATAATGATACTTATGCCATTATAACCTATTTCACCGCAGAATGGGTGAATTGTTTGTTGACCGCTTCCACACACTATCGACCTCTGATTGAGAAATTACAAAATAAGCACTCATTGGAAAATGTATCATGGTAACAACAAAATTGTTGTCGTTCGTTGCACATAGTGGAAGCCCAATTTATTCTTTGTGTCATTTATGGTTTTGTAAGTAGGTTGGTACTCTTATGCACTGTACATATACCACTGTACGGATTGTGTTGAGCTGACAATCCCGGCTGAATATAATTGACAGATTCGGATGGTTGGCTTCTTGCATACCCTGACGTCTGTATTTTTCAGGCTTGGCGTTGGTACAGTCAACTCGATTTTGAATGTACACACAGAATGTTACATATGTCTTTTCATCCCATTTAGACTTCACCATAATGCTGTTAACAGTTGCTTAAGGTATCTACAAGTAACATAGCAGTGTGATACTGTGTCGACTTCTACCACAGTCCGAGTATACCCAATTACCCTAACAGCACAATTACATAGCAGGCATATGCCTATCATGTTCCCTCAGGTACATGGGAATGTGTCCAGTATGTGCCTTATGTACCTCTGAGAGAGAAATCACATGGATGGCAAGTGATAGTCACAGTCTATGCCCGCCTCTAGGCACATGCCTGACATGTACCTGGGGAACGTGCCTAGTATGTTCTAGGTATGTTCTCCATGCTGTAAGCGTCGTTGAACCACAAAATTACTCCCCCAAAATATGTTAAATCACCTAAATGCGTAATATGTTTACATTAAGGCGAGTCTAAAACACTTTAAACAAGTAACAAAAATGTACCCCAGCGTGGGCACGAACAACCAACCTTTAGATTACTAGCCGCATGTTCTCCTGTCTTGGCCACGGAGGCGATGAAGATAACGTTGCCTTTAGAGGAATAAATTCTTGAGGTCTTTTGAATTTGGCTAATCAGATCGCTCCTTTAACCGCGTATATTCGACTATAACCGTTTGGGATCAGATAAAATCTACTCGCCATGTAATTTTATAACAAAATGACGAATATCTATTTACTTTCTTCCATATTCACTTTCAAATGATCGGCGACAGTTGACATCTAATAAAGCTGATGCGTTTGTTGCTTCTAGTACACAATCGCTTAGAAAAAGAAGCAACAAATGCATCAAATGTGGGAGGTGAATTTAGAACATCTAAATGGCGCATGCCTAGCACATCTTGTGCTGTCAGGGTATCTGAAATAGTATGTACCTAAAGGACGTACCTAGAACATGACAGATATATATCTCAAGTGACGACATTAAAACAAATGACTGTTAAAGTGCGAAACTGAGCCAGGTATATAAATGCTATATTTGTAGTACGTAGTTGCAAATATCAATTAGGTGTAACAAGTACCTAAAATTGTAGGTAGCTGAAGTACATACTTAGCACATGAATATGACATGTGCCAAGGGACACCTAAATGGCACATGCCTAGCACATCTTGTGCTGTTAGGGTTATGTGACTTTGGGTAAACTCCTTTAGCATCTAACAACCAAGTCCCCGCACTATGGTGGCAATTTTTTACTGCATACTTACACCACTACCTACTATACGTCATATTCATCGGCGGTTATAATTTCTTCCGTTTTTCTATAAAATTTTGTTGCTGTGTGGTTGTCTATTTACTTACGTCAGGGTAGTATATAATTCTAATATAAGATACTGACATTTAAGAGCAGAGAATAACACTAACAACAGTATATATTATTTTTGCAAGAATCTTATATTCAAAAAATGAGATTAATACTTTAAGCGCCGTGTGCATATATTTTATGCACACTTCGTCTACTGGAGGCCATGTGCATATACTAAATGCACACTTCACGTGCTATTCAATAGGCCAATGAGCACTGCTAGCTCCTCATTAAAATATATGATTTTCGGCGCTCGGCGCTTGAAGTGATAATAGAAAAGAATTTATGAAAGTCTACGAAGAGAATAGCATTTAAAAAACACACAATTCATTATCTATGATTGGAACCTCTTATTTGAACCCTAAAAATAAGATAAAGTCGTTGAAACACAAGACTATCTTATGCGGAGTCGTTTTTGGCATTATATTAAGAGTTTGCATACATTAAGAGAAATCAAGGTAAGACAATATCTCTCTCTTACCTACATTTCTCCTAATATGTCTGAACAATCCTGCAAAAAAGTCGTGGCTGGCATTTTCCGGTATAAATCGTTGTAACTTCACTAATGTGTTTCTACTAGAGACCTGCACGGGCCGAATATTTCGGCCCGAGCCCAATCCAGCCCGAATGTACATAGGCCCGGCCCAGCCCAGGCTCGAAAAGTTTTGGAGACTTTCGGCCCGAGCCCGGCCCGGTCCAATAAGTTTTTAAAATTCTTGGCCCTAGCCCGGCCCGGCCCCGATAAATTTTAAAAGTTTTTGGCCCAACCCCGGCCCAATAATTAAAAAAAAAAAAATAGCTCAAGCCCCAATCTTTCTCAAAATTTAATATTAAACTTGAACTAACCCTCAGAAACATTTTCTAAACTCTGGTTCACTACCTGACGCTTGCCTCCCGAATGGTGCCATTGCCTCCTAGAGCTTGGCCTGTCATCGAAAGAACAAAAACTCCGTTTCCTTTAGAAAAAAAAAATCTAACAATTGATTTTTAGCATAAAGTGAAGGTGGCAATATAGTTTAACCACAGGCAAAACTTTCCCGCCCCTTCTTGTCATATTTTGGGTTAAGTGAAAATCAAGGTCAGAGCTCAATTTGCCGCGCAATCCTTGCAATCTTCTATAGTGAAAGTGGAGCCGCTAAGCAACATAAATTGTAAATAGCTATTGCTATCTTTGTAACATTTTTCACGGATGCACTTCTTCAACGTTTAGCTTTATTCCAATTATCGTTTAACGAAAGTCAATAATTATTAAAGAATTGCAATTAATTGGCCCCAGCCCGGCCCGACCTGAAGAGAAATCAGTGTCGGCCTGCCCAAGCCGGGCCCGTGCAGGACGCTAGTTTCTACATAGGTTGGATAAAAAGTAGTAGCAACATTGTCCTCACGTGAGGGAGATGTGTGTCAGCAGTACTGTACAAGCTTTCCATACCTGACAAGGGTGTGTGTTGTGTAGTAGTTATGTGTAGTGAGTGCTAACGGCTGTGTATATTCAGTCGAAAGCAGAGTGCTGTAAAGTATAGGAGAAAAATGAAAGGATCATTACAATATACAGTAGAGCGTCGATTATCCGAACGTCGGTCAACCGAACGACCGCTTAACCGAACTGTGTACTCGCTCGCAGCTGTTACTCTCCCACCCTACAGTCCATCATCCCCCTCACTCCCAAACCAAGTTTCCCACAGTAGTCGCCGCACTGAGCCACCGCTGGCTGAACATTGCTTCTAATGGGGGCTTCATAAGGCGCTGCTGACCGGCCAAGCCGCCAGTCGCTGTGTTTCAACAATCAGCACACTTCTGTCGGTTTGGCACTGGCTGTAGAAGTAGCGGCAGTATCAAAGCTGTTCACAGCAACAGCTGCGCCAGCTTAGAGTTGAGGCGTGCCGCTCCGCGCAGTTTGAAGGATTGCGCGCCCCCAAGAAGAGCTTCTCACGGTGCAAACAGTAACCTTCTGTTCTCTGTTACGACCACTTGTGTGCTGCTGCGTGAAGAAGTGAACTTGACGATACAAAATGCTTAAACGTAAACGTGTTGTCCTTTCTATGAGGGACAAGTACGAGATTATTAGGTTAGAAGAAGGTGAATCTGCAACCACTTTATCCAATGAGTACAAGGTGGGGAAGTCGACAATTACGGATATAAAAAAACAAAAGACGAACATAGCAAATTTTATAGCTATGCTTGATTCTACTGATGGATTAACAAGCCGTAAAACTATGAAGCTCGCCACTAACACATATCTAGATGATGCTGTTTACAAGTGGTTTACACAAAAGAGATCGCAAGGAGAACCTATCTCAGGTCCCATTCTGTGTGAGAAGGCAATGCAGTTCAACGAAAAACTTGGAGGGCCTTCGAACTTTAAAGCGAGCACGGTCTGGTTAAAACGCTTCAAGTCAAGACATGGCATTCGTGAGCTTAAAAAATACAGGGAGAAAAACTGTCGGCTGATTCTTCAGCAGCTGATTCTTTCAAAGTCAAACTAAGGGACGAATTAAGGGAAGAAGATTATGCTCTCGAAAACGTTTACAATGCTGACGAAACTGGACTTAACTGGAAAGCTTTACCGGGAAAAAGTCTTGTTTCACGTCATGAATTAGCAGCACCTGGTCCTAAAACAAGCAAGGACCGTATTACAGCTTTGGCTTGTGCTAATGCTACTGGAAGTCACCGACTGCCCATGTTCGTCATTGGTAAAAGTAAAAAACCGCGTTGTTTCAAGCACGTTAATATGTCAGCCTTGCCTGTTGTGTACACCTCACAAAAGAGCGCCTGGATGGATAGTACGATTTTTATGAAGTGGTTTCTGGACGTTTTCGTACCCTCTGTAAAAGCTCATCAGCTAAAGAATGGGAAGAGGGAGAAAACACTACTTCTCCTTGACAATGCACCAACTCATCCGTCATGTGATATTTTAAACGAAAAAGACGAGTTCATAAAGGTAATATTTCTTCCGCCTAACGTAACCTCCTTATTACAGCCCATGGATCAAGGCGTTATTGAGACTTTCAAACGATATTACAGGAAATAATTGTTGCGTAAGTTATTGTTAGAAAGAGAAGAGAATGGAGAAGAAAGTCTCTTAAGAAATCATAAGAATATTGACTTGAAACACGCGTCCTACATGATCAGCGCAGCATGGAATAGTGTAAAGAAAGAGAATTTAAAAAAAGCCTGGAATAAAATTTTGGACACAGAAGAAAATTCACAAGGTATGATTGAAAATGACGAACAGAATGATATGTCCGAAATTCTCGGTATGCTAAAGGAAATAGATTGCCACGAATGTGATGAAGAAGACGTTCATGAATGGATGAATATCGATGATGCAGATCCAGGACACCAAATCATGCTGAACAGCGAGATTGTAAACGTCGTCACTGATAAAGATGACGCCGCCAGCATCTCTTCAATCAGTGCTCCAGAAAGTGAAGATGAAAGTATACCAACAGCTTCTGAGGCGTTCACTTGTTTAAATACTGCCTTGCGATGGTTTGAAGCCCAAGATGAAAGTGACCACTTTTAGATATCTGTAATGAAAAAAGTACGTGACTTAGCTGCTCGTAAGCGTGTAGGCTTGCTTAGACAGACCAAAATAAAGATTTTTTAAACGTTAATTTTGTGTACTGTTTGTATTGTTCATGCAAAATGCGTATGTAATATTACATATTTTTGTTTAATAAACTGTACCACATACTATATATTCCTACTAAAGTTGCCTTTGTACATTACTTTGTAATACTTAAAGAGATGCCTGTTTTTATGAATAAATTTACTGTATAGTACTTCTTTTTGGCAAATAAACATGTACAGTTCGATTATCCGAACAAACCAGTTTTCCGAACACCCATGTCCCCCAATTACTTCGGATAATCGACGCTCTACTGTATTTCAGAAAAGCAAACAACGTATGTGCTTGGATCAAGATTGAAGTGACACGTGAAGGTAGTGCACAACAATGTTTTCAGGGTTTTCGTGATGACCTTTCCACCAAAATGAAGGAACCACTTCGCGGGAAGCGCAGAGACATAAGAAAAGCCATCAACGTGCCACATGGAAGTCCCTGTGGCACATCGATAAAGATTGGCTCGTTAATAGTTTACGAAGCCTTCCATTTGGCAAAAAGTGATAAAAATGGGAGACGATTACATTGAAGGAATGTAACAGATGTTCTTCTGTGCATAAGGGCAACTGCAAATTATGTGTTGCCATTACCTTTTATCCACCTCTTGTAAATACGAAAGTTAGCACCACATATTAGTAAAACTCTTAATATGAGGGTATAACTCGACTCTTAATATGAGGGTATAATAAACGACTCTAAACGACTCTAAATAGACTGTACTTTGTTAAGACTTGTTTTCTATATTTTGCATTTATACCCATTTATGACAGTTACTATAATAGAATATATATTTTTCAACCAACTATTACCTAGATTTTAGCAAGTAATAAATATAAAGTACACAAATAAACAGACGTTCTGAGCCGTATTCAGAGACATTTTCACGTCTCTGAATATAGGTCGTCCAAGAGGGTGGTTCATTTAAGAGAATTGTCCAAATTTGGAAAAATCAAGGTAAGAATATATTATCTTGATTTAACCTTAAGTCTTTGGATAACTCTGCAGAAAACTCGTGTCCAGCCTTTTTTCGACATAAATCATACATAACATAATCAATGCGTTTCTAAATACGGAAATTAGCATCACATATTAGTTAAACTCTTAGTACGACAATAATCACACATGAAAACTTCTCTGAGTAAGGCTGAATCTTTTTGTTTTCACTGAAGAACATTCCACCAAGGGCGCCGATTTCTCTGTAAATTGGGGGAGGGGGCAGGCATTCAGATGCAGATGGTATATAAGACAAATTGCACTCAAATTATGTCAAATATTGTATATTCATAAATACAATAGGGGACCCACATGAGCTTTGGCGGGCCCCGCAACCCCCCAGGATCGGCGCCCTTGCATTCCACTACAGACATGTTTTACTATATAGTGATTAATTGAAGAATTTGAAGTGCTGTATAATATTTGCGTCAATTTCTTCTAAACGACTAGTCTACCCCGTCTGATTTACAGCAAACAATAATAATAATAATAATAATAATAATAATAATAATAATAATAAATAATAATAAATAATAATGATTATTTTAATTACGTAGGTCATATATATATATATATATATCTGAATTCACTTGATACGTTTCCTTAGAGAAAAAAAAACTCATGAAAGCAAATCTAGATTTTCTAATTTTATATCTATCCGGTTGTCGGAAAAGTCATGGCGTATATTGGTAAAAGATGACAAGTGTTAATTTGTGGAAGTACTAGATTTATTTCCATCCATACAATTGCTATATCATCAATAGTTGAGAAGTTGAGCATCATGTACACTAATATTGCTCTTTGTTTTTACAGATTTGACAACACATGGAAGATGGAAGATCAAAAGTTTCATTTCCACCATATTTTATTGTTTTACTTCGGGAAAGGAAAGAACACGCGACAAGCCTGTGAAAGGTTGGTAAAGTTTACGGCAACAATGCTCTACACGAACGCCAGTGCCAACAAATAAAGGCATTAATTGAGTCAAACTATGGTTACAGGACATGAGAGATTGCAGAAACTTTGAACATGCATCACTCAACTGTTCACGATTAGGCCTTATCTGAAGAAACTGGGATACATAAGCAAGCTCAATGTGTGGGTTCCTTATGAACTCAAAGTTCAATTGACGACACGGAGAAACATATGCGATATGCACATTAAACTGAGGAAACGATCTTTTTTTGAAGTGATTGATAACTGATGATGAGAAGTGATCGTGTACAATACTGTGGTGAGCAAACGTTCGTAATCCCGAAGAAGTGATCCGCCTCAAACTACATCGAAAGCAGACATTGATCACAGAAAGATTACGCTGATATTTTAAAGTGATCGTATTTTTTGAGCTATTACCTAAGGAACCAAACAATCAATTCCGAAGCGTATTGTCGGCAATTAAACAGTTAGTGATGAGCGCAAGAGTCTTGGTCTTGCAGTTTTTCCAATGAGTCTTACATACAAGAGCAAGGCCAAGACCAGGGATCCCGATGCAAGACCGAGACCAAGACCAAGAGGTGCAAGATCAAGACTAATACCAAGACTATACCTTCAAGACCAAGACCAAGACTCTTGCGCAAAAGTTTTGCACAAGTACTGGTACTTGATTTTTAATAGAATGTAAAAAGAGAGGGGAAGAAATCGAAATATCTTTCACTTGATTTTTTTTGTTTCAGTAAAAATGCCGCTGGAGTGAATGTGTTCCCAATAGTTTATGCAATCTGTGTGAGTTGATCTGCTCCTGTAGCATATAGCTACAATATGTCGTTTTCTGAATCGGTTGTTCGCCTTTTCTGTAGTTATTACTCGTTTTCAAGCCACACACGTGTCATCTTGCACCATGCGACTTTTTTTTGGTGGACAAACACAGTGTGCGTGGGTTTTCTGAGGCTTTTTCGTTTCCTCCTACTTTCTTCATTCCACCATTTCAGTCATTTCTCAATATCACCGTCTCCCTTAGCCTTGGTGCATAATCGTGGAACGTTAAACTAGATATTTCATTTCTTTTCCTAACATGGTGGTGTTCTTCAAAAACTAATGAGAAATGTAGTATTGAACATCTGTAATTCCGTACACCATAGATGCCAACTACATGGGTATGGCCTTGGCTCCAAGACTCAAGCATCCGGTCGAAATTTTTAATGTGTGCTCATAAAAGTAATATCGAAATAACTTTTTCATGACATTGACAAAAACTTAGTGCATGTGACCGCAAGTTTGATTTCATGGGCGGATGTTGAATACTTGTTTAACAACATAATTTTCAGCCTCCTTAGGTATGTGGTACATCGAGGATTGAGCGATATAATATTATACAACAATAAATAATCCATTTTCACAAGTGGGAGTGATTTTATATAAAGTATTTATACAAACTGAGTTTACACAAAAGACATAGAATGTTGAGTCGTTTTCAGTTTTCACTTAAATTATTCTAAAATACTAAAAGGTTTGATTATAATAATTATTATTTTCTCTCTCTTTTTTGACCAAATTGCTAAACATATCATCATCATTATCATAGCTATTCAGCCATTATTGGTAGGTCACTTGCTGCAACTGAGAAGCTTCGATGTGCGGTGGTCCTCAAATAGTCTCTTCGTCTTGACGTAGCAACTTTCTGTTTTAATACCTTCTTTCAACTACAATCTCTTTCGCACGCTCCCTCTCTTTCCTTCCACCATACCCTCTAGTATGTCTCTCATAATACAATTCCTCCTTAGCCAATATCCCAATTCCTCTGCCTCCTCTTAACAATATTTAATTTTTTTCTTTTTTCCCCATCTGCTACAATTTCTAACCCTTCTCATTCGTTTTTCGTTCAACCCAGCTAATTCTTTCTTTTTTCTCCATGTCCAAGTTTCGAAAAATCCTGCTTTTTTTTTCATCACTTTTCCGTAATGTCCATGTTTCTGCCCCATAGAGTACATATTGGAATCAATAAAACAAAATCTCAATATTTAATTGGAAATTTGTTCAATACCCGGACTAGCTAATCGTGGTTGAAAAGAAAAAATCTAACGCCTTTAGAGTGTAAAAACAATTTTGCAATTCATGGTATTTTAATGATCTGTGCCGACTTGATTTTCTTTCATGGGGTAGCCTCCCGAGTTTATTAACCAGTGGAGTGTTGGATCTGTTAAAAAAATAAAAAGATTACGAAACGTTGTGATTTATCTTATAAATAGTGAAGCGTGGGCACCCATTAAAAAAATAAAGATCATCGTCTATTTTGTACACTATCATGATACACGAAGGTAAACTACAGTGGCATATTTAAGGGGGACTTCCGGGCTTAAGCTCCCGAAATTTTATTTGCTAAAGTAAATGAAATATCTTGCAGAATTTTCACATTTCCAGGAATAAAATTTAGAAAATCCCCCCCTCGAAACAAAATCGTAAATACGCCATTGCTAAACTATATTACACTTAAAAACATAATTGTATTTCCGTTACTATTGGCGCATTGTAGAATATACTATCTCTTATATCCACAGTAAAATTTACCTATGAAAAGCATAAGATTTCATAAAAACAAGACTTCCAAGACTCTTGCAAGAAAGACTAAGACCCAGACCGGGTGTGCAAGACCAAGACCAAGGGTTCCAATGCAAGACCAAGACCAAGACTGGATGTGCAAGACCAAGATCAAGACCAAGACCACCGATCACTATTGCTCTCTTGAACAGTACTTGCGTGCTATAACATTCAATTTCAATGAGGCTGTAAATCTGCTGCTTCTGCAGTTTTTCGCAAATACCTTCTCTGAACAAGGAATTATGCTGCTTGCTGAAAGATGGCACAAGGTTATTGAGCAAAATGTGCACTATTATCATTAATTGAAATGTATTTTTGGGTCATGAAACAGATGTAAAACACAGACTAAATACGTCATGATTTTTCCGACATCCTGGTAAAAGGAATTGTGATTTGTGACTCTTTGCCAACAGCAAAACTGATTTGAACATAATATGTTCCTAGGACTATTGTATTAATGCATAGAACATGACCTTCACCTTCACCTACATTGTAAAACATTAAGTAATCAAGGCATACATACGTAGAAACAAAATAAAATTATCGGTACATGAAACATGCTAACATCCTATTTTGTTTAGGTCCTTGTAAAAGGTTTAATATGAATATATCGCATGTATTATAAAGTTATTCTCGACGGTTGGAGCTCATGTGGTTCGGTGCTATGCATATGTCTCATACATCTCGCAACTGAAAGCAGCGGCGCAAATCTGTCTTCAACATTGGGGGGACGGGTAAGACCGTTCCCATAATATATATATATATATATATATATATATATATATATATATATATATATATATATATATATATATATATATATATATATATATATATATATATATACACGTGTGTGTGTGTGTGTGCGTGTGGCGAAAAGTGCATAGTTTCAGAGCAAGGGCTGTCCAAAATCGCGAAAAAGCCAAATTTCAACAGACCCTATTTCGAATTCCAGAAAGTGTGGATGGTGTTCCTTATCAGCGTAAAGGAAGCCACGCATACACAATCTAAAAGTGCATATTTCGTTAATTTTTAATAGATATACAAGGTATTCCCTACAGGTGTAATTCTCAGATATGCTCCCAATAGAGTTTTCAGATATACTCTGATTTCAAGGAGGGTCCAAAGTAGGCAGGAAGTAAGCCTTGACAACAATCGAAATCCAGTGCTCCGGAGGGAAGTCGAAAGTGTTAGGAACCTCCGGCAGCTCCATTTTTTTGTGTTCGAAATAACGTGTGATGCGATTATATTTCGTAACGGTATATTTCACTTTTTCTTCACTTATAACCGTGAAAGAAATCATTGCAGCATGTGTTTTCCCGAGTACGAGAGACCGTGCTGCTGATCCTTAACACTTCCGACATCGCGCCAAAGGATTCTGTGTTCACTCCTATCAAGGCTTATCATTTGCCTACTTTGGACCAATCATAATGTCAGAGCATATCTCAAAATTCGATTGATGGCATGTCTGGGTATTTCACCCTGTATGGAATACTCTCTATACCCACTGAGAATCAATGAAATATGCATTTTGGATTGCGTATGCATGACTTCCTTTACGCTGATAAGGACCACTATCCACAGTTTCTGATATTCGAAATAGGGTCTGTTGAAGTTTGACTTTTTCGCGATTTTGGACAGCCCTAGCTGTGAAACTATGCACTTTCATAGGTCCATATGAACTTTTTCTCTTATATTGATGTGAGGAATCAGCTCTTACAGTTTGTCGGTATAGTTCATTAACACCCTATATATATATCAGTGTTCAAAATAGTTATGAAATTCAAAAACAATGCTGTGGAGAATCAAGGGAGCAGAGTTGTCTTCAAACATTGGGAGGCGAGCAGATTGGAGTCATCTCAGTTTCTTTTGTGGCAATTGGACACAAATCGTTACATTCGATTTCGTTCCAAAAACACATTTCAAATCGGATTATTGGGGGACACTCCCCCAATTCCAATATTGTAAAGGACATGTCTCCGTTCCTCCCCGGACTTTGCGCCAGTAACTGAAAGGAATGTTTAACTTCAACCAATATACCAAAAGAAAGTTGTACTGTACGCATCTCAGTCGTTATAACTACTACCTGGAATTGTCTATTTGTATTTCAATTTTGAGTTTCCATATATTTTGAGTTTGCGTACAGTCACTGACATAAGTACCTGGACCCCTGACTGTTACAATTCCATTACTTGGGGTCCAGGTAATTTCCAGTTGTGAGAACGCCTAAACAGATGCAACCCAACTTACATGTAACTTTTCTCGGCATTGAGAGCAGTTGGTAGCCCTGATCCAGGTGTTTATGCAGGTAAAATGTAAAGTAGGCGACTAACGAAACAATTCTCCATTCTGAGATGAATCTTTCTGGTTCAGGACGTGTTGTCAAATGAACGTCATATGTTAACCTCGATATTGCTGTGTATGTAATGTATTATTTCATTATATACGGTACTGTATGTACAGTCAGCGACAGTAAAAACTGGAGGTTGGATACATAAGAAATGATAGCTTTTTCCAGTAGCAGAATAGTTTCACTGTATGCCTGATAGTTGGACAACCAACATGACAGCAAATACATGCCCGAAAACATAACATGCCAGGATATTCCTCCATTTGGAGGAAAAGTATTACTATCTGAGAGCATCACTTAGAGAAACAACCACGAGATAAATCTGCAGAAATGCCATTCACTTTAAGATCAAAGAGATAGGAATTAATGCAAAGGAAACGAAAAGAATAATACGCATCATGCAGAGACCGAAAAAGTATGGAAAGCTAAACAAAATGAGAAAAGAAGGAAAGAGGGAAAGGAAAGAGGGAAAGGAAAGAGCAAAAGACATGGGAATAAATTAAATTTTAACACTTAAGGATAAACAGTGTCCGTCTTTCCTCCTGCACCCTGTATCCGTCCTGGTTTTTCTCCCTTTATAGGATAAATCTCATTCAGCATCAAACGCGAACATCATTTATAGTGTTTAATTCCTTGAAAAAAAGTTAACTCAGTCCAGGCCGAGAATCGAACCCCGGACCCTTAGAATGACAGCCAGACGCTGTAACCACTTACCTACACACGCTATAGCAACTCCGTGCGTTTATAAACCATTCATTACCCGCGCTGTTATCAAACGTCTCGGGAGTTACCCCAGTTACACTTGAAGTTTGAATTTTATTTACGGCCTTTAGCCATCTACGGCAACAGGCCCCATGTTTTCATTAAAAGCATTTGTTCTGTAGATTAAAATCAAGAATAACTTAATCTATACTCTTACTTACTGTTGTCAATATATATATATACAGAGAGAGAGAGAGAGAGATATGTATATAAAAATCGGATTAATGGGGATTAAAAGAGTGATTTCGTAACCTCGAAATGGGTCTTCAAGACGGTGATCGCACCACTACTGACATCTGGTAGCGGTGTTACGTAACACACACATTGGAAATAAAGCTTTGAAACGACAAGATGCACGTTGTGCCGTGGATAAGTCGGTAAAGTGTCTGCTTATTGATTAGGCAACTCGAGTTCGAGTCTTGAGTACACCAATTACTTTTTCCTTCAAAATACATTTCTATATTTTTATATATGTTATTAATAATTGCTTTCTTGCACTTTTTGTAAATTATCTTAAATTAGTGAAGGTTCAGTAAAATCAAGAAGGTTAAAAAATATATATATGATTGTTTTATCCGTATGTACAGTCCAGAGATGGAGCGGGTCGGGGGGCCGCGGGTCAACAGAACGTGATCCACTGCAACCTCCCACCCACCAGGACCCACTCTGACTTAACAACGTATTACGACCCACAGACTCATTCTGCTCAGTGCATTGTAGACAGCTTCTGAACACTAGTGAATTTGTCTACTTTCAAGGCATCCTTTTGCTTTTCATTTGTTTCTATTGACAAAAGAACTTCAGGCAATTTTAGATATTGATATTTGCAATTGTAATAATAGCAATAGGACTTATTTGAGACGCAGCCTGTGATTTTGTAGAGGAGCTAACTACTGGGAAAAATGTTTAAATCATGTGTAATGTATGAATTATTATATAAAAAATTGAATGTGACTATGTGTGCATGATCATCATATCCAAATTGCAAAGTCAAATGAAATGATTTTTGGTATATACTTAAGCCTCAATCTCAACTAGGAAGTTATCATACATGTATCGGTTTCATTATATTGCATATTCTAAGAGGGTCCGAATTTTTGCGAAAACTTTAGTATCTCTCAAGCCGTTCAAGTTGGAGATCTGATATTCAGTATATTAATGCTTTATCTAATATAAATAAAATAAAGAGTTTGTTTGTGTGTTTGTCTGTATGTCTGTCTGTCTGTCTGTGTGCGGCCTGGGAACCAAACGAGTGGACTGAGAGTTACCAAATTTTGGTCAGGGGTACCTAGCCCAGGCCCCAGATCAAGACGAAGCCGTTTTTTTTAATTTCGAACCAGGGGGTCTCAGGGGGGCTTTTACCGGAACCGGCTTGGGAACCAGACAAATAGACCGAGAGTTACCAAATTTTAGTCACAAATACCTTGGTCCACGCTCCACATCAAAGTTAAACGTTTTTCTCAAAATTCGAACCAGGGGGGCGTTTATCGGGACATGTAAAAGTAGTAGAAAATTTCCGATATTAGTGTCGAATTCATAGTTCTCGCGGTCGCTGAAATCAATAATGAAGCTCCTCTCGCAATAAACTTCCAAATTCGCGCTATTCGGCTCATTGCCAAGGGTCACCGGGGGGGGGGATGAAATATCGAAACATATAAAAGTAATCCAAAATGACCAATATTAGTGTCAAATACATAGTTTTCGCGGTCGCTAAGATCAATGGTGACACTTTTATTAGCGATGACTTGCAAATTCAGCTACCATTGTATGCGGACCGAGGGTCACATGTGTGTGTGTGTGGGGGGGGGGGTACCAAGATGTAAAATAATCCAAAATGACAGATGTGAGTATCAAATCCATAGTTTTCGCTGTCGCTGAAATCAATGGTGACATTTCCATTAGCGATTATTCAAAATCTGCTACCATTGTATGCGGTCCGGGGTCACCGGGGGATACCGAAACATGTAAAAATAATCCAAAATGACCTATATTAGTGTCAAATCCTTAGTTTTCACGGTCGCTGAGATGAATGGTGATTCTTCCAGAGGCGTTGACTTCTAAATACAACTCCCATCGCCTGGGGACCAGAGACGTTCTTTTCAAATTTCAAACAGGGGTGTCTCAGGGCGCGTTTACAGTGATATGTAAAAGTAGTAGAAAATTACCGATAATTTATCGTTTAGTTGTTCAGTTTGTTTACATAGATATTTTATCTGACCCTTGCGAAAAGTGGGTATTTCAGCTAGTTATTAATAAATGCAAGATATAAATTATTAATAATATACAGGGTGGACCAAAAATAGGTATACAGTACCGTACTGATCAGCTCATTGCACTTTATATAATTTCTTATTGTTATCCATCAGGTAGACTTAGTTTCTATATTATTTGTTTAAATGTGTTTTACTTACATCTTGAGCTCAGAAGAGTCAAAGCAAGTAAACTTATAAACTAGAATGTTATAGTTGATCAATGCAGAGGTGTATGCCTACTTTTGAACTACGTAAACAGATAGAAATGTATCTTAAAAGGAAGAGACGAAAGTGTAAACATACATAACCGTACTTGACTTTATATAATCTATCTTAAACCGCGGTCACTAATCTAAGAAAATGTAGGAAAAATTGCAAGAAAGAAAGTAATAATAATAAATATGACCAATTGCAAATATGGTCAATTGCCTGAAGTTCTTTCTTCAATAGAAGCAAATGAAAAAAGAAGAAAAAGGAAGGCCCTGAAAGTAAAACGTAGACAATTTCATCATTCCTCAGAAGAATTTGTCTACAATGCACTGAGCAGAATGGGTCGTTGAGTCAAAGTGCATCGGTGGGTTTTGAAGCTTTATTTATATTGCGTGTGTTACGTAACAACGCTACCAGATGTCAGTACTGTTGCGACGACTTTCTTCAAGATCCGTTTCGTAAATTTCCAAAATAACTCTTTTAATCCTCAATGAATCCGATATATATATATATATATATATATATATATATATATATATATATATATATATATATATATATATATATATAACATGTTGACAACAGTAAGTAAGAGTATAGATTAAGTTATTCTTGATTTTAATCTACAGAACAAATGCTTTTAATGAAAACATGGGGCCTGTTGCCGTAGATGGCTAAAGGCCGTAAATAAAATTCAAACTTCAAGTGTAGCTGGGGTAACTCCCGAGAGGTTTGATAACAGCGCGGGTAATGGCTGGTTTATAAACGTACGGAGTTGCTATAGCGTGTGTAGGTAAGTGGTTACAGCGTCTGGTTGTTATTCTAAGGGTCCGGGGTTCGAGTCTTGGCCTGGACTGAGTTAACTTTTTTCAAGGAATTAAACACTATAAATGATGTTCACGTTTGATGCTGAATGAGATTTATCCTATAAAGGGAGAAAAACCAGGATGGATACTGTTTATCCTTAAGTGTTAAAATTTAATTTATTCCCATGTCTTTTGCTCTTTCCTTTCCCTCTTTCCTTCTTTTCTCATTTTGTTTAGCTTTCCATACTTTTTCGGTCTCTGCATGATGCGTATTATTCTTTTCGTTTCCTTTGCATTAATTCCTATCTCCATGATCTTAAAGTGAATGGCATTTCTGCAGATTTATCTCGTGGTTGTTTCTCTAAGTGATGCTCTCAGATAGTAATACTTTTTCCTCCAAATGGAGGAATATCCTGGCATGTTATGTTTTCGGACATGTATTTGCTGTCATGTTGGTTGTCCAACTATCAGGCATACAGTGAAACTATTCTGCTACTGGAAAAAGCTATCATTTTTTAGGTATTCAACCTCCAGTTATTACTGTCGCTGACTGTACAACGAAATAAAAACACTGATCACACATGAATCAGAAAACGCTTGAAGTAGACGAAAATATCGAATCTAGAACAACTGCTGGAAATAAGTTTGTAAATGATTGCCTCCAATGAGAGACCTCCAATTCTCCTCATTCCAAAATCTTTTTCTTTCTGGAGGAGAGAATATCTTGTTTGTCATACTGAGTATGTATTGAAATTGAAATTGAAACATTTGAAAAAGTTTTAACCTGACAGGGATTCGAACCCGGGTCCGCTGAATAGGATTGCAATACACTAACCACTTACCTACCGCGTCCGCTTTGTCTTTAAGCTAAACTAGTAGCTAGTTAAAATCGTTGCATGTAAGACTAAAAAATACTAATGCTCCTATAATGAGACGTTCCTTATTAGTGTCACAATGACTTACTCGAAATTTCCTTCTTTAACCCAAAAACAAAATATATAGACGTTCCTCAATCAGAAAGACGTCAGGAAACGTTCTTCAAGTTGAGGTTACGTCATCTTTTTCAGCGATGGTCCCGATTCACAGTACAACTCTTCTTTACCTTCTAGTTTCCAAAGCGGGCTCAGGGTAGAGCGCTCACCTCTGGTGCTTGGGATCCCGGGTTCGATTCTAGCCCCCGCCAAGTGAACTTTGGGTGGACAAACACCGTGTGCGTGGGTTCTCTCGTTTCCTCCCACTTTCTTCATTCCACCATTTCATTCATTACTCATCATCACCATCTACTTTAGCCTAACCGGCATAATCGTGGGACGTTAAATTCAAAGATTTCATTTCATTTTTTTCTAGTTTCCAAAGAAGAAAAGAGGGTAGAAATTAATTTCACATTCTTTGAATTATATCAACACGTGTAGAAATAGTGTGTGCTAAGTTTATCTAATATAACTACTAGGAATTGTACGTACGTATGAGGAATTGATGGCAGTGTGAAAGTAGAGAATTGCCATTACAGCGACTCGGGTTCGAATCCCGTCGTGACATCTATTTTTTATTTATTGGAAGGTATTGTTTACGTAATTGATATTGTAATAATGTTATTCCTTTATTATTATTATTATTATTATTATTAATGAAAAGTCGAGATTTGGCTACATATTTTATATTTTATGAATTTTCTGATTGGATTTCAAGTCTTTTTGTTGAATAATCAACACAATCCATTGTAGGGGGTTTGGGGGAGGGAGATATCATCCTGTTTTTTTTTTTTTATTTGTTTACTTGAACGCTACACCAAGCTTGGATATTATACTTCACCTTTCTAAATCTCCGGGAAGTACCCTAAAAGTTTTGATGATCATAAGAAAGTAAGTGAATAAGTGATGAGAATAATGAACTTGCGTATTAAGAACATTTAAAATACCAGGTTGTAGGAAAAGTCATGTTGTATTTCGGTAAAATATGACAAATGATGATTTGTGCATATACTAGAGTTATTCGGACCATGCAATGGTTATGTCATGAATAGCTAAGAGGTTGAGTGTTTTGTATATTAATATTTATCTTTGTTTGGTTTGGTTTTAGATTTGACCAGATATGGCGTGGGTCAATGAAAACTTGACACACGACCCACTGACCCACCACCCACCGTGACCACTCTGACCCAACATCCACCATGACCCAATCCGAACCACCACCCACCATGAACAACTGACCCACCGAATCACATCGTCATCAACTCTGACACATGATCCACGGTCTCTTCTCTACCGACTAAAGAGTAATAGAACAAGGTTATGAAATTCTAATTAATCGGAGTTTGAATTTCTACGGTCAATTGCTCACGTACCGCTCTGTTACAATAACGGTGGATTTGACCTTTACGATATAAAATGATAAAGTGTTTGTCATGGGCAAAATTACGATGAATTTCAATTAAATTATCATGGTCTAATTATTCCTTGTTGAATTATCGATACTTTTCAGTGGAAAAACGGATGAAATTTGAAAGTCTCAAATCAAGGTAAGTAGACCAACATACAGAAGCTTACATTACATCATTTTATATCTATTTTTCTCACAACTTTATGAGTTGATTGCCCTGTGCTCTAAGCGCTACATATAATAAACAAGTTCCTGTAATTATTATAGTAGAAATCGCATGGTAAACATATATGCATACATGATGCGAAGCACTGTATTTTTTGTTGAGTTATGTTGATTTTGAGTTTAACGTCCATTTCAGCAGCGACGCTATATGACACGTGGACCTACGGATTAAGGGGACAGACTAATAAATATTTTTCGAAAGCTAACAATTTTTCTTTTGTCCGTTTTCCTTAAGTGAAAAGAGATAATGAAATGTAACATACCATAATAATAGATAATTTTATTCTACACCCTAAAATAAGAATCCAAAGAGGTTCCAGCATTGCCATCAATAGAAATTACAGTGTGATCAGAATTTGAATTACCCTCAAATCTAGGTTAAGGCAGCGACTAGAAAAATGGACTCAGTGGTAATTCATGAGTTATCATGATGTCTTTGTTCCTTGTTAACTACTTTTTAAATAATATTTGTATTTATTTTGTGATAACTTACAGAAGTTAATACAAAATAAATAAGTTATTACAAAATAAATAAAAATATTATTTAAAATGTATATAACAAAGAACCAAGACAACATGATAGGTCATCAATTACCGTTGAGTTCATTTTTCTAATCGCTGCCTTAACCTAGATATGTGGGTAATTCAAAATCTGGTCACACTGTAATTTCTATGGATGACAACACTGGAACTTCTTCCGATTCTTATTTTAGGGCGTAGAATAACATTATCTATTATTGTGGTAAGTTACATTTCATTTTCTTTTCCCTTACGGAAAACGGGCAAAATAAAAATTAATAGCTTTTGAAAAATATATTCAGTAGTCTGCCCCTTAACGTGGAATCCGAACCACATGAGCTCCCGCTGGGAATCGAACCTGGTTGTACTTTTTTTTCTCAATTTGTTTCTCAAGTAATATCAATCGTTTTCGATTATTTTTACAAACTAACCCATCAATTTAACATATATAGAAAATGCCACCCCTCTCCATAAAGGAGAATGTTGAAAATGCTAGGAGACGTTCTATTCACTTTGATTAGAGTTAATATACTGAATTTCAGTTCCGTAAGTTTAACGGCTTGTGAGATACTTAATTTTTGTCGCAAATATTCGGATCCCCACTATAACATAGAATATCATTATAAGGAAAGCAATATGATAACATCCCAGTTTGTATTAAGGCCTAACTATATACCAAAAGCCATTTCCTTTGACTTCAATTCGACCGTAACGATTCGGCGCACACAGTTATATTCAATTTTTTATATAATAATTTAGATATTTCAGTGATTCAAAAATGTATTTTTTCCAGTAGTTAGCTCCTCTAAAAACTCTGAGGCTGTGTCTCGAAAGCCAAGTAGTATTATAACTCATATTGCTATTAGTACAATTACAAATATCAATATCCAAAATTGCCTCAAGTTCTTTTTTCACTTAGAGATACTCATCTCAGGTGAGTAAACAGAAACAAATGAAAAAGGGAAATGGAAACCTTGAAAGTAAAACGTAGAGAAATTGACCAGTGTTTAGAAGCATATATTTAAATCATGCTCGACCCTACTCATAGGAGCTAAATACGCGGTTCTTGTTAGTTGGAGTTACCCGTTTCTCGCCACGTAGCATAAATGTAGCAGCAATCAAGTACCTCTTACTGGCGGTCTTCGTGGCCGAGTGTACTAGCGCAATGGACTAGTAATTACAATTCCTTTTTGTGTGGGTTCAAACCCGGGCAAGGAAAGTGTTTTATTTTTATATTTTATTTTCTAAATTTTCATAACACGTTTTTCATTAAAATAAGATGAAAATAATACTCAAAAAGGGATTTACTTACGTTACGTGTGCAGTTTTGCTATACGAATCCATAGTAAAAGTAGTAGTAGTAGTAGGAACGGGTTAGAAGCTCCGCAGGGCTCGTTTTATTCCACCTTGAATGCCATGATATAAATTTAACCTCAACTGCTTCTTCAATTTTCTTCTTCAGTTCCAACAAATTGACAATTTTCTTCTTATTACAATAATACACAATCATACACCAGAACGTTTAGACAATCGCAAACTGCAACCAATCAGAAACGTGGTTTTAGTTTCTACGGCTAGGGTCGAGGGTGAAAAAATATGCTGTTTAGAAGATGCTATCTACAATGCAGCGAGCAGAGTGGGTCGGTGGGTCAGAGTGGGTCATGGGTGTTGGGTCGCAGTGGGTCACGGTGGGTGGTGGGTCGCAGTTGGTCATGATGGGTGGTAGGTCGCAATGGGTCAGGGTGTTTGGTGGGCCCCACTGCAACTCTGGATTTGACAACACACAAAAGATGGAACATCAAAAATTGCACGTTCACCATTTGTTTGGGTTTGTGATTTTTACTGTTCTCGATGTTTCTGTGCTTTGTTCCTGTTCTTGAGAGTTACTGGGAAAACTGTAAAAGTGAGTAAAACGCGTAAAAATAGGAAACATAAGGTACTGAGGAAGGTTCGTTAAATTAGTTAACTTTTATAATATAATCCAGTGTCCTGAAACACCAGATTCCAATCAATATAAGTATCTGTGATGTCTTAGAGACAGTTCCGCTCGAGTCGTCGAGCGAAGCACATCGTGGAGTAGTTTGACTGTGTTAGGTCTGTTTGTTCTACTCCTGCGCACTTGTGTGCTGTTACAGTTTCTCGTACTTATTGTGTTGGGCCAGTTAGTGCCTCCCAGTGAGTGAGTTCAGTGTTTTTTTGCTGTTGCTTGTTTCTGCGTAATTATGGCTTACAAAAAGGACCTGCAATTTAAATTTGTCTTTGATAAAAAGTTCCGCAGTTCACGCCCGACTTCCAGTCAAGTTTATCAGTGGTTAAGTGAAACTTTTCCGGGCATTTTTGACAATATTAGTGCTCTTCAGTTACACGCCGAGTCTTATAGTATTTATCTGAAATTTAAGAATGTACAAGCGTATGAACAGTTTGCTTCTACTGCCCCTGATTCTGTGGTCTTTCATCATGCCGATGGAATTTCTAGCACTGTAAGGATTGTTCCGGCAGAAACCCCAATAAAGCAGATTCGGATATACGACTTCCCTTTGGAGGCGCCATTACAGTTACTTGAAGAACATTTTAGTGCTTATGGAAAGGTGCGTCAAGTGGAACCCCAATTTTGGGCAGCTCCTTTTCCCCCAGGAATTGATAGTGGTATCCGCATTATTCATATGGAAATCCAGAAACATATTCCGTCACGTTTAATAGTTCAGGGCTATAAAGTGGGTGTCTCCTATGATGGTCAACCTATTACTTGTTTTTTTTTTGCCAATCTCATTTACATACCATCTCCATATGTCCGTTGAAAAAATCAAAACCTGTGAGTGCGAAACCGGCCCCTGTCTCTGTCCAAATGACTGAACTTGGAAAAGTGCAACGTTCCCTTCTGTCGTCACGGCCCTTGGAGGTTCGAGCAGATATCCACCCGGAACCTGCTCTGGATCCCCCAGCAGTTTCTTTTTTGAACGATGAGAGTGAGTTTCCTGAGTTACCAACTTCCCGCCCAGTATCGCAGTTATCATCAGAACAACCCATCTCTGCGGAGGCAGTGCCAAAGGTACCACCCCCGATAATCCAAGAGCCGCCACTGGATGTTGTGCGCCCAGTGTCAAATAGTGTTGCGCCGCCTGATACTCTTCCGGAGTCGAGTGGCTCCTCTTTAGTACAGGCAGAAGCTTTCCTTTCTCCTACAGTTCCTCAAGGTGATGTTTCTGTTTCTCCTGATCCCGCTTCGCAACAAAAAAGAAGACGAGTATCAAGGTCACCTGCAAGGAAAAAAGAATTGAGTTTACTTCTTAGTGCAGTTACAGGAACGGATAAAACTGACTCACGTGGCTCTACATTGCAAGTGCATGCGATTTCTGATTCGGAACTCACGTGAGTGTAGGTGTGTCTGTCCTTGGAATTCTTTTTCTCCCCGAAAGCATTTTGTAGCAACAGGTTGGCTATGTATGTCTGTTTGTTCATGTTTTTCTTTGGTGTGGTTACGGGACAACAGAACTCTATATTACAAGCAGTGCCATGGGTGAATAGAAACTTCTCCCTTGTGTGCGCAGACACCAATTTTCATTTTCATAGTGAGTCTGTTATTGTTGTTAATTTTTTCTTTCTTTGTACCGATATGTCCGCGGTAAATTCATTTACTGTGTTAGCTCTTAATATCCATCGCATCAGTTCCGCGTCTAATAAAGCCCTCCTTAAACACTTCATTGAGCACCGTCACCCCGACGTATGTGGTATCGTTGAACTGACTTTTCCGTCGTTAGACTTTCTTAGTGACTACCACGCAATAATTAATTGTGAATCATCTACAGGGGTGGCTCTTTTGGTAAGGAAGGGTCTCACGTATGATAGAGTGGCCTTATCTCCCGATGGGAGGGCAATACGTTGTTATATTCACAATATTTGTGTCATTCTACTCTATGCGCCTTCGGGCTATCTCATGGTACGAGAAAGGGAACAGTTTTATGAGCACACTATCCCGTCTTTAATTCCGCCTGGCATTAATCAGTGTATATTGATAGGTGATTTTAATGCTGTAATTGACCCCCAAGATTCTCTCAACCCCTCCCCTCCATGTTATGCGTTAGAAGCGCTTGTGCGAGCTATGCAGCTACAGGATGCGCTCAGTGTATCCAACTCGCCTCATGCGTTCACATTCTGTGGGTCAACAAATAAGAGTCGCCTTGATCGAGCGTATTTAACGGCACCTTTAAGTTCGACGATGGTCCATTTGTTAACTCTTCACTTGCCGTTCTCCGACCATTCGGCCATTGAAGTGGCTCTTAAATTGCCGTTTTCCATACCTGCAGCACGAGGTTCTTCTTTTTGGAAAATTAATACGGAAGTTATGTCACGAGAAGAAGTGGTGGAGTTGTTTGCTACGAAGTTTGTCTATTGGTGTAGTATGAAAAAATATTATTCGGCTGTCGGATCATGGTGGAATGTCTATTGTAAGCCCAAAATCCGTAGTTTTTTTCAATGGCGCGGTAGAATCGCGCGCGAGGACGATCGTCTGTTGCACGAATTTTTTTATCGTGCTCTTTGTGAACTTTGGGCGGCTCCTGCTTCCCTGGACAATTTCGCACGTATTAACGATCTTAAATTCCGGATGAAACAGATTTACGCACATTCCTCGCTGCAAGCTTATTTTTCTGACGATTTCTACCATTGTTTCCCAGAGGAAACTGCGTGTATATATCACGTAGACCGCCTGCTACGAAAAAGAAGATCGACTTTCATCCCTTCCCTTGTTTTACATGATGGGACGACTACGAACGATGTTTTCCAGATTTTACATGAATTTATGCGCTATTATACTGCGTTTGCGAGTGCAAAGCCGATGGATTATGCTTACGGAACGGAATTCTTGTCCACGTTACCCACCAACTAACGGATCAAGAAGGTCAGGCGTTAATGAGTCCCATCACCGAACATGAAATTTTCAATGTTCTCAAGAAAGCTAAAGATCGCAGTGGATGGCTTGAACATAGCATTTTACAAACGTTATTGGCCATGTCTCAGTGCAATGCTCGTTACTCTCTTTAACGATTTATTATCGGGGGTCGCATTTTCGCACAACACCGCCGTCCTTGTACTTATTCCTAAATCATCTTCCGCACGTGAGGTTTCAGACTTCCGACCTATTTCTTTATTGCCGGTTGACCTCAAACTCTTTACGAAGGTACTAACCTCGCGACTACGACCAATTATTCGCCACTATATCAGTCCTTTTCAGCCGGCACTCCACGAGACCCATACCCTTCAGTATACTTTATGTTCACTTAGAGATCTTTTTGCGTATTTTCATTCCCGTCATGTGTCGGCGGGAGCAGTGGCGGTGGACCTGGAAAAAGCGTATGATAGCGTCGATCATGGCTTCTTAGCGTTAACTCTTGAAGCATGGGGTTTCCCGTTAGCCTTCCGGAAGGTCATCTCCAATCTGTATGCTACAGCCAACTTTCGCATTCAGATTAATGGCCATTTATTCCCCGTTATTCAGTTACAACGAGGTTTGCGTCAGGGTTGTAGTTTGAGTTTCACGCTCTTTGCATTGGTGCTAGACCCTTTACTTCGGCGGTTGGCCACATTATCGCCTCCTGGGTCCTCTATGTTTCGCAGCCAAAATATCTTTGCGTATGCTGATGATCTGAATATAACCGGAGTGGATCCCGCAGCTATGATGGAATGTTTTCCAGTTTTGCAGCGATTTTCGCGTTGTTCCGGTCTCCACTATAACACACGTAGGACTCACGTTCTACAGTTTCATGGTTTTCATTTACCTCCCAGTGACCCTGGTACACCACCTTTACCTCATGTCACGTCTTTAGCAATCCTCGGGATTCCCTTTACGTCCTGTCCCACTCCGAATTATGATGAGATTTGGTCCCCACTGTTATCACAAGTCCGTCAACTGTTGTATTCCATGCGTTTTCGAAGACTCCATCTCTTACATCGTATTCAGTTTATTAACGTTTATGTGGCGACCAAATTGTGGTACCGAGCGAGAATCTACCCCCTCCCGGAACTGTATGCACGTAAGTTTGAATCCCTGCTTCTATGGCATATTTGGCGCGGTTTCTTTTTCCGCATTCCTCGTACTGCCCTTTACCTTCCGCGTTTCCGTGGGGGATTAAGTCTCGTTCACCTTCGCCTTAAATGCCAAACTTTGTTTATGTGCGACTTCTATAATGCTCTTCTCATTGGAGACTCTGTAACACAACGATGGATTCGTTGCTTCTGGCCAAGCTATGAATCTCCTCTGAACCCTCCTTTTATACAATTCGCGGCCCAGAGTCCATCTTATGTTTTGACCTTAATTCGTCATTGGACCTACGCTGGGATGATCATCGACCCCGCCCGTCATAATGCCCGTACATTATATCGTCTTCTTTTAGAGTTAACATATCCTCAGACACGACTTCGAATACTCCACCATTTCCCGCAGGTGATTTGGCCTCAAGTCTGGGCCAATATTTTTGATGCTGTTACCTTCTTATATGCAAGAGGCCTGGTTTAAAGTTGTTCATCAGCTTATTCCTACTCGTGCGCGTTTATACGCAGTTCACCGCGCACCCGATGCGCTTTGCGAAAGATGCAATGAAGAAGATATATTGGACCATCGTTATACGCAGTGCGTAGGTGCGCCCTCAATCTGGAGAAGTCTGACGGTGATGTTAGGTCGTATTAGTCGCCGTCCACCACATCAGTTCATTGTTGACTACTTGCTACTTCCAGATTTTTGTTTCTCCCCACCCGCCAAACACCATGCTGTGCTCTTCCTAATTGCGTGTACGATAATTTATGTTCAGCGCTACACGCCTTTGTTAGATGCATGCACGTACTTTGACTTTTTGCGCCGCACGCGCAGAAAACTCTTCCCTCCCGAGGTGGACCGGCGTCTCTTCAGTCGGTTTTTAGAGGTGGTGTTGCTATAGACTCTTTCCTTCCCGTACGTATGGATATAGACGAGTATGAAGATAATACTCCTTTTTTTCCTTTCTTTTTTCTTTTTTTCTTTCTTTTTTTTCAATCATATCTTTTATAATTTATGTGATATGTTTGTGATATATTTGTGATATATTTGATCTTTTTTTCTTCTTATGTGTTAATATTCGTTCAGTACAGTTATTGAAAGAGCTGCTCTCTTGTGTTACTTTATACCGACAGTTGTCCGGTTCTTGTTAAGTTAGTGTATGTTCTGTCAGTACAATAAAAACTCAGAGTAGTAACTTAAGCGTTGGTTTCATAACGTTGGGGTCGTGGGTTCGATTCCGGCGGAGACAAGAATTTTTTTTTATAATTTGCAATATTGATAGTTCTGATGTATACTAACATGAAAAATATTCAATTTCACTGAGTCTTAACTCTGAGACGAGTTCCTTCACAGGTGAAATGCCAACAACACAAAATTACGTCATCCGTATCAACCTTCGTTCGTAACTGTCTGGCAAGTAACGTGTTCGGACAAGAATTGATGAACACATAAGGGCTAAACACGTCCTTACTGCTGTAGTATGAGTCAAAAATGAGTTCCAAGGAATTGTCCCTAGCAGAGCACAAATTGCAAATATTGATCGAACTTACAATAGGGATCCATAGTCACGAGAATGATCCTATTTAAGATGTCACCTCACCTTTCAATGTAGAAGAAGGGCGAAATAAAATGCATTACTGTTATCAGCTAGCAAATATTTATACTCCATTTCTTGTCATAAAATGGTAATTCTATCTTAAATTCATAAATGTAATAATATTATTGCGTTCATGTGTAAACCTAAGAAACATCTGACATATTGTATATCTTTTTTGTTCCTATGAATACCTTCGACTATGATACTTTTTCTTTTCTTCTGTAATAATAATAATAATAATAATAATAATAATAATAATAATAATAATAATAATAATAATAATAATAATAATAATAATAATAATAATAAAGGAATAACAAAATTACAATACCAATTACAGTACATAAACATTACCTTCCTATACAGAAAAAATAATAATTGCCACGACGGGATTTGAACCCAGGTAGCTGCAGTAGGAGTTTCCTGCTTTCACATTTAAAAAATCACCCCAACCGGGGTATTGTTCGCCACTGGCACCTGATGTCTTTTCGACATATTTTAAACACTACATGGACACGTACACAGAAATACCGAGGACAGAAGAATTCCGATCTTGCTCTTCAGAGGAATTCGAACCTCTAGTGGATTTCGCCTCATGATCAGAAGCCGAACGCCCGAGATCACTCGGCTAGTACTACCGGCTCATTTTGCCACAAATTCCCCCATATGAATATGAGAAAATAAACTAGTAATTATGGAACATAAACATAGAACTGTCTATTTCTACACGTGTTGATACAATTCAAAGAATGTAAAATTAATTTCCACCCTCTTTTCTTCTTTGGAAATTTGAATTTATAGTAAAGAAGAAATGTAATGTAAATCGGGACCATCTCTGAAACCGATGACCTAGCCTCAACTTGAAGAACGTGTCGTGATATTTTCCTCATTGAGGAACGTCTATATAACTTGTTTTTGAGTTAAACAAGGAAATCTCGAGTAAGTCATTAAGACACACATAAGCATTACTATCTTGTGCATATTCTTCCATGAAACGATTTTAATTAGGTATTAGTTGGAGTGGAAGCTGAAATAGCGCGGTAGATGAGTGGTTAGCGCATTGAACTTCTATTCGTTAGATTCGGGTTCAAATCTCGACCAGGCTGAAACTTTTTCAAATGTTTCAATTTCAATGCATACTCAGTGTGACAAGCTCTTCCCTAAAAAGAAAAAGATGTTGGAACAAGGAGAATTGGAGAAGGTCTCTTAATGGAGGCAATCATTTGCAAACATATTTCCAGCAGTTGTTCTAAAATTGATATTTTCGTCTACTTTCAAGCATTTTCTGATACATGTGTGATCAGTGTTTTTATTTCTTTGAATATACAGTATATAATGAAAAAAACATTACATACACAATAATATTGAGATTAATATATGGTGTTCGTTGGACAACACGCTCTGAACCAGAGTGATTCCTTTCAGAATGGAGAGATTCGTCCGTTATCTACTCAAATTTTTACTTGAATAAAGAACTAACTGAGTGCTACTGAATCAGTGCCGAGAAAAAGTACGTACGTTGGGTTGCATCTCTCTAGGCGTTCTCACAACTGCAAATGAGCTGGACCCAAGTAGTGGAATTAGAGCTCTTAGGGGGGAGATACTTTTGTGGTTCAGTGTACATATACATACATTACAGAATTTTATTTTTAATCGGGTTAATGAGACATATACTATATGGAAGAAAAATTGGCAGGGATTTATTTATTTGTTTTTAACGGGTACGTACGTATACATATTTTATACTCAAGGTTAATACGGCTGCATTATAAAAATGGCGGGAAAATATTCATGTGAACTTAGTTTTATTTTAACATAACTTATTGTATACTCTCGGTCAATATGGGATCTTTGTAAAACGGGTGAATGAGAAGAAGCGTTGTGATGGTAGCCCGCTTCTGATGGTTTCACTTAACTGACTCAGTGATGCCATCCTGAAACATTACAAAATCCCATCTTGAGAGGCAGAAATTTCCATTTTGCTCCTAAATTTCCCACGCTATACTAATTTAAAAATTTAGAAATTAACAAAATACGAATGACAAATGAAGATAGTCTATGACACCAATTTTCTTCAATATACGAGTTATTTATTCCTAATCTTCGATCTTCAGCATTTAGGAATATTTTTAAAATGAGAATTTTCCTTACTTGAAATAAAGAATTGAAAATGTTGAGAAAAACAAGTCTATTTTGTTGTCAGAATTTAGTGTTGCCACCACAGCTTTTCGCTATCATAACATTATTCTCCAGTGAAGAATCTCCAGTAATTTCATGTGGGAAGTATCCGAAGTTGATTGTTTCTCGTTTTCCTTTTTTTTACTATCTCCTGTTAATTATTTTCTATTTTACTTTTTATAAATTCAACAACAAAATATAAATTCCTTCGTGCTTTTTTCTTTGGAGGATACCTAATCACTTCTGTACTAGCATGCACTACTAGGTAATAAAATTTGACAATTAGGACTGCTTTCAAGCTTATTGAAGACTCAGTTTATCTATCGACCATGAGAATGAAAAATCCCACATACGCTGCCGATTTCGAGGAAAATTTCCATTATCCCTTTTTGAGAAATTAACATCAAAAAATTCCACAAAATGGAATTTTCCCCACGTGTTGGCATCACTGAAGTAACCGAATTTTCGCGCGCTTGCTTAAGAACTGGTCACCGATGCAATCGCCCTATGGTGGTGAAACTTGTTTCAACTGACATAGGATAATAACCCCATTTCAAGAGCGGATCCAGGACGGACTTCTGGAGGGGTTGTAATACTGCTACTTAGAGCTACTTTTAAGAGCTTCAAACTCTGGGATGGGTTTTATTTATATATAAAATAAGAAAGTTTCCTCTTCTGGGGGGCGATAACCCCGATCCGGCCCTCCCTCGTTTGTTGTTGATGTAATTAACTTTGCAGTATAAAACTAGTTCAAGACGAAATCCCCGCACGTGGATGCCTTGCAGTGGTGAACGTTATTTGGCGTACATTTTTGAAATGAAGTTTTACAAAATTTTTATATATAGTAAGATGTTTAGTGTAGTCTTTAGAGAAGGAACTGGAAGTTGTTGCCAACGAGATTGTTGCCAAGCGGGAATCGACATTAGATATCGAAAACGAAATATATACATCGGATGATTAAATTGATAAAATACATGGCGAAACTCTGTCATCTACACTGTCATCTACACCAACACGCCGAAATTTCCGAAAATACTTAATCAGATAAACTGTAATTGTAGTTTAATATACGTTCATCCGGCTTGTGTGAAGGAAACCATTCAAACTGGGATTTTGAATAACCATTAATATAATTGTAGACTTCGTGTTTATCATGATTGGCCTCATGATTGTATTCATGTAGATCCAAAATCGTTAGAAACCCGTACTTAGAGCACAATTGCAAGTTCTAGTGTTGAAGATGACGAGTTTTACGTCTACGAAAATACACATATTATCGAACTATTAAAAAGGGAGAAATTTTATGAGACTTGTTTGGAAATAGTAACTGACGTGGACTATCTCCCGGAACTAGTGGAAATTTTACTAGGAAAGTACAGAAATAAATCTGATTGCACTTTAAAAAATGTGTTCTAAAAGTGATGGTGGTGGTAGTACTTCCTGCGATTTATGTACTGAAGAAAACATTAATGTGAATTATGTAAAGAAAACTATAAATGTATACTTACGTAATAATCCAGTGCATTGTGATAAGTGCAATTTAAATGTTCTTCGTAACTGCTCTCATCTTCACAAGACTAGAACATTTCTAGTGAGGTATTTATCTATTGATAAAACTCTTCTCAAGCTGTTTGAAGTGTTTATACAAGAACATAGAAAATAAACAAGAACCAGTTACAAATTTTATGCGTAGAACTTGTAAAATTGTTAAAATACAGAATTTGTCGGTCAAATTATACAATTTTCATACAACGCTCATGTGAAATTTCACCATGTGTGAATCAGTACATTACTGATATTCAAGTATTTAAAATGTTTTCTACCGAATATATAATTCATGAATTATGTTTTACTTCCCGTAATGATACAATAAATTTTCACTACCTGGTAAAATCACCATTATAATGTAAATTATTATCTGTAGGTTGCTAGAAACAATTTCATTGGGTAATTTTTAATCGCATGGATTAAATTGGAATAATAAAAACGGATACACTGTATCACACATAAAAACGTTGTATATCAATTACGTGTAAAGAATGCTACCTTCTATTGTACATTGTAGAAAAATCCATATACGTGAAGGCAGTATTTTCATTAGGTAATGATATTGATTTACAAACAAGACATTGTCAATCATTGAATGAATTTTGGGAAAATACTTTATTGTCTTTTTTGTAGTAATATTGTGAAAAACTCAGTATGTGCACTTTGTAATACACAACATTTGATTTTTGCCTGGAAATATGAACGATTAACATCATTAACTAACCCATTATCTAGATCATACTTATTATTTTTTTGTTGTTTGGTTGTTGTCTTTATTGATGTACACTGCGACACAATGCGATAAAATTGAATCTGATTTGTTCAAATTTATTGTAAGTCCAGCCAGTGGTTCCACAGTCATGGAAAGCTTATCGAGAGTGTATATTCCAATAACGCTTGCACCATTCACTTTTAATAACTTATCATTATACATGATAAATATTATTTTAAATCTTAGTTGGTATGTAATTATCACTGTTGATCACATATAACACATATTCGCTATGTTGTAAATACACAAATGGTACATCTACATACATTTTCATATATTTACACGTGAATACTACACATGTATTGCCCTAAATGCTCTATTATTATGAATACAATTGTACAATTGTGGAAACCGATTTAAATATACTTTGAACGATCTAATTCTTCTAAATTTGTAACATTTCTTTGAAGAATTTCTTGAAGAAAATAGTTTCTAGTCATACAATAGTTATAAACGGTAGTAGTTTTTGAACAATAGTCTTGAAGTACATCATTAGGTTGTGAATATTCTACATCGCTGTCATGTCATAAACGCTATATATATTTACTATTAAATATTTATTTTTATTTATAATCGGCTAATATAATTAATTTAAATGGCATGGTGATTTAAGTGTCCAGATTTGAACAAAAGGGAAGTCAGGATTTCAATGTCTAATAATTTTACAAAAACTCGTCAATATAATTAAATTCGAAGAAGTGTAAAATAACCCTCATTCTGGTCAACTTACTTAATTAGAATATGTTGTCAGTATAAATATTTCTTTCTTTGCCTAATTGTGGAATTAAATCAAATTGCACATACAAAATACATGTAACCGGTTCTCTTAAACTTTCTGAATATGATACTTTTAAATCTGCAAGGAAATCACGTATAACGTCTTATGCACTGTCATCTAAGTACCTGTTGGGAATAGAATAAATACATAAAGAACATCCGTATGAATAATCATCAAAATAACAGAATGTGAATAATTTCGATAATATATTCCAGCACCTGAATTTAGAGTATAGTAAATTATTTTTTTTCAAAATCGTGGATGAGGGGATTTGGAGGAAATGATTTTGATCCAACTAGTAGTTGCAGTTTGTTACTGTTATAATTTTGGAATTCTTAGGAATTAACCTTAGTAGCAAGGTTGGCTGGTCCACCGTTGGGAATTGAGTGGGATTTGGTCGAAACGGTGGATGATGGTCGGTACGAGCCTATAGCTGAATAAATTACGTTGGCCTAACGTTGGTTTAATGTATGGACGGCCAACGAACTATTCTTCCGACCTTTACGGAACGATGCTAGAATTGACTGTTTTCCCAACCAAGAAATACGTTACTTTAGCGTTGGTTAAATGTTGGGGAAACCGCTCTACAAAAAACACTTTTCTCACCACTCGGCCATCATACTTGATGCTGGTAGAGTACGTTACTGCTCATGCGTAGTTCTTCACTGCCATCTTGTGTTCCAATTACGAAAAAAAAAGACGAGTTCGCGTTGTATATGTTGAATCATTTTCCTGTACATAGTGTATAATGAGCTTTTTTTTAAAAAAAAATATAACCCACAACTGTCAAATAAAGTGTGTAATTGTGGCCGAATTGCCCTCCCCGCTGGTCTAGTGGCTAGCACGTGCTGTAAGGGGTACCGGGTTCGATTTTCAATGGGAGACCCTTTGAAATTTTAATTGTCCTCGATATTGTGTTCGTGTCCTTGTCGTTCTAGGTTACTGGAAAAACAAGTAAAGTTAAGTAAAACCAGTAATAAGTAGTTTAAAAAGTTGGAAGCATGTCTGCTTACCAATGAGAAACATTACTGCTTCCACTCTTTCTTTTCCTGCATGATCAAAGTACAACTAAAAATTAATCGAATTTTTAAAGACCCTAACTCTATGAAATAAACGGAATATCTCAGGAGTACCATATGAAAAGTCAAACCATGCGTCACCACACTATCCCACCCGCCGCAAGGATACGTTAGAGAACGTCAGGGAATTATGCTAGATTTCGTTAGGTAAACGTCAGCACTTGGATGGTGAACCACAATTCAACATTGATGTTGGGTTGGACTAACGTAGGGATACTGGTGGGATTTGGTTGGGTGAACGAAGGCCCAACATTCTCAATGTCGTTGGGGTTCGGCAGGCCCAACGTTGGGAGATGTTTGAGGATGAGTTGGTTAAACAAAGGTCCAACCTTTGTTTTCGAAATTGTTGCCAAAGCGGCCAAACTTGACGTTGGGCCACATTTGGTATGTTACATCACCACCATTTTCCCAACGTTGGGCCAACCGATTTTGCTACTAAGGCAAGATGTAATTTCCATTGGAGGCGTGTTGGAGACGAAACCAACAACCACACCTTTAGGAGCGTTACCCAAAAAGTGATTATTAAGATTTTGAGATTTTACTTGTGTGAGTATTGTATAAGATCTTGTTTATACTCAGTATTAGGTAAATTGGACGTTTCAGTCACCATTTGCGTATTAATTGCATAGCGAAATTTGCAGCAACGTCAATGCGATGTATTGAAGAATTACTTCGTGAAGCGTAATTTTATGTGGAGTATTTTAAGTATGCATTAAATAAAGAGCGTCTCTGTTACGAAGCAATTTTACGCGTAAACTTACTTTATTGAGAACTATACGATCTAAACCTACAATATCAGTATAAAGACATCCATAAATTAAGCTATCAGAACGCATCCTATTAGAACGTTTTCAAAATCAGCATTATTATCATCTAATGTATTAAATTTATTATCAGTATCTTTAGGCAACATGGCAAATTGTAAATGTCAAGAACAATTTAATAATGTTTCAATGTATGTGCTGTAAGAATAAGATCCAGAAGAAGAACTAATTAATTTATTATTCAATGAAATATCAATTTGACTAATTAGTGCATGTAAGAAATTGTTTACCGGTGCAGCAACATCTGCTTTACCTAAATTTGTATCATCAGATTTCGTAATTTTACAACGTATATAAAGATATTCAGGATGAATAAATTCATCTGTTTCACCAGGAGTAACAAATTCAATATTACCTTCTGATCATAATGTAGAAATTGAACGATATTCAATATTTGAAGTTGCTTGCGTCACTGGTGTAGAAAAGAAATCAAATTCCTTGATACAACACTCTGAACTATTTGAATTCAGTAAATATAGTTTACAATCGCAGAACAAGCAAGAGATTTGATTTTCTTTAAAACGACTTTAACAATTGTTTTACTTCATATAACAATATTACAAATAATTATATAAGCCATTTCTCTGGGAAGAACTATGAGTGGTAGTTTATGAACAGCGTACGCTCGTTTCAGACGATATTCTCAAACCAGATTCAGATGATTTTGATTATACTTATTTCATAAATCAAGGGTGCACGGAAAGAAGGAGCTAATCGACATTTTACACTTTTTTCAGAAGCAATTTAAAATGTTGATGGGCGCCTTCTTTCCTTGTATGGCTGTTTTTAACGAGTAACTTTTTTCACAATATTCGAAGTGCATTTAGAAGATAAACTAGCACCAATATCTGGTGTCCATATTGGCTTTTCCACAAAAATTGCAATGAGCCCCTTTTCTTCGTGTATCCTTCAAATGTATATCTTATCTGTTCTGAACAAATCTACGAGGAGTAGTGGTTTTGAAATGACTAAGTTAATTTTGTTCACATTGCATAAATAAGCCTAACCGGCATAATCGTGGGACGTAAAACTCACAGATTTCATTTCATTTTCATTTCATAAATAAATTTATGACTATCGCCCTGCCAATACGATATAACTCATTTGTCCTAGAAAAAGTCTCACGAGAGTTATTGGTGGTGAACTTTTTTTACAATCTCCCCACACTAACTCAGATGGTTTTGTTCATATTTCATAAATAAACATTTCATTAATAACTATATAAGAGTGAATAAATTACTTTCTACGAAAATATCCATAATCGGTAGCTTTCTTTCTGGGTTAATGTTTTTGAATATTTTTCTCAAATACGACTCATGCGATTTTGTTCATATTTGATAAACAAATATTTCATTAGAAATCCTAACAAATGGCACAAGTACTCTCCTATGTAAAATCCAAAAGGGATAGTTCAATTTTGAGGGTGAGTTTTGTTCACATAATTTAGTTTCTTATATCACAAGAAAATATTTCGGAAATAACGACAGCATAACATAATCTAATGTAAGGAATAGGAGTGGGAAAGTTTAGTTCATTGTCCAGTATCTTTTCTATTTATCTTAAAGTCGCATGGAAGTTCAACTTCTTTTCATTCTATTTGGGAAATTGAGAAGCTATAATCAATTTATTTAATATTAAACATATTTTTTCTTTTAGAGAACTATGAAACAATGCACGAGAAGGAATGAAGGTGTGAATTCGTATACTCTTCACATCCAATCATTATCAACTGGATGCTTTGAAATTCACGATTTACTCGTCATATTCGCAGTAAGGGGGCACTATAGCTCAACGGTAGAGCGTTGCCTCTGGTGCGTGGGGTTCCTGACTCGTTCCCTGGACAAGTAAGTTTGTGTTGGATAACATCGTGTCCGTGGATTTTCTGGAGATACTCCTGTTTCCTCTCACTTTCTCGTTCCACCAATTCTTCTACATCATTCACTTGCCTTAACCATCGTCTCCCTTAACCTAAAGGGCATAATCGTGGGACGTTAACTGAAAGATTTCGTTTTGCAAGACAGTAAATCTAGCGTTAATGTAAGAGAATGATTACTGACGTACAAATCTTTTACGTGGCTTTTTAGATTCACTGCTTTAGTCTTCATGGGTAACGGTACCCCCACAACATGAGTTAGTTTTAATCCATAATATCTATTTCGTTTCCCTCTTTTATTGCACAACGAGTTCGGTCTGTCCTGGTCATAATGGTCATACCTTGGCCATTACGAAATGCCTTTTAGATTGCAATTCATGTAGTCAACACATTCCTTCTCCAGAGCTCCTTTGTGGCCAAGCGGTCAGCGTACGCGCCTTTGGCGTGGGAGTTACGGGTTCGATTCCCCGCGGGAGCTCGTGTGGTTCGGATTACACGTTAATCAGTAGGTCCACATCTCATATAGCTTCGCTGCTGAACAGGACGTTAAACTCAAAATCAACTCAACATTCCTCCTCCATCCTTGGTTTCCGAATATTTTAATTTTACAGCGACTGAGTGAATAACATATAAGCAATGGAATGAAGATATAAGGACAAGAAGTATCAGCTCACCTGGGATCGAACCCGAGCCTCCCAATTGATAGGCAGAAATCTTACTAATTACGTTACTGTATCTCCTTGCAAGATGTAGGGTGCGTGTTTCTTAGTAATAAAAATTACTACTGTTCATGGGAGTGCAAATTGGTGCATTTTAAACAGACGTAAGGTAAATAAAATCAAATTGCAGGGTTCATCCTCGATTTCCATTCCCGACCCCTACACAAAAAATATTGGATAGAAAGTTCAGGAGGTCAAGGATTTACATAAGATTGAAAGGTGAAATTAAGACACTAATAAATGTTTTGGAATGTTTCTCAGATTCATCCACTGATCGTTTGAACTTTTAGTACCCGAGTATTTGAGGCGATCGCAAAGCGTATTTATTGCTCATGCGTACGCTTGGAATACGCTGACCATGTATTTGAATGTAGATGGCTAATCGCAAACGCGAAAGCAATAAAAACGCGGAGAAAACGTGAGCTCGAGCGTATTTGGTGCATTTCGGAACAATAGACCGCCTGCTGTTTAAAAGATTTCAAAAGGAAGGGGAAAAAAGGAAAGACGTGTTGCCAGGCAAAGGGATTGTAGCAAGAAACAGCTGCTTGGAAGATGGCTTGTGCAGAGTATTAGAACTCTGCTATTACACACCTGGACCTGGCAAAAAGACCCGGAAACCCTGACTGGCTCACAGTATGATTTACAACTCTGCTGAAAGTAAAATTACTAAATAGGCACCTTGGCCGCGATCGCTACAGGGGGTAACGCTTTCTCAAATAGCCTAAGTCTTAAGCGCTTGTTTTGTTCGTCATGCGTAAATTCTCCAGCTCCTACTTGTTATTCTCACAATAATTTTCTTTTGATTTTGGTGTGTTTCTTCGCAGAAGTAACGTGTGTCTGTTTAACTGTGGTCTACCAAATCCCGGGTTAAAATTATCTGTGTAATATTTCTGATGAAAATGGTAAGTAGCGATAACATCATGATACTTTCAAGGGAGGGTCACGCAGTGGCTCCGCTGAGATGCGAACGAGACAATTGAATTTGCATTTGACATGTCATAACCAGACGAATCCCAAAGTTATACGTGCCACCGGGCGGGATATCGTGAGTTATAACATATTTGTAATGTAAAAGCTACAAAGCTGGCAGAATAGTTCGAACCGGGTCATTTATTCGGAAACGGTTGGGTAAATGGAAATATTTGCGTCAGGGTCCCAGATGGGGTCCAACTCAAAAGTCATTATATAAAATGGCATTGCACAAAAATCATTATATAAAAAACTCTTCCGAGGCGAATGCCTAAACTTGTTCCGAAAATGATTTAAATTAGTCAAACTGATGAATGGACAAAACAAAGGCTAACTCGATCTTATACAAACAAAATATGTTGTAGATTGGTAGATAACCTTATGAATTAGAATAAAGAGTAAAAGAGGATGAAAAATGATTGAAAAAATCTAAATAGAGAAAGTATACCCCGCTTGACAAGACTGTTATAAATACAACTATTTGTAGGGAGATAACATTGTCCGATTTCTGATAACAACCAATCTTGCCTTCCCCAACTCTTTCATCTTCCAAACCTTATCGCTCCTCTCTTTATGGTTGGATGCACAGCTGGGCGGGGATAAAGGAAAAGCATATATTTGCAAATACCTATATCTATCTGAATATTTATGTTGTCTCCAGGACGGCTATATTTCATTAGCAAAAGTAACATTTTTTTCTATTAATTAACTAGGGAAAGCTTGTTTAAAAATAAAAAATGAACATGTAGTATTGAGGTAGGTTAGTTTTGGATATTGCATAAGAAGAATAGTTTTCGTGATATTTCACGACGAAATTCACTGTTATCGTATACAGAGAAATTATTTCAGCTGAAAACGTTAGACACACCCTTAAGTATGGTCTCTAGGGGAGTGCACGTCAGCATACACAGAGGACAGACATCGAAAAATCACTTTTTCAGTATGTAGCGAAAATGAAACGTGTAAATCCGTTGAAATTTCGATTTCTTTTTCACAATCACCATTCTTTCCTCTCCTATCGTCGCTCAGAAGTTTAAAAAACACTGAAACACTTATTTAGTTTTTTTTTTTTTTTTTTTAATGAAGAGCCTAAATATCAAATTTCATGACTCTAACTTCAAGGGAATCTGAGATATGGACATCATTTTATAATCATTGTTATTCCCATTTCTCACTCCATATGGGCTTTCCAAAATATCTTTTTTGGGGTTACTTTTGTAAAAAATTCTACCCAAACTTCAGTTTCTAGTGTAAGCAGCTTGGACAGTTTGTCCTAGGTGTTGATCAGTCACTCAGCCAGGTCTTATATATTAGGCAGTTAAGAAAGTTCGTGCGGTTTTCGTCACTCATCAAACACGACTCACAAAAATCTTAAACACCCATTTTATTCTTTGAAATAATCACCATTGGCTTCAATGACATGTTCCCAACGAGACGCAAGCTATAAATGCCTCTTTTTTAATCGTTTTTCTGAGGTCCAAAAATTGTGATACAGCCTTCTTATTTATTGTGACATCCTCGCGTTTTCGGAACTGCTGTTCCCGCAGGTGTTATCTATGGCCAAACACGAGGAATAGTCTGATTGGACCACATCCGAAGAATAGGGTGTATGAGGGTTTCCAGTCTAGTGTTTGGATCGCCTCTTTATTCGCTTTTGCCTACGAGGTTTGGCAAGATCGTGGAGGAGGAGAACTCTTCTGTTGATTAGTGTTGGCTGCTTCTGGAGCAGTGCAGCTGAAGCTCTTTGCAATTGTGATGAGTAGATCTCGGCTGTTAAGGTTTTTGCTCTTTCTAGATATTCATAATGGACTATGCCAGCGCTGGCCCACCAAATACATAGCATTACCTTCTATTGGTGAATGTTCAGTTTTGCGGCCAACGAGACCGAACCAGAAGTCGACCAATGATATTTCCTCTTCCAATTATCATACATGATTAATTTTTCGTCACATGTCAAGATTTAATCCAGGAACGAGTGTTTATTATGGCGCGACAGCAGCGACAAGCAGATGTTCAACCGTTAGAGCTTGTTTCCCTCGGACAGGACATGAGGAACTCACTTGCTTAACTTCCATGTCATACCAAAGTTATTAAGATGTGATCAAATGGTTTTGTCAGATACTCCAAACTTGTGTGTAAGCTCCTGGAGGTTTGATGAGGATTCTGTTTGATTTCCTCCTCCAGCTAGACTTTGTTGAGGATGGATGGATGACCAACAAGATGCTTGACTTCAAGGCTTTCGTCTCCGGAAGAAAAGCGACTGAACCATTTTTGAGCAATCCATTTACTGACTGACGACTTTGCAGGGTACTTTTAATACTGATACTATGTGTATAATCGGGAAATGTAGGGCTATATGTGTGGTAAATTTCATAGGAAAAGAATTATAAATACGGAAACAGAATATTTTAGAATGAGTAAAACAAAATGTTGCTAAATGGACAAGAAAGTTTTATTTACGTTTTATTGTTCTTATTTATTGCTTTTTTGACATGAAATTTGCCACATACATGTCTTTGCCGATTATACATATACTAACATTATACAAAATATCGGGCGAATTCGTTATCAAATTATATTCCTACAACAACATATTTATAGACATGCGACAATAATTTTGGACATGAGTGTACGCAGTGTGCGAATTAGATAACCTATATTGGAGGGGATAAAATTAGGCCAAAGGACATAGTCTGAAGGTTCAAATTTCAAAATGAGACAATAAATGCCTTACCCCCATATATATATATATATATATATATATATATATATATATATATATATATATATATATATATATATATATGTGTGTGTGTGTGTGTGTGTGTTTGCGTGTAATAAATAAGAGATTTATTAATTTAATAAATCTACCGACGATAACTATGCACATATATATTGTGTGACATACACACCCCACTAAACCTTTCTGAACGTATTTTAATGTTGTACTCACTCTTGTCCCCGTAGCTCTCTAAGGTTTATTTAGTTAATAATTTGGCTCGAGCGATAGCCATGATCACAAGCATATGTTAATTTTTCCACTCATATTGAAAGCTTCCACTTTGCATTAATACATACAGGTTGCGAAAAGAAACCTACTTCAATCTTGTGAAAACCACTAAAATTATCATTTAAACCGGACATTTTTTTTTTTTTTTTAAAGAAAATCTAGATATTAGCCTATCAAATAAGAAATGGATTGTTGCTGGTCCCGATATCTCACATCAAGGTCAAATCGAAGGCCAAATATTTAAAATCTCTCAATTCAAATTTCGAGCTTGTGCTTCTACTTCCCGCTAAAGCTGTGCTCATCACGACTTTTTTTCTCCAAATATCGATTCCGTGATGGGCACGGAAAGTCAACACTTAAAAATTACTTTACAGTTAGGTTGAAGATGAGTTGATTCACTATGGGCTACGTTATTCAAATAAAGTAAAACATTACACTGAAGTTTTTCAGACAACATTAATTGCGTGGACAGCAAACTGTACAGCGAAAAGATGGAAAAATGAAGGGTTAACTTAAAAAAAAAAAAAAAAAAAAAAAAAAAAAAAAAAACCGCTCCAGTTGAAATGCTTATACAGACACGGACAATGACACGGAGAACCAGTCGTATTAACAAATGCTGAAACAAATCTTGAATTATTCGCTTATTCACCTAAAAATCACCTTCATTAACATGTCTGCTCACTAGGAGCGTATCCCCCAGCGTGTACGTTAACATATACTTACGAGAGAATACCTATATCTCAGATTTTGAGTACAGTTTCATTTCCGTAAACTGTAAAAGCAGTGCTATGCTAATTATCACAAATTAAATGCAACTTTTGAGTTGCATACACACAACCTACTAGGGAATGAAAACCATGTGCTAACAAAGAGTACACTGGAAAATGAAATAACATGTTATAACAAAAATTAAAATAAGATGATAATCGATACAAATATAGAGGATCAGTGGCGTATTTAGGGGGGTGGGCTTCCGGGCTTAAGCCCCCCCGAAATCTTACTTACTATAGTAAAGTATATGAAATATCTTGCAGAATTTTCACATTTTCAGGCAAAGCCCCCCCCCCGAAAGTTAGTAAAGCCCCTCCCGAAACAAAATCGTAAATACGCCACTGTAGAGGATGAATATGACATATCCGAACTTCGCCAAGTATGGTAGAAGAAGCTATTTGTTTACTTCTTCTTGGCCAACCGCTAAGAACATTTATAAATCTATATGTGGCTTTGTTATACGCAATTAGTACATTCAAATTCACAAACGATGACGAACTGAAGGGTACGAAGGTACAGTTGCAAGTAACAACCGTAGTCATAATAATATAGTTCTACTAAACAACGTTGAAAATAGTGGGTAATTAGGTGGTAAGTAGAAATGACCAAAACTGAACAGTTTACATCGACCATTTCGAAATACAGCTAGAAGATTAAATTTACAAGAAATAACAAAAATCAGTGAAATTTGGAGTTATACTAAGCATAGTTTGAGGGGGAAAGCGAGCATCCCCGGTGGGGATACTTCAGCTGACTTCTTTGGGGGGGAACAAAATGTGATTGAGGGGGAAAATCCCCCTCATCCCCCCCGGTAATTCGCACCCTGAGTGTACGTTTTCACACTTGACAAGAGATCAACATCGGGAAAATGAAAACGTACTTCCTGTGCAATTCTATGTAATGCGTGTCCTAGACGATGACATGCAGTATACTTAGGAATAGAACCTTAAGTTTTTTTTTTCTTTTTTCCTGCGATTTTCATGTATGCAGCTCCGTCTGCAACAAAAAGGATTTTCTATTGTGTTCTGGCCACAGAATAGTAAGCGAATTTGTGAAAAGCTGTGCATTTGCCTTACTGTTTACTTATTCCAGAACTTCTGATCCAATCAAATACGTTTATATTACTTCTCCCCCTTCAGAAGTTCTAATTAGCATTAGAACTTTACGCCCTGGAAACATTAGCAACGAAACGCCCTTGAGTCAATGAATGATATGATATGAAGCAATGAAAATTTCAATATATCGCATGCTTCATCAATTGCAATCCATATACGAGTATTTTTGTCACCAACAGTTTGACGGATATCGTCAAAAGTTCTGTTGGATGCGCTATTAAGGTAAGTGTTTCTCAAAGAAGATTCACTTGGAACGTTTTGATTTGTGTATTTCTCTACAAAGTTCCTAAAGGATTTTTTTTTTTTTTTTTTTTTTTTTTTTAACTTTAAAGGAATACCTGCGTTAATTAGAACTTCAGACAGATCGTTTGTAGAACAGTTAGTATGCAAAGAAAGATTCCTGAATGTTCCAAGAAAATTCTGAATCTTTTAGGGTCCAGATTTGCGTTGCAGTGTTTACGTAGTAACAAAATAACGCTTTCCACCAGAAATACATTACACCTAAACTCACATTTTTTAAATTTCTTTTCTAGAAAGGCCTACTTTCGACATCTTGAAATACTGAAATACATACCAATAACGGCTATGTAACATACACCTACGTGACTCACACTAACTGTTCATATCTCGCTACTTCTTTAAAGTAAGCATCTTTGTTTATATTGGTCATTCAAATTTCCAAGAACTTAAGACGCACTATCTAGCATCCTCCCTTCACTTGCCACATTCCAACGGCAATAGACTACAGTTATCAGACACCGCGATCACTTGGCCAGATAAGAGGGAATAAAATCTTTTGTATGCTGTCATTCAAGCAGGGCCGTGCAGTGGGGGGGGGAGCGGGGCAACGGCCCTGTGCGCCGAAGTAATGGGGCGAAAAATTCGGGAGAAAAAAGGAAAAAGATAGGAAATTTGCTTGGAATATATGTATGGGGGTGCCGTCGTATACTCTCGCCCCGGGCGCTGATTTTCCACGGCACTGCCCTGCATTCAAGCATGGGTAAAGAGCAGGGGAAGAAAAAAATGAAGAATTACAACAAATTGCTGTTAAATTGTGAAATTGAAGTCTCCTTTAAAATATCATGAAAATTGCAATATATGACATTTTGTCATTCATTCCAGACTTTATTAATAACATTACACAGCGGTGGGCTTATAGGTGACTGGAAACTAGGTCTGCATCTGAAGAGGTCAAAACCTCCTCAATCAAGGTTATGGAAGAAAAAGAAAGAACTTAATGGCAACTAAAGCAAGGATGTCATAAATATTTTATAAGATCCTTGAACTAAAGTGACACAAAATACAGATCATAATGTGGCATTATTACAAAGTTGGAGTACAAATGTTTTTTCTAATTATGAACATAGGTGCACTGAATAATTACGCTTCAGAATTAAATTATAGTAGATTACTGTGCTATTCTTGTGAATCGGACAACAGAGACAAGTATCCATTATGTGATACAGGAGTATGGAAATCGATTTCCCCAAAACAAAAGGATAGTTTCATCAGTGAGTGTCCCGCGACATTTGACTTTTGTTTCAAAAAAGTTGTCTCAAGCGAGAACTATTATCACACGTATCGTGGATGCCATCAAAACAATGACAATAAAGGAGTACTGCTTACAGCTGGGTGCAATACAATACGAGGAGAATTCGATGAAACTGTTTGCTACTGCAATACAGACTTTTGTAACTCAAGTAATGTACTGCAATTCAGTAATCTTACACCATATATATGTTTTGCCTTTCTAATTCTAATAAGAATAAATCAAATACATTAGGATTTCCAAACTCGTTTGAACGTAATCTCATTATATTTACGAATTCTTGTAAAATATATTGTAAACGCTACAGAGTTGAGGCTTGTCAGCATGTTTGAGACAAAGACCAATGCGCGAAAGTTGCCAGAATACAACATCTATGCCCCTGGAATTTTGATGTTACGGAATCTTTATAGTATGTATAGGCAGGTTAAAAAGACGGACAGAAACGAGAGAAAGTTGTTCTGGAAACTACCTACGAATATTCTGTTCACAATTAGCAGAAGTGTGTGATGCAGTTATCTTGCATGTCCTACATGTTATCTGTCAGAGCTCAACTTTGGTTAATTTGAATTCTATTAAAATATCTATACGATAGCAGAACATCTTTTTTGAGTTTCTTGTACGACCGTGCTTAATAAGTCAGTCAGTCTGTCAGTGATGAAGAGTTTCAAAAAAAAAAAAAAAAAAAAAAAGTTTAAATCACGTTTATTCATTCAATATGAAAGTTAGCTCATTGCCAGCTGCAAATTTGAAGCTAATTCACTTTCATTTTTTCCATTGACTGTTATGTTTGTATCAATTCCATATGAAATCACACATAAGCAGTTAATGTATTCAGAAAAATCATTTATATAAAGAATAAAAGAGAAGTGGCTCTACTATTAATCCTTGCAGCACTCCACGATTAATAAATCCACCACTAGATACACTTTTCTTTTATTTTTATTGTTAATTGCTGTAGAGATTTCAGTTACTCGCCTTTAATCTTTAAGGTATGATTCAACCCATTTATAAACTAGGCCTCTAACGAAGTTTCTCTAGTAATACATTATGATTTACTGAATCAAAGGCTTTTGTTAATCTAAAAATATTCCTTATGTTGAACTTGTTACAATATTAAATTACAATATAGCATTACATGTAAATTTATGTGTGTTCCTATGAAGTGTAAGAGCAAACGAGAACGAGGTAGTTACTTTTTCGAATATGTTCGCTTTTGCTCAGAATTGCACGAGCAAATTATTAAAACTATAATCTAACCACATAATAATGTATCTGATGATGGCAATGATACATTACCAAAACTATTACACTATATTTATTAAAAATGATTTGCTTTGGTGAGATTTTAGTTTTAACAAAGGTAAAGAAGTTCCGAAACTAGAATGAATGGCATTCATACAGTAAATTATGTGTAGAACTGTAATACGAAATTATGAGTTTTTATAATTAAAATAGATTTTTAGGTAGTTAGGTAGCAGCAGAACATAGGAAATATACACGGTGTTTCTAAACAACACCGACAAAGTTTGGGAGGTGATTCTTGACACTAAGATAAGACAAGAAGTATAGACCAACCTGGGTGCACAAATGCTACCTTTCGGAGTTACAGGCTGCCGAAAACATGAAAAAATTAACTTTAAAGGTCTGTAGCTCCAAAACTATGGGACCTACCGTAGTCGGGTCAAGACTTCACTTAGGAACTAATATGTGCTCTATCCAAATATACAAGTTTCAGAATCCTGCAGTACTTCCGCAACATGTTTTACAGGGTAGTTGGAGAGCACTTCAAATTATATGCCCGTAGGAAAAACACCTCTATAAAAATTGTTGCATGAATACCTTGGGAATCTGAAACATACATTTTTGGATAGCGCACTATTAGTTCCTAAGTGAAGTCTTGATCCGACTACAGTAGGTCTCATAGTTTGGAACTATGGACCTTTAAAGTTCATTTTTTTTGTCTTTTCAGCAGCCTATAACCCCGAAAGGAAGCATTTGCGCACCCAGGTTGGTCTATACTTTTAGTCTTATCTTATTGTCAGGAATCACCTCCCAAACGTTGTCGGTGTTGTTTTGAAACACACCGTATAATTGTTTAAAATAATTTTCTGATATAGCAAATTTTTACTGATCTACTAAATGACAGTGTCCAGTTTAAACAAAATTTGTATTTTTGAAAACAAAGGGAGAAATGAAATAAATGTCAATGAGCGAGGCCAGTCTAGAAGAAAACCCATGTAAAAGAACTAAGAAATAAAAGAAGAGAGAGAGAGAACTAAATAACGAAGAAATGACAATAAGGGTAGGGGAAAGGGGCTCAGAAGGTAATATAAAAAGACAAACATTAATATAACAAAGTCTTCTAAGGGTTCTTGCAGTTTTCAGAAGTAAAGAGCCATGCCCCCTCCACACCAAAATATCATGGTTGCACCAATGCTTAGCATGATTCTCATCGACGCTAAACTTCAATAAATAAATAAATAAATAAATAAAAAATAAACTTGCCACGCTCCTACATAGTACTTCCAAAAAGCTACCATGCAAATCATAAGATTTCATCTAAGGCGATTACAAAGTCATAATCATAAAATTTGATTCCTACATTTTGGGAGGGATACCTCTGACCAGGTGACACATATCTTTCAAATACTTGGGGCGTAGTTGTAGGAAATTGTTTTTATTATTTTTTGTTTGTTTCTATAATGTTACAATAATAGTTTTAATAAGTTCTAGTAATTGCATAATTTTAGGTAGTGTTGCTAATTTTACCAATTCTCATATCACCAGGCCGAATTAACGAGGTATCAAAATGGTATAAACGGTATTATCATCTGTATTTACTGGAAACAATCTAGGTGATTGGGTATGATACTTATTGGATGTGATTCTTATACTTCGAAATACATTTTTTTGAAGAAAGTGAAATCTTCGATTTCTTGTAACTTCGTTCCTACTTGTTAGAAATACGTGTATCATGTTCACTTGCTATTAATCGTACAGCTAGGGTTCCTGGTCTAATGATATTACTAATTATTTCAATACATACAACGAAAGGTGTAAGAGGAGTTGGAGTTACAGGGGGGGGAAGGAGTTGACACAAACACTTCCTATGTGCAGTGACGTGTCCCTCTCACTTGCGTTATTACTGTTGTTGATGCCTCCAAAATTTTGATTTATACGGATGTTTGTGATATTATAGAGTCCTTAGTTCGAGACACTGGATAATAAATGTAGCACTGTGTAACCTGATGTAATGCCATTTGAAAAAAGTATATATGTTGGGTTGGTAACATTGTTAGTCGGATGATAGTGCGGAATACATAACGCAATATTCTCTATAGATATTTGCATGTTACGAAAATTTATTAATTTTTATCTAGTAATTTAAAAGTTACAAGGTCGTTTCAAAATAAATGGACCACCCACCCACAAACTTATATTTTACGGTACGTTATTTCCTGATTGCGATTCTCAAGAAGGTCTGAGAGTAAAATGGGTCTTCTTAAAAAAAAAAAAAAAAAAGAAAAAAAAAAAAGAAAAGGAAAAAAAGTTTCCCAGGTATTAATTTTCTGAAGAGCGTGATAATAATCTAAATTCAATTTATTTGGTGCCGGCAGAAGATATGCGATATACTGAGACGACAAATGTATTTGCATGTCTCTTCACTGCCGTCGGTTGGAAACAAAAATAACAGTAAACAGAAAAGTGACTACCTTCACAGTGCCAATGATGGTTCATATGGCATAGTTTAGTTTTTGACGTGAAGTATACGTGTACTTTCATTTTTTATCCTTTTTGCCTTCCCACATGTTTTTATCTTTATAACCTTTTCTCAAATGTAAGCAAGCTGAGGATAAGGACCTTGTTTCTCGAAAGTATGACTTAATTTTTGGGGATCTTTGCTGTGAGTATGAAGGTTTACTGTATGAAGGAAGGTATGAAGGTCTATTTACTTTTATTTGCTATATTGACTATTTTCGCTGCTCGCAATTTGTAAGTGTACAATTACACAAGATATTAATACAGCTTAACTTCACTGTAAGTTGCTTGAATTTTCTGTAAGAAAATTATCCTATTTCGGATTTTAAAAAATTAAAGGACTATCTATCCATCATAGACAGAGCTCGAAAAATCCCGGATGCCAAGTCACCATGGCGACTGGAAATATGAGTCCGGAACCTAGCTAATCTAACAAAGTGAAAACAGACTGGTAAATGAACTTCAGGGTCATGTTTCGCAAGGTAGTAGTGCACATTTAAAGTGTTGATATTACAAACTGAGAGAGCACAATAGCCAGAAATAGCGGAGAAAAAGCGTCTTAAATTTTCCGACTCGCCGTATATATGATACGACGCGAAAAGTTATCAAGTGACAGCGTGGCAGAGTGAAGATCATCTACGACTCACAAGCAAACGGTCCCGAGTTTGATTCCAGCTCGAGTCAACTTTTTTCTTTTTGGCTTTAACCAATAAAGTAGCCATTTGTAACTACAAGTAAAATATTACTTAATCATACGTTTATAATGCATGAATAACAGAAATGTTCAAATCAGTTGTAAAACCTTTCAAGGTTCCATGTTAACTAGCAACAAAATTTAACCTTTCCGTAAATATATTGATATCACGAGTTATATTATGGTTACCACAGTCGTTGTGTAAAAAATGCCCTGGACGCTTCGTATCTATATCTGTGGACAGTGTGCGAATTACCAAAGGAATGAGGGGGAAATCCCCTTTGGTTATAGCATACATTCAGTATTACCAAAGGGGATTCCCCCCTCATTCCTTTTGTAATTCGCACACTGTCCACAGATATATACACGAAGCGTCAAGAGAATTTTTTACACAACTACTGTGGTAGCTATACTATAATTCATCACTATACTTACGGAATAGGTTACATTTTGTTGCTTGTTAACATGAAACATTGAAAGGTTTTACAACTGACTGGAACATTTCTATTATTTCATGCATTATAAACACGTGATGAATTAATATTTTACTTGTAGTTACAAATTGCTACTTTACTGGTTAAAGCCAAAATGGAAAAAAAAAGTTGATTCGAGCGGGAATCGAACTCGGGACTGTTTGCACGTGAGTCGTCGATGCTTTGCCACGCTGTCACTTGATAACTTTACGCACCGTATCATATATACGGCGAGTCGGAAAATTTAAGACCCCCCCCCCCCCCCCCCGCCGCTATTTCTGGCTATTAGGCTCTCCCACTTTATAATATTAACACTTTAAATTACATCGCAAAAGATGGCCCCGAAGTTCATTTACCAAAGTCTGCTTTCTCCTTGTAAGACTAAAACGTGTAGGTCTATATATTAAATTGGTTTTCGATTATTACAGCGCCAAACTCAGAAAAAAATTTTTCGAGCATTGATCACAGAAATATCTGTTTATTGAGCACAATCAAAACTAAACATATTATGAAATGTAACCATTTATTGTAAATTAAATATGACAGAATTTAATTAGTTATACACATTTTTACACTTCCGTTTCTATTATAAATATTCTTTCTTGTATCATACTTTGATCAAATACAAAGTCATTAGATATGGCGTTGTGACAGTAGTATGGTACATTCAACTATTTGCATAAAATAAATAGCCTCATATGATTTAAGGCTTGTATGTGGCTATAGCGCGAGATATTCAGTTTAAATTTTTATTCTGCATTTTTCCACTCACTGCATGAGTAGTGCAGATAAAGTATAAATAGTGTGAAATCAGATATATCTTCAGTCACACATCACTCTTATCAGTTTATTCTTTAAAAATGTCAACAGTCAGTCGATATTGCTGTTGTAAGCAAACAAATTTAATATCTTAGTTCCTATCGTGATCGTTAACTCGAATGTTCGGGTTTTGAAGAGGATCGAAGCTCGGATCTCCTTCTGTGGCAATCCTTCCAAGCCATGAGAACACGACAATTAGAGTAAGAAGTCCAACAACTACCAGAACAGCAGCCATCACATAACGCTTATATAAATGAGTACCACCTCGATGTCCTCGTGGCGGAGATTTCGAAATAGTTCTAAAATAAAGAAAATCAAGATATAATTAAATGGTTTGCTACTAACATAATAATATTTGTTGAGGAAAAAAAAAAAAAAAAAACTCCTGGAAAACAATCAATTTCCATGAAATCGGTGTTCACCTATTGATCGAATTCACATTACTAAGAACTAATATCGTTAAATTATAAAAATAATAATAATTATTATTATGTAAAAGATTTAAAAAAAAAGGACCAAAACGGAAAAAGCTATTTTTAAAAAAAATGCTTACATTTTATCTTTTCTCCCACATACTATTGGAAGGCGAGGAAACTGATGTAATAATAAAGCAAAGCAGGCCCGTGACTGATCTACAAACACGAACCTCCCGTTGAGCTTAGAACTATATGGTTGCAAATTATCACGATTTGTTAGAGAGGAAATTCTTGTTTTTGACATGCATATAAATTCTGTTTTCTACTTATGGCGAGTTCGGGTACAGAGGTTTAAATTGTGCTTCCCTGTATGTTAGCATAGTGAAGAACTTCCTTAGGATATATATATATATATATATATATATATATATATATATATAAATGGAATTTGGTTTACAGATCATATATTACTTAGAGAAGCATGCACTCATGGTGCAAAGTAACTTTACGGTCACCCTACATTTTATTAATATATTAGAAAAATGACAAGATATGCACGTGGCCTCTTCTTCTTCCCACACTCTCCACAATGAATTCGTGCAACTGAATGTTATTTGTACTTCTGAAGTAAAAAAGCTCCAATATATCATATTTCGTTCACATATGTTTAACTGCTGAAAACAAACATGTGATAAAAGTACAATTCCTCTCTTCGAATTGAAATGTCCAAAATATACCTTTTGCGTGATAACGCAGTTCCCAATCTCGTTACAATCGCTCCCTCTTCCGAGTTCAATTCATGCAAATGAAAAACATACTCATATACTATGTAAAGAATTCCCCGTTTGTACTTTAAAAAAAGTACTCAAAATTTTCCCTGCAGCAAGTGATAATCTATTCTGATATTATTCTGTCTCACAAAGTAGTTTTCACGTGATGCATTTCTCAAACTTTCGACGTCTAAAAAACTGACTCACAAATGCACCTACCTATGTACTACAACGGCGGTCAATATTTCTAGGTCTTCTACCTACCTACATTCTGCTACCTTCCTCTCCGTTACCCATAATGACTTAATGCAAACGAATGACGATCACATTTTCTGACGCAAAGATGTTCCATATGACATAGTTCATGTATATTACATTTATTTTATATTCAAGGCTCAAAAGAAATATGTAGTAATTAAAAAAAAAAAAAAACTCTCTTACCCTACCTTCCGGAATGGAATTTTTAAAATTCGTTCAAGTGGATGAGCTATCGTACTTTACTTATCAGAAACAAAACTATACTCTAAGTTCTATGCCATTGCACTCTTTTGTTCCAAAGAAATATGTAAAATCAGTGAGAAACCTTAACCACTGCCCACAGATGTCCATTCTGGCAACCTATGACTTATTCATAATCTAGTGTATAATGAGAATACTTGCACAAAACTTCAATTTTCTACACTTAACAGTTCTGGAAATTACGTATTGACTAAATCACTAAGTCAGTGGCTTTACTCTTTTACAGATGTAGATTATAATTTAAATTCTTTGTTACAAATCGCCGTGATTGTCTGATTATACAATCTATTTTCATAAGTTTTCCAACTATGATGATTACTAATTATCGAACTATAATTTCAAGACTAATTGTCGAACCATTTTTGAGCATCCTTTAGTTTAAAATGAAAAACCACTTGCGTTCAGTACCCTACTTCACCTCTAATTACTTACTTCCACCACCGTAGGAACCATTCCATTGCTGACCGCCGTTTATACTTATTTTCATCATGATCAAAAGAGATATCTTTCGCATCATCTAAAGCCTCAAACACTCTTCGTGGGGGCTGGCCTAAAACACATAAGAAAGATCTAGGTTATCTACACACACGTATTCAAATTTTCGATTATTTTGCATTAAAAGAAAATCAATCTCTGCGATAAAAGTATCCTCGAACAACACGAATATAATCAAACTTATGATAAGTAAACATCAAAGCATCTGGCACATTTCGTTAACACAAAACAAAAACTAACCCGTATTATGCCGTAATATTTAATATGATGAGATCATTTTGAGAAATGCTCCTGCATTTTTCACCAGTTATATTTCGAAAAAAGAAAGCAAGAGTCGAAGAAGTCAGATTCTTATTCGTCCTTGTCTAATATTGCACTACATGCTGACCCTTTTGATCATATATAGGAGAAGGAATGCCCGGTAGGATAACGTTAATGGCACTCATATTTATGAACGAAACTATTAACGATACAATTTCAGTTCTTATCAAGATTTCCATCGTCGAATATGAGTAAAGGAGTACATAAGATATGCTAAGGATCAAGATGCTTCAATTTTCGGCTTAAACAAACATCTAAGTGTGTAAATACACAGTATTGGAAGTCAAAATTATTCGTAAAATCACATTACAAATTGAAAGGAACGTTTCTGAGTCGTATTAGAACTAAAAATTCTTTAAATTTGAATCTCACTATTTTCCAGAGGAGTGGAAGTCTGATGAAGATACAGTTAATGTGTTGAAATTATTATGTGACTGTGTTTATAGATATATATACTTTTATCACATAGCCTTGCCCAATGAGTGTTGTATTTAGTTTGACAATACGGAAACAAGGCCTGATAAAATAATACGTGGGTAATCCCAGAAGTACTCGACCTGTTGTATAGATGGCGGATGTTGTTTGAAAACCTTACTATGATCGAAAATACTAACTTTATAAAGCCTAAGTTTGAAGTTTGAAGTCGATGCGTTTTAAGTATTTGTTTGGCAGCCATCAATAGTGAACGCTCTCAGTGAATTGCAGTGGAAAAAATGGGTCATCGTTATGTGATACAATACTTTCCTTTGAAAAGTCTCAGTCCAACCAATACCAAAGCCGAGCTAGATTCTACTCTGAGGGTACTCCTTCGATTGCAATAATAATAAAATACTGGGTGACAGAGTTGAAACAAGGACGTACGAACTGCAAAGAAGAACATCGCAGTTGTCGATCAAATAAGGTGACCACACCAATATGGTGAAGAAAAGTCACAAAATGGTATTGGATGACCATCAACTGACCCGAGCTAACAGACATGGTAGGCACTTCAATAGATGCATCTCATATTGACTGAAAATTTGGACATGAGAAAGTTGTGCGCGAGATGGGTGCCGCGTTTGCCGACAATGGAAGAAAAACAGCGTTGTAAGAATGTTTCGATTGTGTTTGGCGATGTTATACAATAATAAAGCAGTTTTTGCTTCGATTTATAACCAAGGATAAAACATGAGTCCATCACTATACACATCTGCGACAAAGGAACAGTCAAAACAATGGACTGAAAGGGAAGAATCGGCTCCAAAGAACGCGAAGACAGTTCCATCTATTGTAAGGTCAAGGCGTTAGTTCTTTTGGGATATGCGTGAGATAATCTTCTTGATTATCTTCAAAAAGGAAAAAACAACTACGGGTATTATGCAAATTTATTGCAGGTTTGGGTGGTGAAATCAAGAAAAAACGACCGCATTTGGCGAAAAAGAAATGTTGTTTCATGAAGACAATGCATCAGTTCAGACATACGTTATCGCGATGGTCAAAATCAATTAATTAAATTTCGAATTGGTTCCTCACGCACCCTATTCGCCATATGCAGCCCCCTCGAACTCTTTTCTCTTTCCAAATTTGAAAGATTTGCCAACGATGAAGAGGTGGAGTGTGAGGTTAATGGCTATTTTGAGGAGATCGACGGTTCACACTACAAATAGGATATTGAAGCTGTTGAACATTGATGGGAAAAGTGTAGCGACCTAAAAGGAGACTATGCTGAGAAATAAATAAAGTTTTGTTAGGTCGGGTACCTTTGGGACTACCCTCGCAGCAGAGTGATAAGACGGAAAAGATTATTCTTCCTCCTAATACTAGATTCACGATTTAAGGGCAAGTCATTCTATTCAAAATACGAGAGTTGTCCAGAAAGTCCCAGACGTTTTGGCCTATCGCGGCAGTGGGCGGGACTATAGTCGCCATCTTGGTGTCAGAACGTTGCCACACTCAGTACGCATCCAGCTGTGGTAGCATGAGGACTGTGACGCTCTTACTGTGCTTTCTGTGACGTGCTACAATGTGCGCTGCAACAGAAAATCCCGCTTCTTGCGAGATGCGTTTTGTGATTAGGATTTGTTGACAAAAAAAAACCACAAGCCAATTGAAATCCATCGCCAACTGTGTGAAGTGTACGGACATGGAATAATGAGTGAAGGCCGACTGAGGCAATGGTGTACTTATTTTAAAATGGCCGTCCCAATGTTCACGATGAGGACAGCAGTGACAGACCTAGCCTTGTGTCTGAACTGATGAGGCAAATCGACGACAAAATTCGTGCAAATCGTCGTTTCACGATTACGGAATTTGCTTAACATTTTCCCCAAATTTCACGGAGTTTGGTGCATTAAATTCTAGTGAAAAAGCTTTGCTACCACAAATTTTGTGCTGGGTAGGTTCCGAAAATCTTAACGGACGACCACAAGAAACAGAGAATGGCTGCATCACTGACTTTCAGGGTTGGCAAAAAACACGATTTCTATTGAAAAAACAAAAAATCTGTATTTTTAGTTTAAATAATTTTCTCTGTGTATTTATATCACATATGGACAGAAATAAGTTTGTTTCGCCTTGGTGTTATTATGCAACAATCGGGTTATGTTGAAAGGGGTCAACTAAGCTTAAAGCGGAATCCAAACTGCTTCTCGGCTTACATTCGAGAGAAATTGTCCTCCATTTGGACTCGAAACCGGGACAAATGTGATACGTCTGCCGACTCACTCGCGAAGGACTTCTGATAAAAATATGTTGTACTGATCTTTATATATTTGTTAATATAATTGTCACGAATCATTTCAGAAGGACAAAAAGATAAACAGTTGCAGAAGTGAAGCCATTATACAGAATTACATATGGACAATTTCAAAATACTGCAGAGTACAGAAGAACTAATTTAGTCCAAGTTATTTCACTATGACTTTTGTTAGTCCACGTTAAAGAAATAACACGACTTAATTTGCATATCAGTAAGAAAAATGTATAAAGATATGAATTATTTGAGTCCATTTTGGCTCTGACCCATTCATACATAAATAGATACTTCTGATTTCAATAAATCCCTCTCGTGGGGTTTGTATGACCCCCCCCTTCACACACACACACAAGTACGGCATTTCGATGTATTTTATCAATAGTAAACATTATTAAAATGAAACAATATTTAGAATTTTTTAATTGCAATTGCATAACAATAATAACGAACTATAAAAAAATCACAAAGGAACATTCATAAACTTATAAATAAAACAAAAGTTACTTTTGTAGTATCATCTCTTTGAGTAATGAATGGGAAATTTAGGTCTGAATATAATACGAATATTGTACGAGAGTGAAACGTGATAACCCACAAATATGTGCTCATCAAGATTTTACGAACACTTACACTTTTATGATATTTTTTTTTAACTAGCTGATTTAAACCAAGGTTTAAACCACCTTGGTTTAAACCAGCCAACCCTGCTGACTTTCCTCGAAAATTCCGCAAACAATGGGAACAAGGTGGTGGATCATATCATCACTGGGGACGAGATTGGGTGAAGCATGTCAATTCTGAAACAAAACACCATTCGATGGAATGGGGGGCGTGGGAGACCCGGGTTCGATTCCCGGCGGGATCTCATGTGGTTCGGATTCCACGTTAATCAGTAGGTCCACGTCTCATATAGCCTCGCTGCTGAAAGGGACGCTAAACTAAAATCAACTCAACTCGATGGAATGGGGACACACATTCTCCCCATAAAATCAAGTAAGTGTTTGCAAACGCTATCAGCAAGAAAGATCACGCCTACTGTGTTCTGGGACGCCCAGGGAGTGCTTCTCGTTGATTTTCTTGAACGTGGCACAACAATTACCTCAGAGCGGTATTGTGAAACACTGAGAAAGTTAAGGCGCGATTCGAAACAAGCTACACAACGCTTTGATACTGACACCGAACTGCATGCCGGTGTGAGCCACTAGTTGAAATAGCAGGCGGCAGGTTCCTACCGCGACGGTATTGAAAAACTTATGCATGGTGTCCACATTCTGGAAAGTCAGGGAAAATCAGGGATAGTCAGGGAAATGGATTTTAGTCAGGGAAAGTCAGGGAAATCACAAGAAAAGCTTGCCAAGTCAGGGAAAGTCAGGGAAAATGCACAAGAAATTGTACGATCAATTACAAACATTACAATTAGAAAGATTTCTTGTATGTTTTGCAGTTGATTCCTGGAGGGACAAACACCATATGTTGATGGAAATGTACAAGTATTTTTGTATTCACCTTCTGATGCTTATCAGAAGGTACTTTCCCGCCTTCCTAGCGGCTCATTTTTTTTCTTCCGTTTTTTTTTTTTTTTTTTGTTGTTTGTTTGTTTTGTTTTGTTTGTTTGCTTTTTACTTGACAGTAGAGTATTTTGAATCTCTTCTTGGTTTCATACATACTTTATTTTCATCTTTTTCTAACACCTGTACTATAGGAATACCAAGTCAATATTTCAGGCTCTTTGGTAGGCTAAGCGAAAAAAATTCAGTTGTTAATATCAGTTGAAATGTTTCGCACGACCTGAGCCCAATAATGAAACATACCAAAACTGAGGGCTTGTCTAGATACTTAATAGATTGTTTCGCATGGCCTGTACCCAATGATGAAAAGCAACAGGATGATTCAAAAGACTTGCACCATAAACTACATCCGTGAACATGTGATTGTGAGTCAATGATGCAGGCATAATGGGCTTGCTTATTCCGTGAGCGCTTGCTTCCCGTAAACAAACTTGGCCTAGCTGTCAGTCCAAAGTCCTTATCAGTTAACTATTCCTTTGAACACAGTGTTTTTTATATAAACAGGGCTCCCACTTGTCCTGTTTTCCTATATTTTGGAAATTTGTGACAATTATTATAGGACAAAGATATATGTCCTTTATTTCCTTTATTTTTCAAGTGCAGTCCCAATGATGATTTAAATTGCTACATATTAGCAATATGCTAATTGTGTCTTAGGATTTTTTCTGAGGGACTAGAATATGCATATGCCTTTATGAGCTATACATATTTGCTAATTTAATTGTATTTAAATTTTTCTTGTATAGATCATTAGTTTACAATGCCAAGAAAAACTCGATTTTGCGATCAGTGGCTAAGTGATCAGTCCATATTTATTTTATTATTATTTTTTTTAAGGATACAGCAGGTCTACTAAGTTTAAAAAGTAAAAAGATACTCTTATTTTGTATTAATCTAAATCTTGTTTCCGGTTGCCCTTGGAGGTGAAGGGTAACCTTTTCTTACAATACATTTATATTTTTTTCTGTGCTTCAGAGCATAATATTCTATTGTATCTACCTATCTACATAATTTCTAAACCGCAAAAGTTGGACCGCTTTGTAGTTACTAACATTGATATACTTACGAGATAACAGGTGCTGATAGTAAACTGTTACCCCAATTTGATTACCATCACTAATATATGTACGAGCTTTCGAGAACTAACTTACTGTTCTCATCATCAGGCTTAGATGGGAGAATAGGATGGGTGAGGGCAGCACGGACGATGATGTGAACAGTGAGTTAGTTCTTGAAAGCTCGTACATATATTAGTGATGGTAATCAAATTGTGGTAACAGTTTACTATCAGTACCTTTTGTCTGGTAAGTATATCATTGTACGTAATTTCTAATTTCACTTCCAAAAATATTTTAGATGCCTTTCTTTGCATTGCTTCAGAAATTAATATCACTTTCTCTTTTTGCAGGTTTAAGTGGGATGTCAACTCAATAATCTGACCTTATGAGTCATCATAATGGCTAATAAGTCAACTTCTTTTAATGATCAATGGCTTGATGAAAAGTTGTACCGGAATTTTCATGTTGGATTGGACGTGTACATGGAAATAGTGGATGTGCGTTTTGCAAAGTATGTTCAAAATCATTCAAGCTTAGTAACATGGGACGAAGAGCAGTGTCCTCTCATGCTAAAGGACCTCAACATCTTAAGAACTTGAAAGCTAAACTCATGCAACCTGCTGTCAGTGTGTTTGTGCCTTCCAGTTCAACAGGTCAGTCATCAGGTACAAGTGACTGTAGCCAGGAATCTGATCAAACTGTGTGTAAGCATAAAGATGATCAGCCAGAATCAAGTGAAGGAAGTGGTGAAATCAATAGCAAAAATAAAGAGCGTGGTTTACATTCATACATACAGACCGAAGAAGTTATGAAGGCAGAAATAATATGGACTTTGGAGTTGGTTGCAAAGAAAATATCCTTGAATGCTTGCCAGAACATTAGCCAAACTTTCCAGTTGATGTTTCCTGACAGCTCTATTGCTTCCAAATTTACCCTTGGGAAGACAAAAGCCTCTTATCTAGTAAATCATGGCTTGGCTCCATATTTTAAAGATTGTGTTATGGATAGAGTTAAACAGGCTTCAGATTATGTCATATATTTCGACGAATCTCTGAATAAAGTAGTTCAGAGAGGCCAGATGGACCTAGTCGTAAGATTCTGGGATGTAAATCAACAAAAAGTTTCTACATCATATCTAAATAGTGTATTTTTGGGACGGGCAAGAGCCGATGATCTTTTGGAGAGATTCAGAGAGGGAATAGGTCTTTCATTAGACAATTTACTGCAGGTTTCCATGGATGGACCAAACGTAAATCTCCTTTTCAGGGAAAAACTAAAGAGTGAAATGTGCCAACGAAATCCCGATGGAAAAAGTTTGATAGACACTGGTGTTTATGGACTACATGTTTTGCATGGTAGCATGAAAAATGGGCTAAAGGCATCACAGTGGCATTTAGACGAGATTCTTAGGGATATGTATTACCTTTTTAATAACAGCCCAGCTCGCCGGGCGGAATATACTACCATTACAGGATCCACCGATTTCCCAAAAAAGTTCTGTTCTATCAGATGGCTTGAGAATGTGGATTGCTTGGAAAGGGCTGTGAAAATTTATCACAATGTGAAGAAATTCATACAAGATTCTACACTACCTAGTTGTCGGCAACAATCTTCTTTAAAGGAACAGATGAAAGACCCTCTGTTGAAGAGTAAGTTGGCTGGTTATAGAGTTGTTTCAGCAGAATGTGAAACTTTTCTTCGAAGATTTCAGTCTCCAAAGCCACTAATGCCTTTCTTGCACACAGCACTTTTGGACTTAATGCATAGTTTATTGGCTCGATGTGTGAAACCAGAAATATTGCAGCAAGCTGACTCTGCTCAAAAACTGATGTCTTTGGAACTTTCAAATGAGAACCTTCTTCCTTCAGCAATGATTGACATTGGTTTTGCTACGAGGAAAGTATTAAGAGAAACCGTATGTACAGACAAGGAAAAAGCAGAATTCAAACTTGAGTTTCGCAAATTAATCATAGGTTTAGTTCAGAAGTTGCGTGAAAGAAGCCCGCTGAAGTACAGGTTTGTGCGTGGTGTCACTTGTTTTGCCCCAAGTATTATTTTGGAGCAGCCATCTCTAGCAAGAAAGAGAGCGCAGATTGTTCTTGAAGACCTTCACAGTGCAAACAGGATTTCGTCAGATGTGGCTGAACAGGCAAAGAAACAGTTCACTGTATTGTGTGTTGAAGCACAAGGTTCCTTGAAATCATACTTTTGCGAGTTTACTGCAAAACACGACGATTCTGTAGGATTAGATGAGTTTTACTACAAGATGCTAAAGGATGATGTCAAGTTTGCTAGCCTTTTGAATATAGTGAAAATTTGCTTGATAATGTCACATGGCAATTCACCAGTTGAAAGTGGTTTCTCCATCAACAAATCACTACTTGTAGAAAATCTTGTAGAACACTCTCTGGTGTCTCAAAGACTTGTGCATGATGCTATCAGCAGTGCTGGGGGTGTAGGTAATATATCCATCACCAGGAGCTTACTACAGTCTGTAAAGTGTTCCAGACGAAGGTACCAAGATTATCTGGACAAACAGAAAAGTGTACAGCGCGAAGAAGAAAAGAAAGTTGTAGAAAAGAGAAGGATTAATCAAGAGCTAAAAGATTTAAATGACAAAAGACAAAAGTTGCAGAATAACTTGAAATCAGAAGAAAGTGCTCTTCAAGCAAGAATCGATGAGCTGGAAAAGAAGAAAGGCAGTTTGTAATATGGAACACTTATTAAAAATATAAACTCTTTTATTCCCCACTTTTATGGATAGTTGTGCAATCATAAGTGAGAAATTTTCATGTGAACACATTCTTCATATTGTACAGAAGACGCTTTATTATTATTATTATCATTATTATTTTTTATTTTAAACCATGATATTTTTCAGTTTTATGTCAACATGTGCTAATATAATACATTTTGTAAACTTGTAAATGTACATTAAACAATCTTTCTGTATCTTTGTAATCTTGTGTGCATAATGTGTAATAAAATGTAATAATACGACAGTAAATAAGGTGAGAGTTGGCTGGCTATGGGGATGGTGGAGGCCAGAAAAAGTCAGGGAAAAATTGGAAATGCAGTCAGGGAAAATCAGGGAAAGTCAGGGAAATTGAGATGGAATTTTCTGTGGACACCATGTTATGTCAGGGTATGATAAGTGCCTTAATTTGCATGGCGATTATGTGGGAAAATAGCTTAAGAGTGTGCCTTTCAAATGTGTAGAATACATGTAGTTGTTCATTCTGTTACTTTTTTTTATTTCAAAACGTTTGTTCCTTTCTGGAGAGCCCTCGAAAATTCTCTTGATATCAACTCTTTAAGATGTTATACCTAACAGTCAGAAGAAATATAATTATTTAAAGAACGCAAGGAACACTTACTTAAATTTACAATACCCGGCTCCATATTCCCTAAGGATAGATGCACATGATTATTTATTATATCTGTCCTCAGGGAACAGGGACGTGAGTGTAATAAATAGTCAGAAAAAACTTTTTTCTTTATTTCTTGTACCTTTTCAATAGTTGTTCCAGCTCCAATTAATTCGTACATAATTCAATTGCCATATCAGGAAGCTAGTTTTTCATTTTTGAGAGAAACATAGCGATAATTTCCAATGTCATTTTCTTTGTTACACTGCATACTTGGCTATCGTTATAACGTAGTGATTGTGTCAAAACTGTTCTACTACTGTTGAATTAACTACTGCATTCATGAAAGTTTTTTGAATCTCTTTTCTGACAATTCTATACCTCGCTATGTAACCAACAATTATTATTTTTATATATTTATTTTTATCAATGTATATTTTAACCTTTTTAAATCCAGATGCAATTAAAAATATAAAAGGTAAGCCCTATATATATATGTGTGTGTGTGGAACTCTTCTGAAGAACTGAATTACTTTCGATATTACTGTTTCCTAGCGCAACACATTTGTTACACCATTAAAATAACTAGTAACAAAAAGCTCAGCTTCAATGCATTACCATAAGACCAAAAATTTTAGTGCTCTGCTCTAAAAATCTAACAGAAAAGTGTTTCCTTTAGTATGAATTTACAGATGGTGATCAGAAAAAATGGAAACACCTGTAGTTAGCAACATGTCAGATGTATGGGTTGGCAGTGGTGTCGTGGCGCCCGCAAGCGTCGGACCGCTGGTGGTGGTGTGTTAGGTCGGTCTCCATACTACGTCAGGCGCAGTGGAACAGCAGTGTCCAGTGGCTGCAGCAGACGGAGGTAGTGTAAAATGGGAGACCTCTCAGATTTTCAAAGAGGGCAAATTGTTGGTGCGCGATTATGTGGAGTGAGTGTGATGGCAGTGGCTACTGTGTTGGGTGTGTCGCGTGGGACAGTGTCAAAGGTGATGACGGCCTACACAACACACGGAAAACCACATCGAGGAAGCGGAACACTGGGCGGAGGAAAATCATGAGTGACAGGTCACGCCGGGTATTAAAGCGCATTGTCACGCAGAACCGTCGTGCCACTGCGGAGCAAGTGACGGAGGAACTCAATCAGCACCTCCCCCACCCTGTTTCGACAATCACAGTCCGCCGCGAATTACATGATATGAACTTACAGGGTCGTGTTGCACGGGCCAAACCCCTCATCAGGGACCATAACGCTTTCGCACGCCGCAAATGGTGCCGCGACCATGCAACTTGGACCGTTGAGGACTGGAAACGTGTGATATGGTCGGATGAGTCATCCTTCACCCTATTCCTAACCACGGGCCGTGTTTATGTGTGGAGAACGCCCAAAGAAGCTTATGATCTCCAGTGTCTCCGCCCAACTGTGAAACATGGCGGCGGCTCGGTGATGCTGTGGGTCGCCATATCATGGTTTTCATTGGGTCCTGTGGTCACACTTAGCGGACGAAATCACTGCCATTATATCGCAATTTTAGGAGACCACTTGCATCCTATGGTCCGGATGTTGTTCCCGGACAATGACGCCATCTTCCAGGATGATAATTCACACAGCTGGCGTTGTTGCAGCGTGGTTTGAGGAACATCGAGATGAAGTTCAACACCTCCCCTGGCCCGCCCAATCCCCAGATCTCAACATAATTGAACATCTGTGGTCCGTCTTGGAAACACGACTCCGGCGACGATTTCCACCTCCATCCTCTCTCACAGAACTGGGCGATGCCCTGCACGAGGAATGGTGTAAAATTCCACTTGCTACCATTCACGACCTCTACGCCTCCATTCCACGTCGCATCAAGGCTGTTCTGAAGGCGAAAGGTGGCCCGACACCATATTAATCTGGTATGTTGCAATTTCGTTCAGGTGTTTCCATTTTTCTGATTACCATCTGTACTTTTGGAGGCTTTTGCATTCCCCAGTAGTCAAATGGATAACGCGTACGCCTTTCGTACACGGGGCCCGCTTCGATTTCTGATGTGACATCCTTGAAAATTTGAACGCATTACGGTGGTTCGTATTCGAACTTGTAACAGCTCTTCCTTAACTGTTACAAATCATCTTTTTCGAAAACCGCCTCTCTGATTTCAATACTACATGTTAAATGCTTTTCTAAAATGTTGATTTAACTTATGTTCATTTTATTATATATTAGTTCGATGTTAAATGTTCATTTATGATATTTTGTGGTGTAGTTAATATTTATTTACAATGAGGGTGGGAAATTACTAGAAAATATACTGAAATGTGCAATGTTTCGTATGAAGTCTACGGTTATTTCGTCTTTTTCTTCTAAAAAATACAGAACGATTTAGAATTTCGAACAAAACTGCTTATAATAATTTTTAAGTTATATAATAGCAGATTCTATTAATTTTGTGAAACGAAATCATAATTTACTATTTAAATAGTTCACCAAACTATATAGAGAGCCAAGAACTGCCACACTAAGATGTATTATCTTGAAATTGTGGAAAGTAACGTTATGTTCGCGTAGATCGTACACCATCCTTTCCTTGTATTTAGCATGCCGTTATTGAACCTTCTGTTTCACGTAAAAGGAGATGCAATTATTCGATTGGCATCATGGAGCAGACATGTCTAATGTTCATGGTATCATCAGACGTTATGAGATCAGTCGAGTGTGACCAACGTTTCTCAACATTCTTATCTAATGGTTCAGATTACAGCTAGTAGTGGTTACAGAACTGATGCCGAATAATATTGCTTGATACTGAATTTATGTGAAAGAAAAAGTTTAATTTATGTTATTTAATGTACAGGGTGGCCCAGAAGTAGGTATACAGCCCTGCATTGATCAAGTATGATATTTTAGTATATTAAAATAATTAGTTTATTTGCTTCTGTTCCAAGCTTAAGGTATGAGTGAAAAGAAATTAAGAACAAATAAATAAAGGAACTAAGTTACTATCTGTGTGGGTAACAATAAGCATATGATATGAAATACCATAAGTGAGTCAGGACAGGACTGCATACCTACTTTTGGGCCACCCTGTATATTACGTGCAATTGAAAAGAATGTTACACATATAGTAGGCTAGGTGTTACGGAAAACTTTAAAGCTAATTGAAATATTTAATCGACGTGTTGTATGATAAATAAATGTTTTATTGCAGAGCATGACACGTACGAGGGTTGTTCCAGAAGTTAAAGTAAATGTATTACGTTATTACATGCTTACCATTACTAGAGTAAACGTTACGAATTCTTCAGTTCTCATATATAACGAATGCTTCTTCTATTTATCAATTGATTATGTATGTTCTTACTTGTGTTCGTCTAATATCCATCTTTCAAGCTCCCTTGTATATGTTTTTGTTGCGTAGTAAAGACGATATGCACCTCTGTGTTCACAAATCTGTGAATAAATGTACTAATGTTCTCTTTAAGCTGTATAAAATCTAGAAATACTGCCACTTATTTATTTACTTCTTGTCTGATTTCCATTTATACAAAGGCTTCTACTTTTCACATCCAACTTGCAGATTCGGAACAAAGTATAACATATTATGTTATTATTTCTAACTATTTCACTAAGTCATGCTAGTGTCGAATTAGCATCGCGAAACAACCTTAAACTATAGGTCCACGTCTCACATAGCCTCGATGCTGAAAAGGACATTAAACTCCAATCCAACCAACAAACCAATGATTGCTTTATTTTTATAAATATTCTTAACAATCAGACTTTACGCACAAAATTCTTAAATAAAAATTCTACAAAATAGCGGGTGGCCTCTACAAAACTATTATTAGATTAATCTTAAGAAAACTGATTGTGTCGCTGGTAGCTCGGCTTGGCAAGCAGAAATGTGAGATGAAATTCCTAACAGTCCAGCTATAAGATGAGTCTGTGTTGGTCCAACTCTGTTCCGCGCATAATGATATTTTGCCGAAACAAAACAATTGGATATCATTTATTTCCATCTCCCTATACCTTACAAAAACCTACAGATTATCACCACCATTACGAAAGGATATAAGTAAGTCCTATATTTAGTAAAATGATAATTTATTTATACTATAGTTTCCCTCACAAGAAGAACCAATACTGAAACTTACCTGAAACCGGAAAAATGTCATTGCGACTGAAGGCTGATATTCCATCGTCCATATGTACAACTGAATGGGGACTACTATCGTGAGCAGGAGGAGCAGCAACTATAGTCTGTTTCATAGAAGAATTAGGCATCGATCGCTTTGGTGAAAACTGTCTCTGGCTCGGCACAGGAACTTCAGGCTGCAACGGCGGAACTCCAGAAACATGGTTGCTTAGTGAAGACTCCAAGGATGCTATCTGAGTCTTCTCGGCAGACGGTTTTTCTTCTCTATCATCGCTCAGCTACAATAAGATTAATTGAAAATAAAGCACACTTAGTTTCGTTGCAGTAAACAAGAGTAGTAAATAATAAAACTAATGAAGAAACTTGTTTATGATTGCATATTGTGTTACAAGCAGAGATGATTTTTTTAAATAAAGGGTTTTAACTATTTCTTTATTTAACTTCGAGTTTTGTTCTCCTGGAGTAAATTCTAGAATAAGCAACGACTTAACAACATACGCGTATTAGTATGTTTGGATCAGATTATTTCGTTTGACGTTCAAAGTGGCATTGTCTTGCTTGAATGCGACATGTAGTTATAAAATCCAACTGTTGTTTGTAATGCTTGGGTTGCATAACAATATCTTCAGTTCCTCAAATACTGCAATCATGAATTTACGAGGTAACTAAAAAAGTACAGTAATACGATCTCTCACATATCTCAAATTCTTCTCTTGTTCAAATTTCATGCTCAGCAGCAGAGGTAGCTTTTGCTTTGTCACACAGTTGTTAGACGGTGTATATGTTGCGTCAGAATCTCGCATTGTAAGTTGGAAGATGGCTGCACTTTCAGAAACACGGTCAAACACCGAAGTGTGATAGATTATTGGTCAAAACGGTACTTCGCCAACTTGAAGTTTATGGTGCTAACGTCATGACAAATGGATGACTGGTCGGCTGTGTTCAACAATTAATTTCAAATGGTTCACTCCATTCCGTGTGGTAATGAGACTGACAACTTTGAAATCATTTTTCTATACTGACAAAAAATTAGAAATTCCCCCACCCCCATCATCTCGTTAAGAGCGGAATTTTCAGAAATACTGTAGCATGTACTCGCTTGTTTTCAATAAGGAGTTTATACATCAAGTTTTATATTCTTAACATATCTCTAATCTTAAGAGATCTCGAAATATTGCCATCTTTTTATAACAATTGCTACCCCATCCTTTTCTTTTTCTTTTCTAAGGAAAATATTAAAAACGCTGAAACACGTCTTTCATTATTTTAAATTACCAATTTTCATATCCCTAATCTTAAGGAATTCCGAGATATGGCCATGTTATTACAACAATCGTAAACTTCCAAGTTTTTTTTTCGTTTCTTTTAGGAGAAATATATATATTTATATATACAAAAAAGCTGAAACACTGCTTTAATTATTATTTTTAATGAAAAGTCTAAATATCAAATTTCACGGCTTTAACCGAGATTTCGAGATATGGTCATTTTATTTTAACAATTGAAACGCCACCTTTTTTTTCTTACATTATGGAGGAAATATCAAAAACTATGAAACACGTGAACACTTCGTTTTAAATGGAAAATCTACATAACAAATTTCATATCTCTACCCTTTAAAGACTCGGAGATATGGACATTGACTATCATAATTGACACTCCTATACCCTTTCCCTTTCCTCATCGAATTTCTTTAAATTTAAAAAAACGATACCTTACGTCTTAAATCCTATGCACTGTCGAAATTTTAAGCTTCTACGTTAAGCAGTTTTGATTGGTCAGCCACTCAGGACTTCTTTTATATTGAGAAATATTGAAAATCAAAAAGTAAAGACATGAATATGTACGAACAATATGGAATAAATATATATATAGATTCGCGTAGGTTGAGGAATTAATATTTCTAGTTTCCAGCGAATGGTAAACGAGATAATTTCACAATGAGATGCTCGACATCCTCAGGAAACACTGTTAACTGTCATAGCATATACAAGGCCATCACTTAGCGGGTGAAGGTCCTTGACCCGTCCAAGTCTCCACTGTTGGGGAAGGAAGTTAACTTCCTTCAATAGTACCACGTTACACTTTTTGATGTCTTGTTCATCGCTTCAGTCTTAGCTGGAGGCTTGTTTCCAGCACTGCTAAAAATGTTGTATCTACTGTTGCACTAATTGCCATCATTTCAGATGGGAAAGTTTTGACTGCGAGAAATTTTGGAGAGGGGGTTACGCAACAAATCTTCATCAAGAAAATGGTTTTTGTGTTTTCGCCTCAAATAGATGGCATCTTACATATCAACGAATGATGGTTCTCACGAAATTTTTAGCTTCCAAAACCCAATATCTTAGACAGAGCGTAACCAACCAGTTAAGGTGGAGAGTATTGAGATGTTCTAGCCACTTTAAATCAAAAACTCAGTAAATTTATGCTTCTTCGGCATTAATATAGAACGCTTTTAGTCCATCGTGATTTTTGAATTTTGCAGCCTCTTACCGACACGTCTTACGACCTTCTTTAAACATTCCAGCTTGTCAGTAAATTACTGCCTCTGGACTTGTTTCATTAAGCACAGTCAGCTTTGACCAGTTCTTTTGGTGTCTCTAAAGAATATTTCTGTAGTTGCAAACAAAACGACGGCACTAGCCTGTCCGACATTTTAGCTTCGATGCAGATGAGTAGCGGTTGTGAGCTCATCTGCAGTAGCTACACACATACCGGTAACACAATCCCCTTTTTTTATTGTACCGTGTCCTTTAAGTGTAGGGGTAGGCTTGTAGCTTCTAATATCACTGCAAAGTACAGCCAACTAGGCTTACTCCACTACCAGGAATGGCACACTAGCTCGGTAGGGCCAATACCGCTTGAGGCACAATCAGTTGAATTTTGAGAACTGTCTTTATGATCACGGAAGCTAACAAAGCTAACACAACACTATTATCAGTAAAGGCCGTAATTTCTTGTACCTCAAATACAATGGAACTAGAACTTGTTTCCAACTTGACCAAAAGCACTGCAGCACATAATACAGCAGCAGACGAAACAGTTTGATTATGTGACCTTTCACGGCAGTTGACTTCACTTCGATACTTCCATTTCGTAGGTAGGTAGATAAATAAATAAATAAGATGATGTTTGATCTGCTTTGCATTACATAATTGAAAGGTGAGATGGATACGTCCATTCACTCGACAGCAATACAACACAAACACTCTTGGTGGGGCCGAAACAAAACCTTGACTGCCTAAAAGTCTAACAAGTCAAGGCTGAACAAAATTTAACCTCTATGCTTGTCGAATAGGCGGTACTACCATAATATATTTCTAGTTTCAAGTTGAAGGTAACTGATCCGAACATACACACTTCAGGGGACGAAATAAATGGGTTCAAAAGTATTCAGATGACGATATCTACTCTCTTGGAATTAAGGTTACGGACAATTTGAAGATCTAACCCTTACACTCTACACGGTTACAAAAACTGCTTAAAGTAATGCCTCCAGCATATTTATATTTCTGAATACAGACCAGTACAGTTTCAGAGATTCCCAGCACAGTCTGCAGTGAGATTTCTGTGCATGTTATGTTGATATATTGTCCCAATGAACGTTCAGTGCATCTGATTCTCTGCGGTATACCTTATCCTTCACTGTTCTCCATTGGCAAAATCTAGGCACCTGAGTTATACTTACAGTTCTCGACCTAGTACGTAAAAAGATAATTTCTTTATTCAGTCGAGTTATTATAGGTTCTTTGTTAAACAGAGAGTAATGATGATTATATACCTGTGTATTAGTTTGTAATAACCCTAATTCTACAAGTATAATACTACCAGTTAATAACAAAGATTAACTATCTCAAACTTTCTAATATTTATAACAAAATACATTGAAAATAAATATTAACATACCAAAGGAAGTCCAAGTCCTGCACGAGCCCAGTTCACACCTGCAAGAACTTCCCTCAAAACATCGGCCACCGGAGACACCAAATTGGGTGCTGGAAACAATCCCACCTTGCACGACGGACATGTATAACCAGCAGGCGCTGTAGTGGAAGGAAGTTGGCGAGCAAATTGATCCAAACAAGCCCAATGATAGACATCTGCAATTGTTGAACCAATTCATATTATACAATGTATTCAGCAATTTCTTAGAATGTATAGATTACGTCAATTCATCAACGTATTGTTTTAAATTCAATCAAGCGTTTCTTCTACAGTAAATTAGTATATTCACATATAACAGTATAAATAACTATACTGTATAACAGTACAGTTTACGAGCAGTGATAATGGTCACAACAGTAAGCAAAAGAAAATGCTTCACACTCACAGCAATGATTGTGAAAACTAAGGAACGTTTTCGAGAATCACGGCTCTTATCATCACCTTATTTTTAAACTTAAAAAGCTTTAAAAAATGGTTTGAAAAAAGTGGAAAAGGTGAAGAAAGAAAGAGAAAGGTAATTTGAAGCCACTACGGAACTTCACGTCCTAGAAGTCTAGGGCAAAAGCACCATCATGGATCACTGTAAAGCAAGTCACGTTGTTCTTTCCTTTCAAATAGCAGCAGTATGTAGTAAAAAAAAAAAAAAAAAAAAATATTCGTACCAGGCTAATTTCACTTGTGTCCAAAATTAAGTACAGGGTTTAATTTACGTTTAGTCGTAGTTTCTGCTTTTATCATTAAACCCACATTAACACTATTATGTTTACTTTCCTTAAGATGTAATGACGGTTCAGATATGTGTGGAGGGTTAAGAGCCCTCGTATTATCAGATTAAATTCAAACTTCATTCAAATTGGACAAAGATGAAATTAATCCGATACGGAACGATTGTTTTTACTAAATACTGCCGCTATTTGGAGAGAATAACAAGAATGAATAGTGTTTACGTTTAGTGATTAATGATGGTTCGTTTGGCATGGTGTTCTGTAACGTGAAGCTGTCGAATTGCTACGAATGCCTTTTCTATCCCTTCACCCTTTTCAGTTTTTTTAACCTCTTTTAAACTTTTTCCAAACTTGAAAATAAGCTAATGATAAGAACCATTATCTTCAAAAATGTTCCTTAATTTTCACCATCACTGCGGTGAGTACGAAGCATTTTCTTTTATTTACTATTGTTAAGTACACTTATAGCTAATAAAAGAATAACTCAGTTTACATTGTTTCAAAAGTGAAGAAAAGTTATCGATACTGTAAACAACGTTGATTTCTTAAGGATTTCTACTGTTGAAGGCCACAACTCGTGTTTAAGACATCTCTGGTCAAAACTATCATTGTCTGCCGGTTGTATGTTTAGCTGACAACAAGTTTTATGATTAGGCTAATATTAAAGTGGAATAGTATTACAGATCAGGCTTTATGGAGTTTTATCCTAAAGTAAAAAAATGACTATGTTTTTTTAGCAGAAAGTTTTCGTATGTCTATACAAATAATAATAATAATAATAATAATAATAATAATAATAATAATAATAATAATAATAATAATAATAATAATAGTAGAAACCATCTTTCCAAAACCTAGGATGACCATATACGTGAGCTCCTTCGTGGCTAATCGGTTAGCGTACGTGCTTTTGGCGTGGGATACCCGGGTTCGATTTCCGGCTGGAGCTCATGTGCTTTGAATTCCACGTTAATCAGTAGGTCCATTTCTCATATAGCCTCACTGCTGAACGGGACGTTAAACTGAAAATCAACTCAATCACAAACATAAGAGTTTTACTTCCATGAGTAATGTTTCGGGATATATGAAGTAGAAATCAAAATTAAGTGTCAATATATATATGATGCGACTGTATATACCGTAAAGAAAATCTACTGATAAAATGACCGTTAACATACATTAAGGATATTCTCAATTTTTTTTTCTGTTCTCTTCATACATTTCTAAGAATACAAATGTAACAAAAACTATACGCAAGCAAATTATGATCGCAAACGACACCGAAAAATGCTTAGCATGACCTCGGCTTCACAATGAGTTCTATCTAGCCATGTCTTCTGAAATTGATGGGTAAAGTTTTAGATATAATTATCCAGAGGATTGCGTGAAAAGCATACAACAAAATTTACGAGTATTGTACCAAGCATAGAGGTTTGTAGGTATAAGTGTTTTGGAACGTAACTTTTGAACATGAAGGCTATATGAGACGAGACCGATGATTAAAGTGGGATCACAACCACTATTCGGGTGTTATCCAAGACAAGTACCCCCAACGAAAATCGAACCCATAACCACGCAAGTTAAGGTTATGGTATAAAACAAAATGGGTTACCACCTCCAGATTTCATATTATGCATACACACTACACTTACGGTAACAAATTAGTCTAACACAATCTTCGTGTGCCAGTTCCTTCGAGCAGAGTTCGCATATGGGGTTGTAATCACTGTCCTGCAACCACTGAAGATAAGACTGCACAATACACTAAAAAGAAGAGAACAAATTTACTCATAAACTTTCTTTTACAAATTCGTCAGCAATGGAATAAATAAAAATGGTTACAGTAATTTAAAAACACATCGTTTCTGCAACTCAATTAATATATATTACTTAACAGTCAAAATCATTTGTAGTCTTATTACACACACAGAATTGTGTGTAGTCATTGCTTTAATTTAATTACTTTTATCCAATTAAAGATTGTACAGTACATAATCATAAGCGTGAGCACATCATCATCATCATAGGTATTGTCATTATTGGCAAGTCACTTGCCGCAACCAAGAAGCTTCCATGCTCCATGGTCTTTCGCTAATCTCTTCGTTCTCAAGTACGACTTTTCTGTTTTGATATTGTCCATTAATTGTAGTATCCATCGCCCCTCCCTCTCTTTCCTCTGCCACAATACCCTCTAGCACGTCCCTCATGATTTAGTTTCCTCTGAGACACTGGTCTATACTCTAAGAGCATTTTATGCTATTTAATTATGAAACTCCTTCGATAAATCACTTCATTAATAACATATAGATGGATGTAGATACACAGAAGGAACCGACCCACTGTGAGAAGAAACAGAAAAAATCGCTCCCGAAGTGAAGGAACTAAGAAAATTGTGGTAAGGAGTAGGGTGGAAATACGTGTATCACAGTTACACAAAGCTTTAGTATTGATATTTAATCATCAAAACAACACAAACTTTCACAGAATTCACTTTTTTTTTTTTTTTTTTTCATTTTTGCTATCTCTCTCTTTTGTAATCTTCCCTCCTGGCTATATGATTAGCAGCGTATGTGTCTTCATGGCTGAAAATCCGTGTTCGATTCCCGACAGGAGCTTTACGTGGTTCGTATCTTATGTTAAGCTATAGGTCCATGTATCATGTAGCCTCGATGCTGAAAGGGAGGTTAACTCAAATCTAATCTTCCTGATCTTTTATAGGAAAATCAATTTTTACACATGATCAATATATGTAAATAACGAACAAGAGTAGGATAGATATATTGTCATTTTATTATTTCAGTCATGACTCATGACCCGATTAAATACATGTAAAAGAAACAAAAGTAGTGTCAGCCTTGAAGCAGAAAGTATTCTCTAATGACTAATATTAAGCAGAAGATGAACGATGTATACCTTCAACTAGAACACTGAGTATACTAATTATTTATATAGTCCAGCGCATACTGACCTTAAATTTACGGTAGAACGAAAGTATTACAAGAATGGGTATACCCTATATTTTTGAAAGCGGTAGAGTGTACATGCCAAAAATTCTCATTACATCTACCCGCGGGAAATAAAACTGAGATTTCATTTCATTCATCATAATACTTATGGTATTTCTACTTTGTGATCTATTGATATTTTTTAGTATTAAAACTTTTTTTTTGATTTAAATATGTAAATTCTAACACCAAAAAGTACTATTGCCATATATAATAATAACAGATTTCTTTATTTCTTAATACAAAATAAAAATAAAAAGACAATAAAATTACACTACCTTTCTCAATTAAATTTTAAAAACAATTTATTTTACTCATTTATTTATTTTAAAATAAGTGCTCATTTATGTTAATAGATTTTTTACGATTAAAACTGTTATCCTTCTTATTTAATGCAGAAAATGTAGTCATTTCTTCTTCTGACCAAATAAACAAAAGTATAACATCTTCCTCGTATTTATTTATTTATTTATTTATATTTTTTTTTTAAAGTATGAATCCGTATATTCTTCTTTGGAGAAGCAGCTCTGTACATTCATCGACAAACTGATGATTGCAAAAGTTCCAATTTCAGCATACTTCTTTCAACATTGCCTTCTAAATCGCCATATATGCTTACGAGAGTGAATGTCTACAATTCAATGATGATTTCAGGAGGTGGGAGGTACGGAAATCCACTAGAAACTACGAAATCCATCCTCAGCGGATTTCTCCGATCGAACTCAATCTGAGTTACCAGCACTTTCGCAGTACCACTTTCACTCTCAGTGAGAAATCTTCTGAACTCATCACTGCTACATTTAATAATTCGAACAACATGTTAACACTTTGAGTACTAACTTTGTATATATCTGAAGTGGCCAAACTTCTGGAGACTTCAGATCAGGTATAAATACATGTTTCCATTCAAAATTTATTGAATCGGTTTTCTTCTATAATTGTACGGAGTTAGTACTCTTGAATTATTTTCTGAATTTCATTGATCGTAACTGTGTCACTAGGTGATGCACAAATGCTGCTTACTGTCAGGAGCGCCGACTTGGGGGATGCACCGCTTCAATCTTTTACTTTTATGAAGTTTATGCAATAAATAATGCACTTTCCAATATTGCCTCATTCTTGAAATGTAAAATATGATACACTATGAAGTATAATAGAGAGGACTTCGCCATCAAATTTCATACTTTTGGAAACAGTTGAGCTAAATCATCTGTGGATTTGATCTCTGACATGGAATGATCCTAGATGTTATGGGGACTGAAACGAGTTGAGCTGAGTTGATCTCGAGTTTAATGTCCCTTCTAGCAGCGAGACTATATAAGACTGGATCTACTGATCAACGTGGAATCCGAACCAAATGCTCTCGCCGGGAATCGAACCCGGGTATCCCATGCCAAAGCCGCGCACGCTACCCGTTTAGCTACGAAGGAGCACTATGGGGATTGAAAAGAATGGAAACAGGCGAATAGTACGCAGATTAAGGGCAGTCTTAGTGCATCATTCAATCACTTAATGTAACAGAAATGGAATACATAGTACTACTGTTTGCACGATTTAAAACTGCGGGAGAGGCCGTGGTGGCTCAGTGGTAGAGCGTTTACCTCTGGTGCAGGGGGTCCTGGGTTCGATCCCAGCCCGCGACAAATGAACTTTGTAGTGGACAAACACTGTGTGCGTGGGTTTCCTCGGGGTTCTCCCGTTTCCACCCACTTTCTTGATTCCACCATTTCATTCATTTCTCATCATCTCCGTCTCATTTAGTCTAGCCGGTATTTCGTGGGACGTAAAACTTCGAGATTTCACTCATTTTTAAAACTGTGGGTTAGCTGCAGTGTCGCCGGACCAATTTTAGAAAATTTACCAGCTGAATTGGAAAATTTATTTTGGTTTGTAAGGAAGAATGAGTGAAAGTCAGATGAGGAGAATAACTGAATTAAAGACAATACTTGTTTTCGATGTTGTAAGCAGTACTATACATGGAGGGGGAAGGGACTATTTGCCGGAGAAGTGGGAAAGGCAGTGTGGAAATGGTGCGTAAATGACAAAATTGTCACTATCGTGGTTCAGTTTTATCAAGCTGTCTAAAAATAAGGAGTGTCAGTTGACGAAATTCTTGTGAAAGACATGGTCTAGTAGGTGAAAAGTTAGTTGTGTGTGTAGGAACGAATTGAAACTACAGAAAAGAAAAGGAACATCTAACCAAACCTAATCTAATTTAGTATATTTTGGTACTTTTTTCGGATGCCATTTATTATCTTCCCCAAAGCTGTGCAACACATAAGCCATGCATTTTACGACATATAACACTACCTTCGTTTATCGTGTACTTGCCGGCGCTGACGCGCCTGCTCCCTACGGACGCATACCCTCGCTACCGCTTGGACCATCCTGCTGTACTCGTGCTCTATTTGGTTAGATAGTATTCATGCTTTTTGGTGGCTACCTAGTACAAGCTGGTTCGTTTTTCTTGTACTAGTTTTTATGCCATTAGTCCACGCTGTATTTCGAACAATAATCACTACCAAGTGTATCAGGTCACAACCTAGTATTGTGGGGAAGAAACTAAATAATAATCTTTTTTATTTAAATTTTATTTTCGGGTGGTCCGGCGATACAGCAGTAATGCCAAAACTGGCACCCTTTTGTTGTTATCTATAATACGAACATAATTATTTTTATATTTGTGAGAAAACATTGAACAGATTCTCAAATGTATTCTAGTGTAAGGTAGATCACTAGGTGTTCCCAATGCTATGCTAAACGTTGCTTAAGTAGTGTAACGTTGCCAGATAGTGTGGAGTGTTTACTGATGCCAGATAATAAAGGAAGTAATCATGGAATTCTCCTTGGATACTTACTAGAGAAATTAGTTTTCGACCCTTACCGCAATTTCGTTGCTCGAACTGCAAAGCAAGAATCCAGGAATTTTCTTATTGTGACTACTACAGTAAACGTACGAATTTGGCAACAACGCATTATGGCGTTCTGCACAAGTTTCGTCTCAAAATCTATTTCCTAAAATGTAAATTAATATTTAAATAAAATATGAAACATAACACGAAAAACGGTCAAACAATATATCTATTTCGAAATAAGACCGTTACTTTAAAATACTTTACACATACAAATAAGCATTTCGTAAAACTGAGCACTTCTAGTAAGATCTTACAGCAAGTACCATCTTGTATGCTCATTGTAAAACGAATCAAATATTTTATTTTATTTGTTACATTTTTCGATATCAGGAGACACAACCAAAGAATCAGTGTCTTGTCCTATAGCTGAAACATTACTCTATCGTATAGTACAATATATATAATATGTAACGTTTCATTGCGCAGTACTTAAGGCAATGAGCAAAAATATGTACTGACTTCCGGGGGATGATCCACCATAACTGCGTTTCATCTTTCTTTCTTGGTCCCCTAATTAGGAATAAAAAACTATTGCATTCTCGCAAAATGCGCAAACACATCACAGCTACCGCGCCATTTCCTACATATTCATCCCGCTTCAGATGCATACTAGTTTCTATAGACAAATTCTATTCTACTGAGGTTCTTTTTGCTTACTAAGCGACTACCTACTGGCAAGGTTCTAGAACACAGGTGCCCCTTCCCATTTAGCTGTAATAAAGACAGAAAACAACTCTCCTGCGGGGCTCTAGCGCTAGCTCAATATAATTAAATATTTTGGTACAGAACGGAACTAACCTAGCAAACAATCTATATGAGGGGACCTGTGTTCTAGAACCTACTTTTAAAGTGCGAGAGATTTCTTCGGTACTGGTAGCTTTCCTTGTGTGTTAAAACAGATAAATATGAAGCTTCCAGCTTTGCTCATGTGAGTACTTTCTTTGACAAGAAAAACTATGCTCCCATCGTATCATAAATAAGCAGTAATCACGAAAGTATCAGCACCAACAAAATTTCATTTATAGTATTTATTAGACTAGATTCTGAATGGAACGGTGAAAAATGGTTCTTTGTTATTGTTTTCTAACAGTATATAGCTAATCGTAATAACCGTAACAAACTATGAGATTTTTGTAAGTTTAGGAGTGGATTGACTTTCACACTTCTTTAACGGAAAGGTAACATAAATTAATCAGTACACTGTTCATTTAAGTTCTTTCCTTTTTTGCTTATAACGAAGACTTGGGTAAGTCATGAACCGGTACGTTTCATTACAAATATGCCTTGTACTCCTGTTCCTTTCAACAATTATATAAACTTATGTCATAATTTTAAAAATTACTATAAACTTATAAGCCATAATTTTAAAGATTATCATTACTAAAGTATCGCATATAGATTAGTTTTATGCTAAAAAGCTTACTTTCGGATGGTTAGTGACCATACAATGCTCACAAACATTAACACGATGTTCAAAACAAAATTGATTTGTTACTCTTCTCTTGGGGCACTTACACAGCCCCATTTTATAAGAATATAACTTCAATTATTGAATAATCCAGACTTCATATTCACTCCTGAGAAAAACAAATAAGAATGATAAGAAATAAAATCACATATTCAGTTTCTCTTTCTCGCCACGTAACATCATGACATTTATCGCTATCTTCTTCATCATTCATGTGTGATATGCTGACGGTGACGGTGATGAGAACGTTTGTAAAGGTTACAAATTATATTTCTCCAATTGTATAATTTTATCGGTTTTACTAAATATACGGGATATAGTATACGTATAAACTGCACGTCCCAAACAATACGATACAACAAAGTCAATTGTGATTAACACAAACAAAAATTTGAAGGTTAAATTAATATTCATAAAATACATTATATTCCTTCTGGAAAGAAAATCTTAAATTTATGTTCACCATCGCGCACTTCGCTACGCTTTAAATGTGTAGTGGAAGTTATACGTGAAGGATTGTAAATGCAAACCAAATGAAAACACATTGTTAATGAATGGCATGAGTTACGACAGATTAATGAGACAGGTATTACTACAGGGAATTGACAGTTCGCTTAAAACAGACTAAGTAAAAGAGAACATCGAAACAAAATATACGATTTGCCGGAGTGTAAAAATTAGACATGTCACAAGGAAGAGGAAAGAATGGTAGTTATTACAAAATGTGTATATACATATAAATAGTATTAAGTCACAATTATGTGTCAAGTCCAGACCATTTGCCATCACATACACCTAAGTAATGCTATGCAAAACTACATGTAAATTCTGTGTGGTTCACATTTATTGTACAAATCCATACACAAATTATTTGCAAATAAAGGCCCACTTCTTGAATAAATTGACAGCAATAACCACTAGAAAGAATTTTTAAAACATTATATTCTTTTAACTGATTTCATTCTTATGTCCCCTAAATTGTTTTCTCCTAACTCGGTGATATGAAAATATCTTGGTATAGAAAAAATTCAAGGGCTCACCAGAAGTAACTGTGGAAAGATTACAATTTCTTTTAAGATTTGCGTATAAATATGGCTTTTAATTGTGTAGCATAAATACTACAGTGCAAGAGCAATCCACCATATGCTAGGTGGCCACTAAAACGAATGCTATCTAAAAGAGTCAGTGCAGGGCGTAGCTGGTGGGCCTGTACGAGGGTGCGTCCGAAGGAAGCAGGCGCATCAGCGAGGGTAGTGCAAAGGGATGGATTTTGGTATGATACGAGTTTCAATAGCATTGGTCATGGTTTCATACTAGTAACGCTCCATTTCTAAACATAAAATACATATTCTGTACGCTTCCAGAAATATCCTGCCGGTGAAAAATAACACCTAGCGGAGCCATCTTTTATATACACTCACTCACTTTATCCGTTGTAAAGCACTTGTAATGCTTTTACACTTGTATACCTAAAATACAACTATATTACTTTGTATTTAATTCTGTTGCCTGCAGAAATTTGTTCCTTATAAACATGCCTATTCATGCAAAATATTGAATTTTACCTGCAAATCTTCCAAAATGTAGTGCGCCAAAACTACACCTACACCCACTAACCAATCATTTTTGGGTTATGGAGTTACATCCATTGTTACAGATTCCGGATGACATTTAGTATCTTCCCAAGTCCATCGACGGCTCCGGAGCCGGTACTATGACTTATAGTGAGCCTTTGGAAACGATTACTGGAACATTGAATGAACATAACCTAACCTAATAATGAACAGTAGTCACTATCAAGTAAGCCAGAGGCTCTATCAAGTGATTTGGGAGAGAAACTAGTAAGACCCCAAGTTTCGTTTAGGAAGGCTTCGCCGTAAAACCTATTGTGCAAGAAACACTAACCAATCTGTGCTAGGTGGCCATTAAAAACCACGATTGCTGTGTAGTCGATTCAGGGCAGGAGTGTAGCAGGATCATACATACATATATATATTCATTGGCATACTTTCCTCCGCTGGTGTAGTTGCTAGCGCATGTACCTTTGGTGCTCGTGGTTCTGAGTTCGATTCCCAGTAGGAAAGCACAAAAGTTTAATTTTACAATCATTCACTTTCATTAATCACCATTTTCCTTTAGCCTAAAGGACAACCGCGGGACGGTTGAACAATGAAGAAAGAAAGAAGGTAGAGTTGCTATTGAGTGCCGCCACACCATAAATGGCTTAAAATGTCACCAAAGTCAGTGTGGAATTTATTTATGGCCGGTTGCAGGACGTCGATGAAGCCAAGATGAAGCTTGTAGTTTTCTGTTTTGCCATGCTTCGGAGAACACATTAGTTTCTGCCTTGGAGTGTAGAATATACCAGCAGATAGGTTGTGCCGATGGGCGAGTCAGTTGTTGGCATTTTGGATACTCTTTTATGGCTACAAGGAAAGAGGCCTTTGAGCTCATCAAACTGTACATGAGGAAAACGTGTCTGCTATACATATTCAATACTCATTTGTAACAACACAGTACACTTTAGTATTATTGATCATCGCACATACATTGTAGCATGGCATAACCTATAGTCGAACATGATATTTTATATAATGAGATTACGGTTTTCGGTATATCGCGTACATGAGATTGCTCTACATAGAAATGTCTTGTTCATTATGAATAGAGCATATGACGTGTAAACGTTGCAAAATAGTATTCTTGTGTTATACACCAGGACTAAATGAGATAGAAAAAGAAAGTGAAGTGAATTATTTTCATGTTCAGAAAACAAGTTGATTTCGGCCAACAAGAATCGTTATCTGGAGTTGTGCAGTTCTTCGAGTATACATAAGGATCTAGCAGAAGTGAACAGATAATGTCCTCGTGTTGCATGACAATGCATGTTCGCATGTCGCTTAAACAATAATGTAGACTTTTCGTGAGTAACAATATAAAATCCTTCCTCACCTACTGTGTTCTCTGATGGACCTCCTCTTGTATTTAGATTACTTCTTGGCATGAAAGAACTTCCCTGAATACTCCGAAATAGTATTTTTTTTCTAATAGCTTTTCTGAGTAAATCTGTTTTATTTTTATTTTTGTAAATGCATTCCGTATCTGCTTTCTAAGCCGTTCCTTGAATTCTAGTATTAATTTGTTAGTTTTGTTGTTTACCGGTATTTATTTTTTTATTTTATTTTATTTTATTTTTTTTTTAAGTATTTGTTTATTTATTTTAAGGATGTACCGATACTGAAGGGGCCGATACCGATACTTTTGGACACATTTCTTGTATATTATCAGAAATTTTCAGAATAATGAAATGATCAACATTGGTATAGGGTATAATAGATATAAGGCGAAAATTTTACATACAAAAGACAAAAAGCAGAATTTCATATTAGGTTCCACACAAAAGATATATTTCCTCTAAATTTAATCCAGCTCACATAAAATAAAATAAAAAGCAGCAAATACGTATACAGTGTAAACTTAATTGATTGATATTTAGAGTGATAATGTGCTTTGATAGTTACGTTGCATTTACTAGTCTCTATTACATACATTCAGTGGCGGCGGATGGAAGTTAAAAATGTTTGGGGGGGGGGGGAGCAGAACATGATCTGAATATTTGTATATTAATGTTAGTGTTCTTGATTGTTTCTGACACTTCGTTTGACGAAAGGTTGTATAATTAATAGGATCCCGACAGCCCAGAAATCTAATTCCTAATTCCTTTTTCATAAGATTCAAGGGATCTAAATTGAATTGGGATAAAAGTAATCTTGATAAAGAATAGGATTGTATTATACATTTATAAAATAATAATAATAAACAAGTCGTGTCCAACAACCAAATTTTCTTCACAATAATTGGAATATGGAAATTAACTGAAATTAAGGAACAGTACGTTTGAAAGTGTTGGGCACAATGTAAGTTATGAATCAGTAACCGACGTTGATCGGAGTCTCCAGAAACATCAGTGTGTATAATTACTGTGTACAAGTTGATGATTTGTTGCCTAGAATTTAAAGTATTAGCAAGGAAAACATACCAGGCAATACTGAAATTACATTAGATTTCAAGTGAAAAGCATATTTCATTATTGGAGTTTGAACAAATAATCTTAGTTTTTAGTGGGAATTTGAGTAATTAAAAAAAAACATAATAAATAAATAAAAGAATTGAGAAATTAACTGTAGAAAATTTCACACGCGCTGCAACATTTGCTCAGTAGAATTACATAGCAGTCCCAGCAAATGAAAGTAGGGACGGAAAATTGATTCCGAAGAATAGAACACGCAGCCTTAAGTAAAATAGTTTAATTTTGTATTGATACATGTGTAACATATAATGAGCAAGACATTTTTACTTAACGCAACTCTGAAGTTTTATTGACATTGAACTATGCGGATATCCTAGCGTACTAAGCGTGAAAGAAAAAAAAAAATCCTCTGATAGCGAATACTAGGTATTGATCTAAATAAACAATGCCCTCTCCACTGGTCTAGTGGCTAGCCTTCGCGCTTTTGTTGCAGGTCCCGGATTCGATTCCCTGTAGGAGAGCATTTGAACACATTACAGTGGTTTGGATTCCACCTTAAACTGTAGGTCCACTTTTCTTATATCCTCGGTGCTGAAAAGGGACATTAAACTTTCAGTCAAATTAAATAAATAAATAAAAGAAATGCCTCTGACTTATAAGCCATCTTAATTACTGTAGACATCCGGACATTACAGCGTATTTTGAGGCCGAAACAAAGTTGAAGACAAATCTTTAACATTGGAAACATGAAAAGAAAAGTAAAGTTTTTTCATAGTGTCACAGCATACTACACGACATCTGCCTTTCTTTCGGTAAAGAAAAGCAGACTCAACATTCTTCAGGAGAAAGAACTTCCGAAGCCGTTACAGTATTTACCCAACCTAATATAGATTTCCAAAGGGTAATTAAAGTAGCAAAATATTTGTAATCTGATTGTGTGGAGGACACAACTTTTCTTTAGGCGAAACACAGAAGCTAGAAAACTATCCTACTAGTACATTCAGTATTACCTCCAATATAAGCACTGTTGTTACCCAACGAAATTTGCGCGTTTCCTTTCAACTACAGCACAGGTGAGAAAATAATTTGAACCCAACAGAATGGATGTGTCATTCAAGAAAAGATAAACTCTTTCCATGGGTACAAAATAGCTGTTTCTGCTCCTGACAACCTACTCAGCTTCCTATCCTCCCAGTGTAAGAAAACAACGCAGAAACAGTGGCAATTGGTGAAAAGGAAAAAAAAAAAAAGATGGAGTGTTTTGTTCGAAATTTTATTACTGTTAAGGAAACACACTTTACAACAGGAAATATTGATTCTAACATGACCAGTTGCTGATGATTCAAAAAGACCATGAATCTTTCCTGTGAATATAAAGTTGACAGTGTTTGGAACATGTTACTATTTTTTCTCTCCGTTTTGCTATTTAGATTCAGAAAATAAAGTGAAATATAGAAACGACATTCATGGAATTTAACGTAGTTAAAAATATATTTTGTACATATTTTAATTTATAGTCCGATTTACCACCACATGTTCTACGAAATAGTGCTACCTACGGAAGTTATTATAGAAAAATGGACAGAATACAGTACGATCCCGGCTGCAACATATAGGTTCTAGGGGATGAATTGATTATATATGTGCGTGACACAGCATTTGTGCCAGAGGCATTAATAAAGTCATTTTCTTTTATCTCTTAGTATTTGCCTTACATGTTTTGAGGAAAATTAAATCTTCAGTCAGGTCGGCTGGTCCTTGAATCCTGAGTATAATAGGGGATTTTAATCCTGTATTATACAGAATTACCCACCTCTTTCTTAGTCTACAAAATTGTCCACTTCTTCCTTTCTAAAAATCGAAATATAAATGAGTGCAAAGTATGTCCCACCAAACGGGGTGGATCTTCATGGATTTCCTTTGTTCGATAAGAGAATTCCATGTTTCACTCTAATTGTGCACAATATAGCATGGATGCTCTTAGTGATATTTTAAGTAGGAATACAGCTGTAAAAGTTGTACACAATGTAATAAAACCCGATTTTGCCTAATAAAACCGACTTGGTTGGATTTTAAAAAAGGAGAAAAAACAAGCTTTTCAAAACCCTGGTTCAAATCCCTTTTAGTGTATGAATGTTGTATATTGTTCTTTCACCGGTCATTTCATTATCATAATTTATATCATCTTCTTAGTATTACTTTCAAATACATTTTTGCCATCTGTATTAATTAACTCTTGAAACGAAGCAAAGAGAAATGTTCGTCTTGTTTACTTAAAAATTTATTATTTATTTACTGGATTGCAAAGGTTTGTTGAGACGTAATTACAATTTTCATACGGACTTGTTGATTTTTTTTTTATTATTTATTTTGCACAGTATTAACTTCATTACCTTTATTTCAGTATGAATTTCATAATTAACAAGACTATATATATATTCAATAATTGAATGTTTACATTGTTGTAAACCTTAATAGGTATCAAAAATCTTTTTTTCTTAAGCACTGAAACATTTGTTGCCCCCAATAGCGTACGGCCAGTCAAAGAGGGGGCGATCAGACTACCGCCATGGTGGAGGAGGCAAGTTCAGACATGTTGTAGGTGAACGAGGAAAGCAAGTCACGGAGAATATAGATGAGAATTCCCCTGTCATCAAGTGTTTTCGGCAGTACTCGGCAGAACTTGATGCTAAACACGACAAGTATGAACGTATTGTGAAGATCAGCAGAGATATCACAATCGAAAGCAAGAGAATTATCTTCTTGTTACATACCGTGGATAGGTAAGTTACACGAAGTATATTCATCTTGGGCCTATCTCAGAAATTCTGCAAATGAGAACGAGTAGTAGAAATAAACTGACGCATAAATAAACATTATCAAAAAATAATAGTAAATTTTACATTACCATATAGAAGAAGAACCAATGCAGACTGTACAATAATGTAAAATTACGAGTACTTTTTGAGGTAACTCCAATATTAATGTTTAATTATGCGTCAATTCATTTCTATTCGTATGAGTAATTATCCCTTTTGGGACGTACCCGCACGGGTACCAACTACTATCACTAATAATTATATATTTTGGCGTTACATTTTATTTCATCAGCCGGGGACGGCTCGTTACAATTTTGCGGGTTACATGAGTCGTACAGATGTGTCAATCCCATACGTACGTACGTACGAGAGTGCGTACTTCTTTTGTTCGTGGTTGAATTTTGGTGGGGATTTATAAAGATGTTAAAAATTTTCCCGTCCCGAAAGGGTTATACATAATATACTTGCGCTGACAGTGCAGTTTTGCCACAGGTCATAAGTAGTCAATCTTCAGTTGTAACAGCAGGTTCTTTTAAGAAGAAAGCTCTATGTATTACAGGAACTTTTATTTTTTATTCAGATTTTTGGCTCATATTTGAACCATATGTTAGAGCTTTTCACTTTGCTTGTCAGCATTTCTACTAATTTTCGTAAATAAAACCAGAACAGTAAATAGTGTAGAGATCTTTTCTAGAAAGACCAAAAATATGGGGTGTCGTTTATTGTATCAGGTTGTCTATAAAATATTAAGTCTTTGGAGATCAAAATCGAGAATACGTTTATTGTGATTTGAAAATAACATTTTGAAACCATATATGCACCATTTTGTTAGATGATCTGCCATTTTTCTGGCAACACCATAATTTCGTCTAGAACTGTGGTTTCTGCTCAAAAAATTGTGACACATGGTTTTCACAGGCCTTGTTTGAAATGAACTTAACACCATTCAAGGAATTCCGTAGAGACAGAAAGCAAATTATAGTCTGACGGTGCCATTTTCACGCTATATGATGTATGCATTTAAACCTCTAAGCCAAGTTGTCTCAGTTACTGACGCGTCAACGAAGATGTATGGCGTTGTAAGCGTGGTATACGACACCCTTTCTGTTGACTAATTTCGGCCCCGTCTTTTGCTTTGTTAGATGCACTCATGCTAATTGTCGATAATATATGTCCGAGTCTATCGGTGTGCCTGGCAGCAGCAGTTCGTTAGGCACTACTACGCTCTTTAAATTCCACCAAACGTATAACATAACCTTTCTGGACTTCAGTGTGGGCTTGCCACAGACTATAGAGCTTCTGCTTTGACCACAATCTTTCCCGCATATTGTTATCGTAGATTATGCATTTTTTATCACTTGTGATCAACCATTCCATAAATGGCTGGGGTTCGTGACATTTCAGTAGAGGTTCGCAGATAGAAATTCGATCGAGTAAATGTTTTTGAGTCACATTATCACCGACCCGAAGCTCATTTTTTCGAATTTAAAAAGACATTGGATAGATAGACTTAATTTCAAACTTTATTAACCAACACTCGTATATAAAAGGAACAATCTTGAAACTTTCTTCATCAGTTTGGTATTTTGTACATTTGTGTTGGTAGGCCTCACTTCGATTTTTACGGCCATATATGGTCGAGGAACAAGGACTGTTCACGTGATAATAACGTGCTTAGTGAATGTACCTTTGAGTCTGATTTTCGGGACAATCACTTTCCACCTACGCACTTTTATAACCAAAAGCTCATTGGACGATAATTCTGGTCCCGATGCTAGCAGTGAAAATCGGATTTTTCCGGTTGACCATATACAAGCTTTGGTTTGCTAAATAGAACGCTCAGTGTGTGTTTGGTACGCGCGCATGCCTGTCACTTTGGAGAGCACCCACAAAGGCGAGTGGGGTGCATTATTTTTAAAAGTAACATATAAACGCTCCCCTTGAAAGGGTTGAGCTTCGTTCACAAAATTGTTATTTGCGTATGTGAAAGTTAATTTTTTATAGTTTATCGCCAGTGATATTCTACGCATCCGTAGAAAATAAATATTTCAACAGTGCATAGAAATCTCACGTGAAGTGATTCATATATACGTGCTAACACTTTCATGTTTATCTTTGATCTCAATTTTTCGTAATAGACTTTTAAGTTCGAACCATCGAGTAACAGGAGCTAATAGCACCAGCTAAGACGATCGCTTACCCATATCAGTGGGAAACGAAATTGGGACCTTGAAATTAATCGACGCAGCTCCAAGCTTACTCCGGCTCCAGTACAGGAACCTTTTGTGGATCTTTTGTCCAGTGGATTCGACACCAGGACCCGAGTGGTATCAGCTGACCGGTCGAAGATTGACTGTGAATAAGTGAGACCTTAGTTAGTTAACCAGATCGTATAGCCACCTCATCGTTGAAAAAAAACATATAGGCAGAATGAAAGGTTGAAACAACCAAAGAATGTGCAACAAAAGCTGCTCGTTTGTTTGTAATTTTTTTAAATGTTCTTTCATTTTGTGTACTTCATTTTTAGTAACATTACATTTTTTACACAGTTTAACTAGGTTTTTGTGATTTATATCGTATTGTAGAGTGATTCGTTAGTATTTGTGCTGGAATTAATCATTTACACATTTTTATTTTACGGTACTTATGTTTTATTGATCTGTGTGCCCAGCTTCGGTTTCAATAAAATATAAGTGCGGATGTAATCGTGATCTGCCGTAGTAAAGCTGGGATGAATGCAAATGGATGCTTAGGTTTATAGAATTTTAACAACGGCAGAAAACCACGATTACAACATCATGTGGCACCCAAACGTCACGTTTCTTTTCATATCCTTTTCCAAATGGTTTAACAATATTTGGTAAAATGTTTAGGTTATTAGCGATGTTATGACTGCTTATATGCCGGTCCTGCTCGGCCTTTGTCAGAATATTATCTACTTTTGCTGTGTTTGGTCGCCCACTGCTAGGAGTACCTTGGACATCCATATTTCCAGAACGAACCATCTTTTGGCTATTGCCTTTGATAACATATCTTCCTCATAAACAACGTAAATTTCTTCACAGGCGTGCAGCGTTTGCGCCTTTATCGAAATAAAATTGTAAAATGTGGCGTAATTTTGCAGAAAGTTCACTCATTTCCACGGCACGGTCCTTACGTCTGATTGTAAGAATTCCGATACTTTTTGCACATCTGCTAGCTTGAACTGTTATACACAAAAAGGTCAGTACTTTTTGGACTACTTAATATGTCATAAATGATATGACGAGTCCTGATTTTCTTTTATTGCACTATATGAAATGTCATGAAAACAGTCAGTAGTTCCTTGTACAAATATTAAAGTGAAATGCCTAACGTTTTTGCGCTATAGATTAAAGGAAACGGATGATAAATACAACTAGAAAACAGAGTAGCTCAGTGGTGGAGTGTTCAAGTCTGGTGCGAGTGGCCCCTGGTTCGGTCCCGGCCAAGCGAGTTAGCCTGTGGACTTCCTCGGATTCTCCAATTCCATCAGTTCTTACATAATTATTTACTTTCATTAAGTAAATGAAAGTAAATACTTACTTCCATCTCCTATCGTTTAAAGGGTAAACACCTGGAACGTAAAACTAGAAATTTCATTCCATAAATACTATGAAGGTAATATTTGGTTGAATAAAAATATGAGCCGAAATGGGTGAACCTGAGAAAAGTCAACTGACGTTATGTTGTTTATCACAACTCGCATGGTCTGGATTTGAACAACACACCAATAAGTATTAGACTTTCTAATTTCCAGATTAATTATATTTTTCATGGTTATTTTATTACTAACAAAAAATTGAAAAAAGAAAAAAAAATATGAGGGCGTGACACAGAGCTTCAATAAAGATTGGATATCACTGGTAATCCTCAACTAATCGCATCAAAAGCTGGCGTGAATGTGATTATTCAGAAACTTTTTTTGTTTGTTCACTGTAACATATAATTGCCAATTCTGAGGAGGAAGGAATTTTAAATTGAACTAAGCATTGACGTAGAAATTCATAAAACTTATTGCATGAACAATTTTGTGCCTGTATTGGACTTAATACAGATATCGTATGTGAGTTTATCATGTTTTCGTGGGTTAAGCATATTTTGAAACTCTTTAGTCCTTTTTTATTTCCAATATTCACTTAGTGTTTTCTTTTGCAGCAAGGAAAGTCAGAGAGATGCATTATTGGAAGAGGCTGCAAATCGTTTAGCAAAGTTAGAGGAGGAGCAGTTCAAGGCGATTGCGAAAGAATTAAAAGACGAAGATCCATACCATTTCCTTAGAGCCTATACCGCAGGTAATTATAATAGATGGAACAAAGAAATCTCTAAACGAGAATGAAACACAAACTATCAGAAAATAGTGAAAACATCATCATAAGCACCTAAAAGAAACTTTTCTTTCGCTAGTAAGCACCATATTTGAATGCTACCTTCATGTAGCAGACTGTCATTGTCGGGAAAGGGTGGAGCCGAGAGGACGGCTTCATTTCTCATATAAGCGGCTCGGGAGAACACTGATATTTCACATTTTCTAACTTCGAAGTAAACTGGAAAAGAACATGGACCATTCCCATACAATTCAATGCAATGACATATACCAAACAAGCTTCCCCTGTCATCCGTAGGTACACTCATGTCCAAAATGATTGTCGCATATCTATAAATGTCTTCTTGTAAGAATATAATTTGATAATGATTTTGCAGGGTGCTTTTAATACTGATACTATGTATATAATCGGGAAATGTATATTTGCGGTAAATTTCATAGGAAAAGAATTATAAATAAGAAAATTAGAATGAGTAAAACAAAATGTTGCTAAATAGACAAGAAAGTTTTGTTTTCATTTTATTGTTCTTATTTACTGCTCTTTTGACATGAAATTTACCAGATACATGTCTTTGCCGATTTTACAGATACTAACATTATAAGAAATAAAGGGTGAATTCGTTATCACATTATATTCTTACAACAACATATTTATAGACATGCGACAATAATTTTGGACATGAGTGTATATTTCCGAAAATAAACTACCTACATACTGTTCTATGGCTCAATCCAAGCACATTCCACCTAATAACTCAATCTCACCGAAAATGGCGCTAACCGTTATGTTCCGTCGAGCCGCTATTATATATATATAGGGTGTTAATGAACTATACTGACAAACTGTAAGAGCTGATTCCTCACATCAAAATAAGAGAAAAAGTTCATATGGACCTTTGGCGAAAAGTGCATAGCTTCAGAGCTAGGGCTGTCCAAAATCGCGAAAAAGCGAAATTTCAAGAGGTCATATTTCGAATTCCAGACACTGTAGAGGGTTGTCCGTATCAGCATAAAGGGAAAAAATGAAATGAAATCCTTGGGTTTTACGTCCCACGGTTATGCCGGTTAGGCTAAAGGAGACGGTGATGATGAGTAATGAATGAAATGGTGGAATGAAGAAAGTGGCAGGAAACGGGAGAGCCCCGAGAAAACCCACGCACACGGTGTTTGTCCACCACAAAGTTCACTTGGCGGGGGCTGGGATCGAACCCGGAACCCCAAGCACCAGAGGTGAACGCTCTACCACTGAGCCACCGCGGCCCCCCAGCATAAAGGGAGTCACGCATACACAATTCAAAAGTGCATATTTCGTCAATTTTCAATAGGTGTTGAGGGTATTCCTTACAGGGTGTAATTCTCAGATATGCTCAATAGTTTTCAGATATACCCTGAATTCATGGGAGGTCCAAAGTAGGCAGGAGGAAAACCTTAACGACAATGGGCATCCGGTGTTTCGGAGAGAAGTCAGAAGTTTTAGGAACTGGCAGCTCCATGTTTTTTTGTGTTCGGAATAACGTGTGATGCGATGTATTTCTTCACGCTATATTTCCCGTTTTCTTCATTTATAAGCATGAAAGAAAACATTGCAGCATGCGTTTTTCCGAGTACGCGAGACCGTGCTGCTGACGATCCTTAACACTTCCGACATCGCGCCAAAGGATTCTGTGTTCACTGCTATCAAGGCTTATTGTTTCCCTACTTTAGACCTATTATAAAGTCAGAGCATATCTCAAAATTCGGTGGATGGTTTGTTTTTAAGAAAGTATCTTCTGTTGCTAATTCTTATATATGCGAAATCGTAAGCAATTAAAGGCAAAGGTCCTCGAACTCATGTAGTCAGTGCTCATAAGTTTAAAACTTACGTTCACCCAACATCAACCTCACGAAGTAAGTTTGGTTTAATAATTGTGATATGGAAACTGTGAGCATGAGGTTAGATCAAAAGGGGTGCTTTTGAATAACAGTATGTTTACACTGGTCTGGGAAGATCAAACTGTGTTGAAGATTCTCCAAGTCCACGTCACTCTTTCACTGCAGTTACGAAAAGCAACATTTCTAAAGTGGAAAACTTGATACGGGAAAACCGGCATCATACTTCATTGAACCTCGGTACGTTGTTAACGATATGGTGAGCTAATCTTACTTGTCTCCGTCTATGAAGCAATTTGATGTACAGTGGTCTCTGTATAGAGAGGTTGGCTGGACGAAAGAACAAACAAATGAACAGCCATCTGATTTATTTATTTATTAAGCCTTTAATGATATGAAATGCGTAAATCCGTTGAAATCTCAAATATTTGTTTTTCCAAATATTTGTCAAACTACCCATACTATCAAGTGAATGTAAGTGTATTTGGGGGTGTGAGGTCACGTCATGGGCAAATAATTTTCTGACCTGTGACCGTTTTATAAAGGCTATTACTTGCGACTTCCATATATATGTATAAACATGCGTCGATCTCAAGAGTGAAAGGTGTGTGACTTTAAGTGAACGGACTGGGTAACGTAGCACATGTGTACAGGAAACAGGAGACTTGGGTTCGATAAACTATTGCCACGGTTTTTCTTCGAATTTTCATTGAATTCACACCTCCAGGACATATAGTGTAAGGAAAATCGGTTGATATGTCCAATTGTCTCATAAAGCATTTCTGGGTTGGGAACAGTTTTCACTTAATTAACATTTCAGTTTTGCAATGAAAGCAATATAATATTGGCAAACTGAGAAAACGTTAAGAACCCCAATATATCATGAGCTCCTTTATGGCTGTATGGTTAACGGACACACCTTAGGTCAGGAGACCCGAGTCCGATTTTCGGTGGGAGTTCGTGTTTCGGATCTCATGTTCAGCTGTAAGTCCATGTCTCATATAGCCTCAAGTGCTCAAAGGACGTTACACTCCAAATCAACCAATATCTCGTAGTTTCAAATTATCTTCATCAGGCTTTGCATACTTACTCGAAAGATTAGCTGTTTTAGGCTAGTGTGTAGTGCATTAATATTGAAAGTCTGTCATATTTCCCGTTGATGATTGGTTAACGTCCTCATCTGTGGTGTGGAAGGTGGAACGATCGATTTACAATAGAAGTGTCTATGGTTTTGGTTTCCTGTAAAACTGTAGATACTTGTCTTATATAGCCTCGGAAAGAAAAGACGTTCAGTTCCAACCAACCATTTTGTTTTCTTTTTTTCCTTCAAGAAAATAAAATAATAAAGTAAATCTTCCTTTTGTTTGCATTTAACAGTGGCGCTAGTGCTGCTACTATCATAAAACTCGAAAGAATGTCCCTTTCTATTTTTAAATTATTATTTTTCACAGCAGTTTGAATAATTTGTTTTTATGAGAAATGGAAATTTGTTGCGAACACTTTCGGGCAATAGTTTTTTTTATGATTTCAAACGTAGTTTAACACCGAAACAGTGCATTGAGCGACTTCATTGAGCATTTGGGGATGAAACATTATCCAATAGAATTGTATTCAATGGGTTTCCAGAATTCCAGCGTAGTCGCACATTTCTCAGAGATGAATTTCATGAAAGTTGTCAATCAACTTCTGTTGTTGCTAATAATATTAATGTTGCGCGTGAAATGATTGAGATCGGCACATGACATACCATGAGATTCCGAGATCCTTTAAGATTGTCATGAAAGCAATACACGCGATTTTGCATCGTCACCCGAACGTACGGCAACTTTCAATTCGTTGGATTCTACACAACTTGAACAAAGCTCAAAAACTGGCTCATGTCAATTGTGTGAAAAGACTTGATTAACAAATTCAACCGAATTCAAACTTGGTACACTATGTTGTTACAGGAAAAACTTCGATACATACGAACCCGAAATTAAACAGCAATCGACTGTCGGGGTGTTTCAAAGTGAGCCGAAACCAACAGAAGTTCGTTCGAGGAGTGCTGCTAAGAAAATGATAGCTTGTTTCTTTGATTATACTGAATATGTGGTAACTAGATTTGGAAGATCGGACTGTAAGTACTGAGTGGTATGCAACAATCTGTTCGTTAGGAGTTATTGCGTAGAACAAACTCAAATCGTCGCATCATTCTTCACCACTACAACAACAATTCCCACTCAGAACATCAAAGTGATGATTCTTTTGTCCAGTAAAAATAGTGACTCATTGTCCATACTCACCTGATTTGTCACCTAATGACTTTTTTTTCTATACATGAAAAATAAATAACCCTTCCCGTTGGTGTAGTGGCTAACGCGTATGCCTTTGGTGCCTGATGTCCCAGGCTCGATTCCCGGTGGTTCGAAAAATGTAATCATTAACTGTCATTAATCATACCTCTCCTTTAGTTTACAAGGCCATAAACGTGAGACGTTAAACTTGAAAATTTTATTTCATTTAGCTGAAAAATACGATGCGTGGTGAGCGATTTGTGTAGCTTGAAGCAACTGTTGACGCATTCTGAGCAGAGGTTTCTGAGGTAGCAGCTTCAGAATGGTAAAAAGTATTTTCAAAATTGGTTTGAGCGCATGAAAAAGGGTATCGATCTTAAAGGTGAATACTTCGAAAAACAATAAAGGCATTTCTAAAAGTTCATTCCTTTTGATATTGATTGCAATAATCTTACCATCAACCCTCGTGTTCATTTTGAAGAAGAAAAGTAAAAAATTGATGCAGTGTTGATTAGTAGTAACTATTCTGATCATCATTATCACAACCCACCCATTACTTAATCACATGACATTAATACCGATAAATTATTTCAAAATCGCCACATATTCAATCATATTTTCTACTCAATTAGGATAGTTGTCACTGACACGGAAGTATTTATCGTGCGATTTCTTGTAATACTTATGCCGCCAAAAAAAAGTCTGTATGATATTCTAGGGCACCGAACAGCAGCGGTAGAATATCTTTATTATTTGTAAGTTTAACGTCCCATGATTGTGCACGCAAAATGAGATGGATGATACGCTATAAAGACGAATTTTGGAGGAAACTGGAGAACCTCGAGAAAAGCTACCAACAGTGTCCATCACAAAGTCCACTTGGCGGGTGCTGGGATCGAACCAAGAACACCGCACACTAGAGGTGAGCGTTCTACCATTGAGCTATCGTGGTCCGGTAGCATTTTTGATTAACGTAATTTCGTGACGTATAAAGAAACAAAATACAAAGGTAGAGTGCAATAATGGTTAGCAGACTGAAATGTGAGGTAGCTGCAGCTAGTACAATAATAATAGCATCTCTGATTTCTGTCTTTTTTGTTTCGTTTATTTTTTCCCCGTCCAATGTCACCAGAGCGCAGCAATCGAAACAAGAATGTTATAGCAGAGTTCATACTCAAATTCTGGTATTGATTTCCCGGAAGACTCATGACTAGATAAATAAATTTACCCTGACCTGCGAACACCATCATATATTGTTAAGTGTAGAAAAAAGTATCCTTTTAATCGACCTCCAACATCACCACTTCTCTACTTTTTATTTTTAAATACAGTATAAGCGAACTTTTTTTACTGTCAAACTTCCTGCATCTGGAATACAATAAAACATTAGCAATAAACAATAAATATAGAAACGATATCTTTAACATTTCGCATTTTGAATACGCTAATAAAGTAAGCATATATCTAATGTGGCCTGTCTCTTTGATTATCTACTTAGTCTTATCATAAATAATGTCCCAGAGTTTTTAAGTACATTGATACACGATAGTATCAATGTATATTTTAATATCCTAATTTGAGTAGGATAGTATCAATGTATCCAAAATAGTATCAATGTATATTTTAATATCCTATATTTTAATATCCAATTGAGATATTTTAATATCCTAATAACATAAGTTACATGGATGCATTATGAATCAAAATCACAAATAATTATTCAAAAAGGCCACTATTAGCATGCACACAGTCCTTAAGTCTTTGTGGCCACTCATAAATTGCAGTACGCAACACATCAACTGGAAAATCTGCAGCTGCCTTCCGAAGAGACCGTCTTAAACTTTTAATATTGGGATGTCTCTTCTCGCAAGCCATCTCCTGAAGCGTGGACTACAATTTGTAGTTTAAAGGGTGTAGTTCTGGATTGCAGGAGGCCAATCTAAAGTGAAATGAAGTATGGAACATTGCCTTCAGCCATTGCTGGATTGTCCGTGCCTTGTGTGTTGGGACTGAGTCCTGCTGAAAGATCCAGTTCTGTCTATGGAAGTGTGTGTTGTGAGATTCTTGATTAGTTTCTCAAACACTATCTCCTGTACACTTTGGCTTAAGTTTTGACCCCCTTTTCACAGAAATAGAGTTCCGCAGTGCTCTGATAGCTCACCCCACCACACCATTACTGAGGCAAGATGCTGACCCCTCTGGATTCTCGGAGCCTTTTCACCAGCTTCTCTAGAGGATGTGGCATTGAATTCACATCCTGTCATTTTGGCATTGAAGGTCTCCACAACACTGAAAATCTTTTTATCAGTGAAAAGGATTCGACGGTGCCAATTTGCTGCGTAACGCTCAAGTAAGCGCTTTGCTTTTAGCAGCCTCTGGCGCTTGTTCATTTGTCAGGAGATGTCTTTTACGTTGTTTGTAAGCATGGAGTAATAGGGCAGTGTTTAACGTGCGAGACATAGACATTTTCGATATCTTTAGTTTACGAGATGTAACTGACTGTTTCCTTACTGGATTTCGTTGGACACGCGCCGCCATTGCTTTCACAAGTTCCGGTGTTCGTACTGTGCGTGGTCTTCCGTTCCGCGGAAGATCTTTCACAGTTCCAGTCTCAACAAAGCGATGGATAGTGCGGTAAAGATTTTTATTATTATTATTACTAATTTTCAGCTTCTGGAGAGTTTTGAAAATCTCTCCTGATGATTTGCCTACCTTGTGCAATGCTGTCACGACCACACGATTTTCATACTCACCCCATTCCATTTTGAACACTTAGAACTGACACCTTTACACTTCTTCAGCTCATCCAGCAAGGAGTAACGCTTCACGATACCATTCTTGACGTCATTCACTTATACGGGCGGAAGTACAACCACCTGCAAATGTTGGGACAGTATTTATGGTAACACAAGGTAAAACCAATGAACTACGCTTATTTTTCTTCTGTAGCATTTGAATTTTTATTTAATTTGTTCTTTATCTTTCAAAGCTGGAAGTTCGGCGCTCTCAAGCTTCTCTTTTTCTAAACTTTTTATAATCATCATCTATCCGAACTTGTGTTGATTCTTTGAGGTGTTCTTCATATCTTTTATGGACGAAAAAAAAAAAAAATTACCTCTTCTATGAAATATAGCAAACTACCCTGATTTTCAGCATATTTTGAAGCACTTGCTTGACTTTCAAGGTCAGTGTGAATCCTGTATAGGATATACCATAACATGGAAAACGCTATGACGATAGGATTTTTGCTACGAGAGATCGTACAATAAATACTTCTGTGCCAAATGAATGTTTAGAACCGTCCTGCGTTCAGTAATATGTGGTAACCTGTGTTTTCGTTTGGTACTTCTATGTAGTATGTATCACTTTTTTTTTTTTAGTTCTTCCATTCGGGTTTGTTATGTTCTAATATGTATTTATTTCTATTACTAGGCTTGCAAGAATACGTAGAAGCGGTTACTTTCTATTACTACCTGAAAAGTAATAGTTTGCAGCATTGGACTGCAATACAAAACAAGTTAACCTACAACAATCCTAACGAGAACAGTAAGGGATCAGAGCAGGCTACGGAGACTTCTGATGTTCAGATGAACAGTGAAGAGAAAGTTAATGATGAGAATCCTAAGGAACCCGTTGAAACGACACTGAAGACACTGGCTCCTCCAACTGATTACATTCTTGGTGTAGCCGACCTCACGGGGGAATTAATGAGAAAGTGTATTAACAACCTTGGATTGGGGCAAATTGAAAGTTGCTACAAAACGTGTGCATTTGTACGGGAAATTCACAATGGTTTTATTGGCGTTGGAAATTCTGGACCAAAAGAAATGTCGAAGAAACTCTACACTCTTCGGCAGAGTCTTGGGAAAATGGAGAACGTCTGTTATACCATTCATGTTCGTGGATCTGAAATTCCGAAGCATATGTTGGCCGATGTGTTTATCGGAAGCCAAGATGACTTGCAGGATGAAGATGAAGGGTTTTACTAGTTAGAACTTTTTTAGAAAAAAACATTCGTTATATTATTTTTTATATACAAACGTTTAAAAAAAAAACGTGAAAAACTTGACTGCTCGTCAGTTGTCTTCGAAGATTCATGTGTGTGAAAGTGATTGTGGCCTGCTAGCACATTTTATAATTTAATGAAAGCCCAACTCATACTAAAATAAGGCATTTGTAATGTAAGCCAATAAGCAGGGAAACACTAATAAGTAAATACTTACATGTTGCGTCTGTTTTGTTTTTAAGGAGGGGCTTTTATATCTTAAGCAAGATTGGAAACCACGTGTGCGTGTGGTACGAATACTATAAAAAATTACATAAAAAGTTATACTGGTATATCAGTGTTACCACAAAAGTAGAATTTTTTTTTAAAAAATGCAGCTTATATAACAAAATATATATGTATTACATACTTTTTTCAAAAAACACAGGCATCGAGCTTAATAGTAAAACAAATTTTAATTTTTCACTTTTGTTAAAATGATCTTCGCAATCTTTTCTAAGATACATTTTGTGAAAGATTACATAATTTTAGTAACGGTGACAGAAATTCATGTTTGGCGAAAGTTCAACCGAAAATGTAACAATATCTTCATTCATTTGTTTTTTGTATTCTTTTTAGTAATAAATTTTTTGGCTTCTTTAATCATACGCTTTGTATCCTCATCTTCCTCGCTTGTATTTTCATCGCCTTCAGAACCACTGGCTTCAGACTCGGTTGATCCATTGCTGTCGGAGTCTGTAGGTGCGAAATCATCTGAACTGGCATCATTTAACATATGATCAACTTCATCATAGTCTTTATATGCACCCTTTCCTTTTTCCGCCGCTGAAAGATAAAGGGATTTGATTGTCAGGCAAAATCAGTCCTTTACAGCAAAGAACTTTAACACTGTAAACAAAACTGGTTTACTACTAATATAATGGAGTAGTTACCAGTCTAATATTGAAGATGTTACAATAAGCGGAAGATGTGAAAAATACATAGATGCAAGATATCCTTCCAGAACAAATACATATCGTTAATTCACACATACAAAAAGTAGGTACTCATTAAATTCATTCTGCACTCACTCATGAATGTACGAAACGAAATTGTTATAGTTCGTTATTTAGTATCAAATATATTCAAGAAATCATAGAACAGATTAATACAAATTTTAAAGACAAAAATTCGACTATAAGAAAATCAATAATCTGACAAGTGGAATCTGAAAGCAGTAAATACAAATTTACGAGAAGTTAAAAGCAGTTTGTGGAAATGAAAGCCATCCTATGAGATGGTATTTAAGTTGAAATGGCTTTATATATATATATATATATAAAAAGATTCTATCATGAAGGAAATAATGGCAACGGAAAAATATGGCAAATTGGAAAATTCCAATTCCATTAACTTCTATAAATATTGGGTAGTGATTCCTATGCCAATTCAGAATGCAATGCACAGAAGTACATATATTTGATTAATAGAGGAACTTCTCTACGTTTTCACAGGAATTTATGCATGTTTTTTTTTTTTTCCCTAATCCAGCATTTAAAATAACAAGATTTACACAAGTATTTTAATTATTCGCACAATACAATTTACAAAAGTAAGTAAAATTTGATTTAAAAAATTCTGTACGAAAACCATAATTATTTTTCAATGAAAGTCAACTAATTAAAAGGTTATTCCACAACCTGAGAACGAACAACGTTTGTGAGACGTGAAACAGTAAGTTCTAGAATCTAGTAGGACATCACATCCCACAATGTAGGAATTATCGAGAAAAAAAAAAAAAAAATCAACAAGAAAATGCATCACTTTGCACAATTCTGAAACAGGCTGAGAGAGGACAATATATCAGAAAACTAGCGCGACATGTGTTAAACATCCAGAGCAGACTTTCTTGTCACTGTAAGGACTGTATTATAGGTCGAAAGGAAATCGATAGCTTTCTGCGTGGTTGCACACAGTCTTACAGAAACTTACGACTAAAGTGTTGTGTAAAGTATATGTGATAGTATTGTGTGTGTATATGTACGTATATAGCATATCATAATACTGTATGTGGTATAGAGTGAAGTAGTATAATGAGTATGACGTCACAATCAATATTTTGTTACTAACTGTGCCAAATAATTTGGCAATCTGTATATATATATATATATACTTACTAAAGAATAAAATCGAAGGAGTCTAAAATACTTGAATATTTGTTTGACGTGCTGTGTATATTCATTCAGCATGTTTCTCGAATTATTCAGTGTGAATGACATGGCTACGTGAATCATGACATGCTCTATTCCGAGTCTCTTTTGATAGTCAAAGGTTATTTTCAATTTTTGGTATGTATAAATACATTTTTGGAAGGAAAAAGTAGTTTAAAATACTTAAATATTTGTCGAGTTTAAGTATACCTTTATTGAAAAAGTATACAAATATAACTTGTTAGAAATCACAGTACTGATTTTTTTTTTTTTTTTTTATACTTTTACTTTTAGAGAACAGAAAATATATTTCAACAATTTACGCACTTATTTTATATTTGGTTATAACAATATTAGTTTTATTAATTATCACTTATTGTTTGATGAGGAATGTAGCTATTTATGTAACAAAATATACTGAGCAAAATTGGAAACTTTCGAAGTGAATGCCACAAAGAATGGTCCTAGGGCCAATTACATTTTAAATATTTTAAATATATGAAAATGGTTGATTCTTCGTTTAGTGGCAATTGCGAGAGTTTGGTGAGAGGAGTGTGATTACAAAAGGAAAATTTCGTCCAAAGCTTTTCCCGGAGGGAGAGTTCCTAGCATCGCTGCTACGTTCCCTCTTTGCACAGCCATACTTATTCTTTGTATAAGATAGGATGAAGCTCGGGTGTCTCCTGTGTTAATACTTATGCGGTGTCCAACTTCATTAATGAAGTTTAGACCTTCCTGACCCCAGGACCCACAAGTTTCAATGGCTATGGTGACGAAGTGGTATTTGTCCAAGAGGTTGTTATATTTTCGTCTCTTTTCATATTCTCTGCGAGTTGCAACCGTCCCAGCTTTTGTGGAAGATGAAGGAAGTCGAGTTGTGTATATTTATTCGAACACTTTATTATTCACCGAAGTGGTGATTGCCTGAATTCGGTCATGGAAGTCTATTTGGTATAGTCACATGGGGACTTAGCAAAAGGAACTGCCGGTCCCTTTAATAAGGTTCGTTTGTTATATGTTTACTAAACATGTTTAATGCTTACAGCAAATTAAGATTACTAATAATAATATACTCGTATGTACTTGTGCAATATGTTTTATTTCTTCTTATACTATACATTTCGATTCTATTACAACATACTCCACATTATTGAGCGTGGTTGATATGAATAGGTGATGGATAAGATGTTTTGATAATCAGTCGAGGACAAATTATCTGAAAGTGTTGTAATTGAAGTAGGTTTTACTTATGGATCAGTCTGAAAATAGCTCATGGCCAGCTGAATCTTCAGAAAATGTCAGCACGGTGGATGCTAAGGCTGCTTATCCGTTTTCAAGAGGGAACGTCAAGGGAAGAGTTGAATTATTGTAAGCGTAATGCAGAGGAGTTTTTCGGTCGACAGGCCACAATGGACGAAAATTGACTACTCTTTATGAACCAGAAACACAAGAAATGAGCAATCATTGGAAATATCCCTTCTCCCATCCCTAAAAGAGCAAAGCTACAGAAGTCTGCTATCAAAGTGATGTTCCCCGTGTTCTGAAACTGTGAGGGGACTCTCATGACAGACTACCTGCCTGACGGCCAAGCTATCACCAGTGGGTCAAAATTGTTCTTACTTTCTAGCTCGGTTCGGAGAGAAACTGAAGACCAAACGTCGAGAAATGCTCAACAAAGAAGTGCTGCTGTTGACAGATAATGTATTGCAGTTAGGATATCTTTCCCCACCTTCCACACTTACCTGACCATCAGCAAGTGATTTCTTTCTTTTTTAACAATTAAAATATCCACTCAACGGACGCTATTTAGACAGTAAGGATGATGTAATTTTAGCAGTAGAAATGTAGCTTCAAGCCCAAAGTGTACGCATACAAAAACAACGTAAACCTATGAAGAACCACTGCCAAGAATGTGTCCACAAAGCACGGCAACTACGAAGAGGACTAATGCTATCATTGAGTCAAAGATATGCATAGTTGTTTTCTTTCAGGTGATTGCGCTAACTTTTTCATATCCTCGTATGTGTCAATATTTCCCTTTCTTTACAACATAAGACAGACAAATATTGAGCGTCTGACATTTATGAATGTAACTCCATGAAACTAAGCCCTCACTTGAAGCTGTTCGCTAATCTCACCCTACCTTCTTGAATTTTATGAATAGCGTAAAAGCAATGAAGAATATAAAAAAAATTAGAAAATGAGTCAAGTGGTTTCTCCTAATACATTAGCTAATACTTGTTTTAGGATCTTTCGTATAGGGCATATATTTAGGTGCCCAACAATCGTGACATAAGAAACTGTGTACCCCAATTTCTGGTCTATAAGAAATATAGCGTCACCGATAGACTAAGGCGTCTTGCGTTTATTATCAACGATCATTCATCATCATAAGTATTCTGCCATTATTGGTAGGGTACTTGCCGAATGTGGATTAAGAATATCCAAATATATTTTGGTTAGATATTTATGCAACCCAATTTTTTTTTGTTTGTTTGTTTGCGTATTAGCGTTATTCACAGATCGAAATGTTTATGTATTATAAAGAGGATTCTCATTTCTAATATCTGCATTAACTTTTTTATCTTTCTCCTTACATCTGTCTTCGTGCTAGCACCATAACATATGCTAGAAGGTGGGAAGAAAGAGGGAAGGAGCGAAAGAGGCTATAATTGATGGACTGTATCAAAACAGAACAACCGTACGTGAAGACAAAGAAGTTGACTGAAGACCATGGGGCATAGAAGTTTCTCAGTTGCGCCAAATGACCTGTTAATAATAGCAGAATACCTTTGATGATGATGATTATCTGTCTTGAAAATGCTGGCAAGCAGACAGAAAAAAATTCGACTATATATGATTTAAATACGGAATACAGCAGATAAGATTTTTTAATGGAAAGGTGTAGGTTTGACACACCAATTTAGGCTAGAATCTTCCTACAGATGAGAAAAAGAACTATCTTCATTCGTTTGCGAGATAGGGTGCTACGTTTGACATTTGTATCTGGTATCAAATATCTGGACAGGCAACGAGACAAGTAGACGCTGAAAAGAAAGGTTGTAGGTGTGTGTTGATGCAAAATCTTCACTGAGTGAGGGCGTGGACATAATAGCAGCCACGAAAATGGAAAATGGAAAAATATTTTTTTTTAATTTCGCATATTTTTTAATGGAAAAGGCTATGATTTTATATTTCAATTTAGGCTTTATATTCCCACAAATAAGAACGTGAACTCATTTTTCACACATAGCCATCTGTTTATGAGACAGGGTGTTTGACGTATGTATCTAATAGAATAAAGCATCATGATAGGGTAGTAACAAAGGGAAGTGGACAAAGGAAATGTTACAGGTTGGTATTGGTGTTAAAACTGCGTTAAATGATCATGGCAGCCAACTTGAATTCCGCATATTATATACCATACAATATATTCAAATAGAAAGGGGTATTTGTGTCACATGAATTTAGGCTAGAATCTTCCTACAAACCATAATCTGGACTGACTTTTGACCGATCGCTATTCATTTACGAGATAGTGTGTGCTACGTTTGACATTTGTTTCTAGTAGAAGAAAGTATTTGGACAGGCAACTAATAAAGAGGGCTTCATTGTGTTTTTAACGTTTCTGTTCGTTTGATTGCGTTTGTAAAATATTGTGAAGTTACCACATATGTTAATAGTAACTATAACATATTTTAATAGTAAGTATATTTGTGATTAATTGTTACTTTACGACTATAGAGCAATAGAATGTTTTTAATGTGCAGTTTCGAATATTCGGTACAGCTCAACGACTTCGTTCAAATAGTAGTCGGTGGTAACAATGTTTTGTCTGGTATTGTCAGTGTATTATACCATGTAGAGTTAATACGGGAATGATATAATGGTAGAATTGCTGGAAAGAAACCATATATTATTCAAATTAAGAACTATAAGATAACTTCAATTTTCTAGAGCTTTCGAAGATAAACCCAAACACTGGTGGTAATGTGTTGTTTATCGACGAATTTAAATTACCTGCATTAATATGATGGTAGAATAATAGTATTCGACAAGTAAATACAGTGATAAATGTCAAGAACTTCCAGCCTACTGTAAAATACGAGGAGGAAGTGTAGTGGTTTGGGTTATATATGTTCACCAGACGTTGGCGAGTTAGTGTGTATTGATGAGATTCTGATAAAAGAAATATATGTTAACGTTCTTAGGAGGACTTCTAATTTTATCAACATATTGATCCCAAACAAAGTATATGTTATAAAGAAATGATTGTTTTAAAACTGTCCAAAAGTGCGCGAAACCCCACTTTACAATATCGGATTTAACCCCATTGAGAATCTTTGGAACGAATTGCAACGTAAGGTCAATATGTACGTGTTACGGTGAAAGAAGGCTTGAAAAAAGCATTACGTACAGCGTGGGACAATATTTTCCCACACTATGGCGCGAATATTGTAACAACGATGCCGAAATGCTTAAAGAAAGTTATAAATCGTGTGTGCTATTAAATACTAACTATTAACTTGGAGGGATAAAATAACTTTAGAGGACATTTTATAGTAGTTTGTTTAATAATATCTGAATATTTGTGATCAACAATGTCCACATCCCCATTCAATGCATTTTTTTTACAACAATACACACTTGCAACATTTGCTTTTCCTTCGCCACATTATTACTGGATTGTCCTGATACTTTTGTCTACTACACACAAATGTCAAACATAGCACACTTACTTCGTAAAATAATGATTGGTAAAAATGAATCATATTCTCGTTTGTGAGAAAATTCAAGCCCAAATTGTTGTGTCAAACATACTCTCTTCCATTTAAAAATATCATGTGATATCCAATATGGGGAATCGAAGATGGCTGCTATTATGTCCACCCCCTCACTCAGTGAAGATTTTGCATCAACACACACCTACAGCCTTTTGCTTTTCAGCGTCTACTTGTCTCGTTGCCTGTCCAGATATTTGATACTAGATACAAATGTCAAACGTAGCACCCTATCTCGCAAACGAATGAAGATAGATTAAAAAAAAAAAAATGAGTTCTTTTTCTCATCTGTAGGAAGATTCTAGTTTAAATTGATGTGTCAAACCTACCCCTTTCCATTCAAAAAATATTGTGTAATATCAAATTCGCGGAATCCAACGTATTTGTCATGATGTCCATACCCCATTCAATGCAGTTTTCGCATCAATACCCGTCTGCAATATTTACTTTTCCTCCGTCCACACGTATAGTTATTGCTGGTCTGTCGTATTTTTTTGTACTACCCCTATATTTTTTCCACATGTCTGTTTTTTCAACACAAATAAATCACGTGCTGTCCACAGAATATTTTTCATCTAATAAGTATTTTTATACTTCTGAGGTTTTCAGGCTATATCTCAGGTTTCTTGACGTGAGTACTTTTTGTCGCGAGACCCTTTTGACTCGGACCTTTATGAATGGGGCCCTTTTGACTCCGGCCTTTCTGTCCTTGCTCTTTTGTCCGGGCCCTTCTGACGTGACACCGTATAAACATGCATCTCAAGAAAAAATGTGTGACTGTTAAGTGAACGAGCTGGGTAACGTAGTACAGTGGTACAGTAAGTAGGAGACTTGCGGAGACTTCGATAAATTATTTCCACACTTTTCCGAATTTTCATTGAATCCACACCTCTCGGACATATGGTGAAAGGAAAATCAGTTGATATATCCAATTTCCTCTTATAATACATTTAAAGTTTGGAACAGTTTTCACTTAATTAACATTTCAATTTTGCAATGAAAGCATTATAATATTAGCTTACTGTAAGGGGAAAAAAAAACGTTAAATACTCCCAACATGAGCTCCTTCATGGCTATATGGGTAGCGTACACAGCTTCAGTGCGGGAGACCATAATTCGATGAGAGTTCATGTGGTTTGGACCTCGTGTTCAGCTGTAGGTCCACGTCTCATACAGTCTCAGTACTTAAAGGGACGTTAAACTCCAAATCAATATCTCATAGTTTCATATTATCTTCCTCAGGCTTTGTGAAGTCTACATGAAAGATAAGCAGCTGTAAACTAGTATGCAATGCACTAAGATTGTAAATCTGTCATATTTCCTGTTGATGATTGGATAGCGTCCTCATCTGTGGTGTGAAGGGTGGAAGTTCGATTTTCAATGCAAATGGGGTTTGGGTTCCATGTAAAACTTGAGTTGATTTTGAGTTTAACGTCCCTTTCAGGAGCTAGACTATATGAGACGGGACCTACTGATTAACGTGGAAACCGAACCACATAAGCTCCCGCCGGGAATCGAACCCGGATCTACCATGCCAAAAACGGGTACGCTAACCGCTTAGCCACGAATGAGCTCTCCCTGTTAAACTGTAGGTCCCTGTATACAGCCTCGGACTGAAAAGACGTTCTGTTCCAATCAAGCACTTTTTTTCCTTCAAGAAAATAAGTAAGTCTTCTTTTTGTTTGCATCTAACAGTGGTGCTAGTGTTCCCCTATTATAAAATTCGGAACAATGTTCCTTTCTATGTTTAAATTATTATTGATGGTTTGTTTTAGCTTGTGTTTGTTTGTTTTTATAACAGTTTGAAGAATTAAGTTTTCTGAGAAAGGGAAATTTCTTGTGAATACTTTCGGGTACTGATTTTTTTATGATTTCAAACGTAGTTTAACACCGAAACAGTGCATTGAGCGACTTCATTGTGTATTTCGGAATGAAATACTATCCAATAGGATTGTGTACAATTGGTTTCTGGAATTCCAGCATAGTCGAGTACTTCTCAGTGATGAATTTCGTGAAAGTTGCCCATCAACGTCTGTTGTTGGTAATATTAATATTATGCGTGAAATGATTGAGAAAAATCGGTATATGACATACCATGATATTCCGGGATTCTTGGATTGTCATGAAAGCAGAACATACGATTTTGCATGGTTACCCGACGTACGGAAACTTTCAAGTCGTTGGATCCCACACAACTTGACCGAAGCTCAAAAACTGGCTTGTGTCAATTGGTGTGGAAATGGAAAATTCAACCAAAGTAAGTCAAATATTATAGACTCCGTTCATACGAACTCGAAATTAAGCAACAGACGACTGTCGGGGTGTTTCGAAGTGAGCCGAAATCAACAAAAGTTGTTCGTTCGAGGATTGCTGCCAAGCAAATGACTGTTTCTCAGGTATAGAGGACATGCAACCATAGACTTGGAAGCTTGTTGTATACCATTCAGTATTTACAATCCTTCAATCTCTTTGTCAAAGTCATCAATGAATTCCGTAAAGCAAACTCAAATTGTCGCATCATTCTTCACCACCACAACAGTTCCCACTCAGAATTCAAACTTGATTTTTTGTTCAGTAAAAATGTTGAATTAATGACTCATTATTCATACTCACTTAATGACTTCTTTTTGCCCCTACACATGAACGATAAATAACCCTCCCCAATGGTCTAGTGAGTAGCGCGTGTGCCTTTCGTACACGAGGTCTTGAGCTTGATTTCCGGTGCGACAGCACGAAAGTTTAACCATTAACTTTTATTAATCGTCTGTCTTTTATTTAAAGGGCATAACTGTGGGACGTTAAACTTGAAGAATTTCATTTTATTTACCTGAAGCATGGTGAGCGGTTTGTGTTGCTTGAAGCAGCTGTTGGCGCATTCCGAGCAGAGATTTCTGACGTAGCAGCTTCAGAGTGAAAGAAAGAAAAAAAAAAAGTTTTCAAAATTGGTTTGAGCGCATGGAAAAGAGTATCGATCTTAAAAGGTGAATACTTTGAAAAACAACGGGAAAAAATGAAATAAAATCTTTGAGTTTTACGTCCCACGGTTATGCCGGTTAGGCTAAACGAGACGGTGATTATGAGAAATGAGTGAAATGGTGGAATGAAGAAAGTGGGAGGAAACGGGAGAACCCCGAGAAAACCCACGAGCACGGTGTTTGTCCACCACAAAGTCCACACGGAGCGAGCTGGGATCGAACCAGGGACCCCAAGCACCGAAGGTGAACGCTCTACCACTGAGCCACCGCGCCCCCTGAAAAACAACGGAGTCGTTTCTAACATTTCATGTCTTTTTCATATTGATTGCAGAAACCTTACCATCAGTCCTCATGTTAATTTTGAAGAAGTAAAAATTTGATGCAGTGTTGATTAGTAGGAACTATTCAGGTCATCACAACCCACCCGTTATTTAATCACATGACATTAATACCGTAAATTCTTTCAGAATCGCCACATATTCAATAAGACAGTGAGCACTGACACGGAAGTATTTATCGTGCGATTTTTTGTGACACTTATGCCGCCAAAAAAGTCTATGATAGTCTATGGCACCAAACAGCAAAGGTAGAATTTATTTTATTATTTGTGAGTTTAATGTCCAATGATTGTGCACCGAGGTGAGATGGATGATACGGTATAAAGACGAATTTTGGAAAAACCATACATACGATGTTTGTCCACCATAAAGTCCACTTGGCGGGTGCTGGGATCGAACCAAGAACACCGCACACTAGAGGTGAGCGTTCTACCATTGAGCTATCGTGGTCCGGTAGCATTTTTGATTAACATAATTTCGTGACATATAAAGAAACAAAATACAAAGGTAGAGCGAAATCATGGTTCCCAAACAGAAATGTGGGGTAGTTACGGCTATGACAATAATAATAGCATCTTTGATCTATGTTTTTGTTTTGTTTCCCCGCAGAGTACTACCAGAGCACTGCAATCGGAACAAGAATGCTATAGCAGGGTTCACACTGAAATTCTGGTATTGATTTCCCAGAATTCCCATGACTAGGTCAATAAATTTTCCCTGACATCGAACACCATAATTTATGGTTAAGTGTAGAAAAAAAAAAAAACCGGCTTCCAACATCATCAACGTTCTACTTTTTATTTTTAAATACAGTATAAACGTAGTTTCTTATTGTAAATACTTATTATGAGTCAAATTTCCTATGCTTGGAATACAATAAAACATTAATAACAAACAATAATTATACACAACGATATCTTTAATATTTCGCATTTTGAATACACTCATAAAGAAGTAATCATATCGTAATTTTTCCTATCTCTTTGATTATCTAAAACCAACGAACCTAACTTATTTTTCTTTTTTAGCATTTGAATTTCTATTTAATTTTTTCTTCATTTTTGAAAGCTTAAGTTTTAAGACCTCTTCATGCTTCTTTATTTTCATTTTTTTTTTTTTTTTTTAAATCATCTTTCTGAATTTGTGTTGATTCTTTGAGATATTCTTCATATCTTCTTTGGGCAGAAAAAAAATGAATTTCCTGTGAAATATAGTAGACTACACTGACTTTCAACATATTTTGAAGCACTTGCTTGACTCAAGGTCCGCGTGACCCCCCCCCCCTTTTTTTTCAGTTCTTCCATTTGGGTTTGGTATGTTCTAATATGTATTTATTTCGATTACTACGCTTGCAAGAATACGTAGAAGCGGTTACTTTCTATTACTACCTGAAAAGTAATAGTTTGCAGCATTGGACTGCAATACAAAACAAGTTAACCTATAACAATCCTAACGAGAACAGTAATGGGGCGTTTACACTTAGTCGATTTGCGTTCGATTCAGTTGAATTGACGTCACTTTCAACTTAATCGACCGTGTAAACGGGACTTCAACTTAATCGCTTGTTGATCGAAGGCGACTAATCGACTGGCAACTGAATTAAAAGACGTTCTATTTTCTGTGGTTGAAATAATTGAACACATCCATCAATCTGATTCGGCCTAGTTGCTTCGATATGCAGCGAGTCGATTTAGTCGTGCGACTAAATCGACTAAGTGTAAACGCCCCATAAGGGATCAGAGCAGGCTACGGAGACTTCTGATGTTCAGATGAACAGTGAAGAGAAAGTTAATGATGAGAATCCTAAGGAACCCGTTGAAACAACACTGAAGACACTGGCTCCTCCAACTGATTACATTCTTCTCACGGGGGAATTAATGAGGAAGTGTCTTAACAACCTTGGATTGGCACAAATTTAAAAGTTGCTAAAAACGTGTGCTTTTGTACGGGAAATCCATAATGGTTTTATTGGCGTTGCAAATTCTGGACCAAAAGAAATGACGAAGGAAGTCTTGGGCACACTCTTCGGCAGTCTTGGGAAAATGGAGAACGTCTGTTATACCATTCATGTTCATGGATCTGAAATTCCGAAGCATATGTTGGCCGATGTGTCTATCGGAAACCAAGATGACTAGCAGAATGAAGATGAAGGGTTTTACTAGTTAGAACTTAAAATAGAAAACAGGCATTCATTATATGAGGCGTCTAGTATCAAAAGTCGCCAAATCCATTTTTAACTGAAATTGAGTTATATATCGCTTGTTATATGTTTGATCTAAAAGAATTCCATGGAAACAGAATTTTGTTTAAAAGCTTAATATTTCATACTAAAAAACTAGTTCAAATATAGGACTTCGTACGCGTGTATTCGTTGCACGTTTTGCGAGATTACTCGAAACTAAGCGAAATGGATGTGGCGTATTTTGATACTAGACGCCTCATATTATTTCTTTTATATACAAACATTTTAAGAAAAAACTGTTGAAAAACTTGACTGCTAGTCAGTTGTCTTGATGATTCATGTTGTGTGTGATAGTGGCCTGTCAGCACATTTTATAATTTAATAAAAGCCCAACTCTCACTAAGTCATTTCTAATGTAAGCCAGTAAGCAGGGGAACACTGGTAACTAAATACGTACTTCTTGTGTTTATTTCGATTTTTTTTTTTTTTTTTTTTTAAAGTAAGATTGGAAACTATAAGTTATACTGGTATCTGAATGTTACCACAAAGGTAGAAAATTTAAAAAATTGCAGACTATATAACAAAATATATATATGTATTACATACTTTTTTTTTAAAAAAAAAAAAACTTACACAGGCATATAAAATGGTTTCACACTATACATTAACGAGTAGAAATATATGTACATTAAACAACCACTTCATTTTAAACTGCACAGGAACATCTACATGGACGATCATATTTCTAGTTGCTACGAATAATAAAAAAAACTGTCAGCTATCAAGCTAGATAGTAACACTTTTAAATTTTAATTTTTCAGGTACTTTTGTTAAAATGATCTTTTCAAACTTCTGTAACATACATTTTGTGAAAGATTACATAATCATAGTAACGGTGACAGAAATTCATATTTGGCGAAAGTTCAACCGAAAATGTAACAACATCTCATTCATTTGTTTTTGTATTCTTTTTGCCAATAAATTTTTTGGCTTCTTTAACCATACGCTTTGTATCCTCCTCCTCCTCCTCGCTTGCTTCATTTTCATTGTCTTCAGAACTACTGGCTTCAGACTCGGTTGGCCCATTGTTATCGGAGTCTGTAGGTGCGTACTCATCTGAACTGCCATCATTTAACAGAAGATCAACATCATCATCATCGTCTTCGTCTTCGTCTTTATATGTACCCTTTGCTTTTTCCGCCGCTGAAAGATAGAGGGATTCGATTGTCAGGCAAAATTAGTCCTTCACAAGAAAGAACTTTAATCTGTAAACAAGACTGGTTTATTACTAATATAATGAAGTAGTTACCAGTCTAATATTGGAGATGTTACAAGTGGAAGATCTGAAAAATGCAAGAATATATAGATGCAGGATATGTTTCCAGACCAAATTTAAATCATTAATTCACTCATGCACTGCAGTCACTCATGACTGCATGAAGTAAAATTGCTATCGTTTATTATTTAATATCAAATTTACTCAAGACAACATCAACATCAAAGACAACTTTAACAATACAAAGTTAACGACTAAAATTCGACTATAAGAAAATCAACTTCTCTGGATACTTAAACAATCATTTGGACTTTGGCAGTGGTCATTATAATAAAGTAAGAAAAAAAAAAAAAAAAAAAAAAAAAAAGTGGAATCGGAATGGCAAGGATTAGATAGTTTACAGTGAGCGAAGGATATCCAGTGGCTCAACAAAGTATAGAACACTTAAAAAATTAGTATGAGAAGTAAGAAAATCTGGAATCTGAATTCGACTAATATTTCGATCCTATTTATCCCCGTGCAAACAACTGAAAATATTTTCTTTTGTTATGAAATGGAACTACTGAAAACTAATGACTAATTTCATGCCAACAAAATTATACAGATACAAAGGATTTTTTTAATTATTATTTTGAGCGTGTAATACATTTTAACACAAGATCAAAATATACAAGCGATGTGATAAGACTTTTCTTGTAACTTCCAACTGCTTCTACAATACGGCGCTGTTATCATTTGTCAGTGATGGCCAGAGTTCTTAAGACATCCACGCCATATGAACAGCGAAATCTTATTCGTTTTCTATGGTGCAAGGGACACAGAGCCACAAATGCATGCCCACAGGGAAATAAAACCTATGTATAAGAACAAGAGTTTAGCAGTGCAACGTGTGCAGTGATGGTGCAAAAAGTTTGAAAATATCCAGGACAATGAGCGATTGGGCTGACCTCATTCCTCACTGACACTGGGCAACATTACGCGTGTTAAAAACAAATCGACATGTTCATCTGAAGGACATTGCCAGGGAGTTTGACATTTTCTATGATAGTTTTTATGACGCTGTTCACAATTCGTTGGGATACCGCAAGGTGTGATGTCGGTGAGTTACTAAGCTTAATGATGTTAACAAGAACAGCCGAATGGTCTTGTCACTGGCAATTTGCACGGTTACGTCGAGGAGACCAGCAGTTTCCTGACCCTCATTGTCACTGGCAACGAAACGTGGATACTGCGTTACACTCCCGAGTCAAAACAGCAGACCATGATGTGTCTTCGACCATCGACAAGTGTTTGGGGACAATCAGGGACCATTCTTACTGGATTTCCTGCAAAGAGTTGAAGCCATCGACTGTTGTACACTCTTCCACCTGTGAGCAGCCATTAGGAAAAATCATCAGGGTATTCGGGATGCTGACGATGTGGATTTCCTTCATGACAGCGCAGAACCGCATGTAGCGAACAAGGGGGTGGAAGATTATGAAGCATACCCCTTTCATTATAGACCTCCCCCAGTGATTACAATCTTTTGGCCCATTGAAGAAGTTACTGGTACAACATAGGTTCACGAACGACATCGAAGCGCAGAGCTTTGTGCGTCGTTCGTTCTGTGATCAGCCGGCCGCCCTCTATGCTGTGGACATCGAAAAACTCGTGGTATGGTGGGACAAATGCCTCAACAGATGTGGTGATTATGTGAAAAAATAGACAAAGGTGCGTAGAATATTGTGTATATCTTGTTCTTCGTTTATGGTTTGTAATCTGGCAATGAATTAGTAGGCGCAAACACTTATGATTTTCCCTTTTATATTTACGTGAATCTATTTTAGTATGCGGAACACTGTCCGTTTTACTGGTGTGTTGTCGAGTAGTGCAGGTTTGACTGCTCCATTTGAAGATTATACGTTCCTACTGGGAAAAAATTACCTAAATTGAAGGAAATTCTATAGTAATAATAGTGTGGCTTCAGAAATGCAAATTATTAAAAGATGTCATTGAAGCACTCAACTAATCCACAGTTACAACAATTAAAAGTATTATAAACACTTAAAAACTAAAATCTGAGCTGATGAGCTTAAAAGTGTCACTGTTTGCTCTTTAAACTCAATACAAAAAGAAAAGCGTGTAGTAACGAAAGTTGTGAAAACGCTAAACCAACACCGCGTTGAGCATCGGGACAGTAGTACGCAATACAAATAAGTACTCTCTGTGCGGAAACCTGTGCTTTGGGAGGAAGGTTTGAATATTAATCATCATGGGTATTCTGCCATTATTGGCACGTCACTTGCCACAGCTGAGAAACTTCCATGCTTCATGGTCTTCCGCTAACCTCTTTGTCTTCTCGTACGATTTTTCTGTTCTGATATCGTCCGTTGATAGTAGTATCCTTCGCCTCTCTCTCTCTCTCTTTCCTGCCACCATATCCTCTAGCACGCCCTTTATGATACAGTTCCTTTTTAGCCAATGTCCCAACCAGTTTCTCTTCCCCTTCTCAATAATATTTAAGTTTGTCCTTTTCTCCCCCACCACTTCTAACACCCTCTCATTTGTTTTCCGTTCGACCCAGCTAACTCTCTCAATTCTTCTCCATACCCACGTTTCGAAAGCTTTCAGTCATTTTTCATCATTATTGCATAATGTCCATTTTTCTGACACATACAGTACAATATTCCACACGATGTATTTTATGAGTCTTTTTCTCAAATCTTTATTCACGGTCCCACAAAATAGAATTCTCTTCCTCCTAGATGCTTCTTTCGCCATTCCTATCCTTGCTTGTATTTCATCTTCACACTTCATATGACTAATAATACTACCCAGGTATCGAAAACTAGATACCTGTTCTATCTTTTCCCCTTCTACTTCTATATTTCACACCGATAGCTTCGTTCCAATTACCATGGCTTTTGTCTTTCTCACGTTTATTTTCGTCCCATATTCCTCACAGCCCTTCCTCAAGCTTTCTAACATCTTATTGATTGTCTCTTCAGATTTCGCAACAACCGTCATGTCATCTGCAAACCATATACACTTAATCATTCTACCTCCTACTGAAATACCGTCTGCATTACGTAAGTTCTTTTTCATTATCTCTTCTAGATAGATATTAAATATTGTTGGCGAGAGACAGAATCCCTGTTGAATTCCTCTTCCAATTGTACACTCCTGTGTCATTTCCTTTCCTATTCTAACACTTACTTGTTGTTCATATATATATGTATTTTTTTATGAGTAATTGATCCTTCCATTCCAACCCAACCTTCTTCAGAACCTTCAACAATTCCCAATCAATGCGGCCAATGCCTTTTCTGGATCAATAAATACCACATACACCTCTTTCCTTCTTCTATCAACCTATCACCGATCACAGTTAATAATCCAATTGCATCTCTTGTGTCCTTACCCCTCCTGAAACCCGAACTGTTTTTCCTCAACTTTTTCGGATTCTTCTTCCATACAACTTCTGTTGTTCAGAATTCGAAGCAATTTTTTTGCTGCGTGCGACATGAGTCTAATAGTTCTATAATCCTCACATATCTTTGGGTTCGATTTCTTAGCCATCGACATCACGATCGTCTTCAGGAAATCTTTTGGCCACTCTCCTCTTACATATATTTCATTGCAGAGTCGGGACAATGTTTTCTTTTGTCCATGTATATATTTTCTTTTCTTGTGCCACGTGTTCCCAATTACTAGTGAATTCTCTGTAGAAATTGACCAGTCCTCTCTCCTTTCATTTCTTTCGCCTAAACCATATTTGTCTACGATATTATCTTCCTGTTTTCTTTTATTATTATTATTATTATTATTATTATTATTATTATTATTATTATTATTATTATTATTATTATTATTATTATTATTGTTAATGAATTCGATTGGTGTACTGTCTATTCCTGTTGTCTTTCTATTCCAAATCTCGGAATAACTTTTTCAAACTCATCCCGAAGAATACTAAACTCTTTATCATTCTCGCATTTTCTACTTCAACTTTAGGACACATGGTTCCTGCTCTCATGTAAGTCCTCAACATATTCTTTCCATCTTTCTAAGACTTCACTTCTCTCGCTTATTTGCTACTGCCATCGTGAAACCCATTGTTTTACATTTCCCAACCCTTTCTAATTCATCAATGTCTTAGTATTTTCTTTTGTAATATTTTCCTATGCTCTATTTTCTTTCGCAACTCGTTTAATTGCCTGTACATATTTCTGTACTTTCTGTATCAACCTGTTTCCACGTCTTACTTACTCTCATATTTTGCAACATCTATGATGTAACCCATGCTTTCTTAGAAGCTTTGTGTTCGCGTGAACCTACTACTTTTTCTGCAGCCTGCTGTATGTAAAGTTTAATATGATCCCACCGTCTGTTACTACCCACACCTATTCTTTCCCCATTTTTCAAATTTTCAATATTTAACATCTTGTTGACTACTTTTAATCTGCCTACATTTTTTAGTTGAATATCCTCTTCGGCCAGCACTAAGTTGTGATCGGAGAAAAAGTCGGCCCCAGAAAAGGTGTTCGTATTCTTCAAGCTATTCCGATACCTGTCCTGAAGCATAACATAGTCTATCTGATATCTTTCGCCGTCCATTGGGGATTTCCATGTATATATTTTCTTTTCTTGTGCCACGTGTTCCCAATTACTAGTGAATTCTCTGTAGAAATTGACCAGTCCCTCTCTCCTTTCATTTCTTTCGCCTAAACCATATTTGTCTACGATATTATCTTCCTGTTTTTCTCTCACAACTGCATTGAAATCTCTCATTACAATTACACATGCACCCTTCTTCTCTCTGTCTATAATTTCTTCTATTTTCTCATGACTTTCCTCTATTTATTCAACTGTATGTGAAGTCATCAGTGCATATGTCTGTATCACTATTAGATCCTTCTTTTTCCTTTAAGCCTAAACATCTATCACCAACAAGTTTTATTTTTACTACCTTCTCTTTTAAGCGCTTACCACGAATTCTTCTTACACAATTGCAACCGCTCTTTTCATTACCTGAGTAAAACATTCTTCGCTGTTCAACATCTCATTACTTTCCCATTTACCTTCACAAACTCCTACAATATCTAGATTATTTTGTTCCATTTACTCTTTTTGTTTATTTTGACTAATGTTTGATTTTAATTTTCTTTTTTACATGAGAAGAAAATCTGAAATTCTTCGGGAGCAATTTTGACATATAAGTGAAGACCTAGAAATGTATTTGTAGTAAAATGAAATTAATGATAAGCTTATAAACGTAATAAAGTAAAACATAATTTGAAGCAGCTTCTCTACAGTTCCTCTACTTACATATAATGTACGCATGAAATAAAAATACAGAGTTCTCAAACTTACTGCAAGAAAGATAATTCCAATTTGCATCTAATCCAAATACAGAAGCATCACTTCCATAAGACTGCTTTCAGTACGCGCTTTTACTTTGCCGCACAACAAATTAAGACAGTTTATGCTGTACCATAATTCAAGTTGTCATAACATGAACAGAACACTCGGTCACAAGTGCATTGAAATCTACCTATGTTTGCCAAGGATATTTTTATTCAACGGAACCGTGTCAATTTATCAAGTACGGCTGATAGTAGTGTATAGATATAGAAAAGTATTCACATTGATTTACATCCTAATTCTGCCTCAAATATAATTGAGTTATCACTGTTGGCAATCAATGCAAACAATACCAAACATACATGACGATATACGAAGATTTAACAATTCCTGTTAGAATATTTGGAAAGTGATTTTATTCGTTAAAAGAAACCAAATAAATAAATAGATTATAACGGGAATGAATAACTGGTTTTGCTTTTAAAAGTTATAAATTTTGCAATACATGAGAAAATAACTTCGAAGTACAAAACATTACTGGTTTCACACGAAGCGGTAAGTACATTTTCGGAGAAAATCATAAATGAATTAACCAATACTATCTAATTTAGGACCTTAGGGACACTGTGAAAGAATTTTCCATAGAAAGCAGATAATCTGAATGCAACATTCTCTCCAACAATATAAAAACACAACAATGTGAAAAATATACAGTTTCCTTAGCGTTTTGAATTAGATACTATTGGTTAGTTTAAGTATGACTTTCTAAAATTTTCCCTGCTGTTCTCCGTAAAAACATGTAGTCTCAACGTTAGAATATCATTGCTTGAAAATAATTCAATTTTGACTTTTCTTCATATAGACTTTCTGGCTTCTTTCTGTGAGTAGAATTAGCTTTCAAACATTGTAACAAGAACTGTGGAACATTCTAGTATATTTAGATCTTAACGAATATATACATATCCGGTAAAAAAAAAAAAAAATAAAAAGCCTAATGAGTTGTTTACCAGTAAAATATTTCTGCTGTGAGAAGGTAAAAAAATCAATCGCAATCGCCCAGGAGATGAACTACGACTCCCCTTGGTCATGTGTATTATTTCGAATTTGTTACGCATACAAAATACTGATTTGCGGATTTTTTTTCTTTGTTACAGGTAAATCCCTTAAGGTGCAATGGCTGATGAATTTGAGGCACGGCAAACTATCAATTTGTATCTCTAGAGAAAATCAGCAAAACAAATTTACGAGGAGACGAAAGCAGCTTGTGGAAATGAAAGCCATCTTATGAGATGATATTTAAGTAGAAATTACTTTTTTTTCTTCCCACCCTTAAAAGAACAAAGCTACAAAAGTCTGCCACGAAAGTGATGCTGTCCGTGTTCTGGGACTGTAAGGGGACTCTCATGACCTGCCTGAGGGCCGAACTGTCACCAGTTAGTCAAAATTATTCTCATTTCCTAGCTTGGTTAAGAGAGAAACTGCAGATCAAACGTCAAGGAATGCTCAGCAAAGTACTTCTGCTCACAGATAATGCATTGCACTTAGGATACGAAATCTTGCCCCACGTTTCACATTTACCGGATACAGCAGCAAGTGATTCTTTCTTTTTTAACAAATGAAAAGTCCACTCAAGTGAAGCTGTTTTGACAGCAGGAATGACGTAATTTTAGCAATAGAAATTTAGTTTCAAACCAGAAGTGTAAACTTATACAGAAACACCTTAAACCTAATGAAAAACCACTACCAAGAATGTGTTCACAAACACGGTGAATATCAAGAGTACTAATGCCATCATAGTCTCAAAGGTATGCACAGTTGTTTTCTTTGAGGTGACTGCACTAACTTTTTTTTATATCCTCGTATGTATCAATATTTCAGAGCTAACGTCCCTTTCTTCACAAAATAGACAGACAGATATTGAGAGTTTGACATTTATGAATGTATCTCTATGAAACTAAATTCATATTTTAGGCTCTTCGCTCAGCTCACTATTGAATTTTATGAACTTAAAGGTAACGAAGAACATAAAAAAATTAGATTTTGAGTCAGATGGTTTCTCCAAAATGCTATTACATGAACTAATACTTGTTTTTAAGATTTTTCGAATAAGGCATAAATTTAGGTGCCCAACCATTATGACACAAGAAACTACGAACACCAATTTCTGGTTTATAAGAAAAGGTTTGGAAAAAATAGTTTATTTAATAGCATTTTACAGATATACTACCTGGCTCACTTTATAATTGTTGATATTCTTCATCGTCTTTAAGCTATTTACTACAAAAAATGGGAGTGAGCTTAGGGAAGAACTGAATAAGACCTTTACATACCATCTTTTACATATAAATACATAATTAATTTATTTCCAAGATATGCTTTAAAATCTCAGATAAGTCTGTAGGATGAGACTGTGAAGAATCAGTGTGGAAATGAAATTCTTTGCTGCGTTTCTTTCATTTGTTCTAATTTATCATTCCAGCAATTATATCACCTACACTTGTTTGTCTTTGTAGCTTATAAAGTAGATACAAAATGTACTAACCTTACTCTCCTATTTCGTACTTTGCATAAGAGGTCGAATTTTCCTTACCTATGTGGCAGGATAAGGTTCATTTTTACATTGTGCAATACGTCACAGGAAGCTACAATATGTCAGTACTCATATTGTATAATCAACTACTTGCTCCTCCGAAGCCTTCGGCTAGACTAAATTGCCTGCACGCTAGCGACATTTCTTAGCGTCGGGTAAAAGCCAGCGCGCAACTATTAGCCTGATCGTGAACTATTACGAATTAGCGAGACTGATAGACTAAGACGTTTGCGTATATAATAATTGTCATTCAATATCATAAGTATTCTGCCATTATTAGCAGATCACTTGCAACATAATGATTAAGAATATATAACTATTTTTGGCTAGATGTTTATGCAACCTGTAAATCGTATTATTTTTAAGTTGGCGTATTAGCATTACTAACAGACTGAAATTTTTCTGTATTATAAATAGAATTCTCATTTGTAATAAATGCATTAACTTTTTATCTTTCTCGTTACCTTTGTCCTTGTGCTAACACCATACTATGTGCTAGAAGGTGAAAAAAAAAAAAAAAAAAAGAATGAGGCTACAATTGATCGATGGTATCAAAACAGATAAAAACGCACGTGAAGATGAAGAGGTTACCTGAAGACTGAAAATTTCTCAGTTGCGTCAAGTGACCTGTCAGTAATGGCAGAATACCTATGATGATGATGATTATTATTATTATTAATATTACTTTTGTTTTGAAAATGCTGGCAATTAGACAAGGAAAATTCGACTACATATGATTTAGATACAGAACACAGCAGACAAGAGCAGAATCTTAGTTTTTCTTTCTTTCTTCAATACAATACAATTCTTGTGACTTTTATATATAATGAACAATGAACACTTTGATGAATGAAAGAACTACGCACCTTTTCTTTTCCTTTTCGTAGTAGGTGCCTGGGTATGTTTAAACTGCTTCCTGTGTTCGGGATTCTTTCTGTAACAAGCTGTTCCATACTTACATTCCGGTAAATCGTCGTCTGAGGCCTGTTTCCTTAAATATAATAATATTAACAAATAATTAATCATTAGAAAACATCTTTTCTTTTTTTCTGATAACTATACATCTAAGAATAATTTCTATGAAGTTTTACGATGCAAGCATAGCAATAATTACGGAAGCAATGCAGAATTTAATTTAATTTCCCAATTTCATGTTATGAATTGCAGTGCTGAATTGCACAGCGTTATTTTCACGTTTTTTAAATTTAATATGCAAAATAATATAAGGTATTTTACAATGTAACTTTCTCCTACTCACAAAAACCTCAATTTAAAATGGTTAATGTTCACCAGTAATTTTTATTATAGAACAGAGTATGTGTAGATTGACTTACACACCGTTTACCGATAGATGCTATAAGATACTTGACTCAAAATAAAAACAGACTTATCTTGTATCTCCAATCTGTTGGGGGATAACACGGTGACATAGTGATGCTCTGGTACGCGGGACCCATGGTTCGATCCCCAGCCAAATAGGTCTGTGGTGGACAACATCGAATCCGTGTATTTTCTCGGGATACTGCTGCTTCCTTCAACGGATTCTTCCATTATCATTCACTTGCCTTAATCATCCGTCTCCCTTAGCCTAAAGGACATAATCAAGGGACGTTAAACTGAAAGATTTAATTTTTCAAATTCTTCTGATTCACTCATACTATTTCAGTGTTCTTTGACGCTTTCTTCGGTGATATCTAAAATTTTCTGAACTGTACTCATGTTAAGGTTCCTCTTCTTTGTTGTGGAACTCTCGAGAAGAAAAGTAGATAACCTCACTCCTCGAAAATTAGGATTTTTTTTTTTTTTTCGGGAAAAGTGAAGTTGTATAGTTAATAATGATTATCACTAGTTTTACATCTTATTCTTCCTTTGGGTAAAATAGTTACTTAATTTCAGGTAACTCTTGATCACTACCACTACTTTGAATGAAGTAGACTTCTTAGAAAAAGTATGATCTAAAGATTAAATGCTAAGTACTAAATCTAAAAAAATTGTCGGGGGCGCGGTGGCTCACTGGTAGAGCGTTCACCTCCGGTGCTTGGGGTCCCTGGTTCGATCCCAGCTCGCGCTGTGTGGTGGACAAACACCGCGCACGTGGGTTTTCTCGGGGTTCTCCCGTTTCCTCCCACTTTCTTCATTCCACCATTTTACTCATCTCTCATTATCACCGTCTCCTTTAGCCTAACCGGCAAAAACGTGGGACGTTAAACTTAACGATTTCATTTCATTTCATTTAAAAACTTTGTCCACTTTGTGCACGTAAATTGGAATGTGCTCTTCACATAACTGTAAATTCGCTTTTATGTTGGTTATAGAAATTCATATACACAAATATATGAAGAGTACGTAGTTGAAATATTTTTTTTATACATATGTATATATTTTACATATGACATCGATGTGCTGCTGAACAAAAAATCTTGGGTGAATATATTATATTTTTTAAAGTTTTCCTACCTCAAACGTTTCGCACCTCTGAAACTTACACACATGTTTCGGTTATGTACTCTTTAGGGGATATATATATATATATAATTCTATTTTGTAAGCAGGTGTCAAACTGAATACCGTAGTGCTTCGACAAGGTACGCCAGAGAATCGAGTTCGAATCTGGGTACAGGCGTGCATTAAATCGGAGACACGGGTTCGAAAATCAGTCCAGGGGGCTATTTTTCACTCTGTCTATCACTGAATTCGCACTTATACAGGAATTGGTGTCATGTAAGATCAGTTATAGCCTCAATTTTTTAAATATAATGTTACACTGTACTTATATTATCTATTTTATGCAGCATTCTGAAAAAAATGAAAATTATAATATTCAACAAATAGTCTTTCAACTAATTATTCTTTTTTTTCCTTGTCTATTTTCTAAATTTCTGTTAAAAATGCTATTAACAAAATATAATTTTGGAAAGCAGGCCATTTAGTGTCTGTAAAATCCTACAGTTCTGAATGAATTACATGTTGTTTACACGAACTTTTATACAGCACAAATTTCAGGATCCAACAATGACAACACAAACTACTCTCACAGACTTTTGAACTGCACCAAACGAAATCCCTATTGGCATTTTTCCAAGTATTTTATAAGTATATGGTTTATTTAATTAAACGCATGCTCAACGTCTCATGTCATTCACGAAATTTCACAGACGTTCATTCATGAAATTTCACAGTAGTGGGGACATTGATATGACGAATACCTGCAGATAAACTACGATAGAATATTGACTGATAGAACGAATGGAATACATATTACGAGATAAATTAATACTATTCTTGTATTCCTAGAAGCTGCAATAGTTCCCAATATTTCGTATATATAAGGGAGAATTCATTTTCGAGACAATATAGGCTTAAAACTTGCAGTAAACTCTTTTGTAACCTAACTACTGGAAACTATTCAGCCTCTAGGAATGCAAAAAAGTCAGTACGAATTTCATGATAGGATAATTCTTAAGACATTGAATTAACTGCACAAGAGGAACAATTAGTGTTACAAAGCCTTCCGGTGTACACCAAAATTCCGCATTTAAATAATGATTCCGTAGAGCAAAAGGATGATAAAATTCTTGAAACAAAAAAGTGACGTGGAGGGATGATGCTATAGTCTTTACACCTTTTTTTTTTTTTTTTTTTTTTTTTTTTTTTTTTTGTGCCACCTTTTAGTGTGCTTGTTTTATACAAATGATCTTTCCGTCGCTTATAACTTCAATCTTCATGTTATCGACGTAGTCTGCAGTAGACCAGATGAAAATATTTCGGCTATAAAACAAGATTCGTGTTAAAAATTATTAGCGTGTATAACAGAACTTTATCACATAGATTGTCTTTATGTTACAACAAGAGTTATGTCTAGACTGTTGGATTAAAATAACTTCCAGATTTTGATAACTCATTTCGCGCATGAGGTTTATGTTGCTTCTGACGACGAAGTAACTTTGAATAAATAATAAAAAAAAAGGCAAATAGCTATTTACAATAAATAAATAAATAAATAAATAAAATTAAAAAAAATAAATCTAAAACTAGAACTTCATCATCATTTCTCATTCTCAAATTCAATATTAATCTCAGCTGACATAATTACATACTTTTATTTAAGTTCACAAGTGATCAGACAGTGGCTGGTTAGAAATTCTTATATTTGCTTTGCTCCGCAATTTCCAACGTAACGCAGTTTCTAGAGAGGTTGTCAGATAAATCGGTTCAAGATTGGTTGGTTGACTGGAGTTGGACATTTCTTTCGCCACTGACGAAAGTGTATAATAGTGTCCTGCTGTTCAAGATGGGATCCAATTACTACTTAGGTTTGTACCAGAAGCATACCACCACCGGGAATCAAACCCTGGACCACTCGCGTTACTCAGTCAACCATGAAGGGAAGCAAGCAGTCCAGGAAATTTCAGTGCCAAGTTGCATATATCTATCAATTGTTGTTCTCTTGATTTCACACTTAAATCTTCTATTCTTATTTGAAAATTTCCGTGAATATCTTTTGCTGACACCACGAACGGAAAAATCGGAAGTACAGCTATTTGATACCTTTGCTTTACATCCTCGAATTCGTCGTCAGGGCAAATTTGCATAATTTTGAGGAAGAAGCATGTGTGCGTTCAAGAAAGACCGATGACTATAAATAATCAATTAACGACAAGAGAGTCGTTTATCGTCTGTGAGTGCCATTGTTATGAATACGAGATTACATTCGCATGAATATAGATTTGTTAGAATACGTAAGTTATTTTAAGTCACCGGGAATAAAAGGCAATAATATGCCTGCCTTCTATGGCACACAATTATTATATATCCAAATTATCACATGAAGTACCTTTTAGTTTGTCTTTGGGCTGGCTTTTTTACTGCATCCTCATCACTGGATTCGGAATCTGTTGATGCAGAACCATGCGAACTGGCGTCGTCTATGAAAGAGTCATCATAATCATCATCCGAGCTATTATTTCCTTTCGCATCATCTTCTACCGGTACCACTGTTGCTCGATACATCAATCCTGCTAGATACATAAATTGAGATGTTAGATGCTTTCAAAGATCTAAAAAATAATTTTTAATATAACTATTAATACACTTAATGAGAAAATGAGTTACCTTTCCAACATTGATGATGTTCTAATAGGGAAATGTGACGTCATTTCTATCCGGTTACTTAGTGAGGACCAAGTTTTGCTTTCAAAGACACTCATACTTAATGTAGTCTTGAAACGAACTTTTAACAAGGTATAAGAACTATGAAAAATTCTAGTAAATTACACAATAACAGAGCTTAAAGAAAAATCTCAATGCATTCGATAAACTGTTATTTCGCATGACCCAGATCGTTTTATAGAAGAAACGGTCGCTCTCTTCTGCTGCTTATGATTATATTAAAAGTTTAATAATAATAATAATAAAAAAACGTTACGATACTAAACGATTTAGGTATCTTGCAATGGAATAATACTTTTTTTTTTTTTAATTTATTGATCAAGATCACCAAGTAAGCATAGCTGAGAATTTGCATTTGCGCTTCGGAATCCGAGAGCTCAGGTTCGAACTCTATAGACAGGGAGAAAATATCGACAGGGTGCATTGTTTGACATACACTGCAATACAATCAGAGTAACAATGTAGCAAATTCAACATAACTTTATATTTTTTTTTCAAAATACTACGTACACATTAAATGAAAACTTATACAATAGCACACTCGTTATGCAGTGTTGCAAACTAAGGACATTACAGTATCATGAACATCGAAAAGCAAACGAATTTTGGAGGCTTCTACAACAATAATAACGCAAGTGACATACATAGAGCAATGCATATCAAAGTATCTTAGTATCGAATATTACGAGCATCATAAGACGTATTTCAAAGAAGCAGAAACAGAGTTACAAGAAATTGACAATTTCACTTTCATCGAAAGATTTTATATATATATATATAAAAGCATAGAACAAAGCTTATAGCGCAGTTTACAGCAATTTGATATCCCAAGCCGTTTCTGAGATATATATCAGTTAAAATGGCGTCTTTGTGGGAACTTCTTAAAACAGTTGTATCCCTTACTTCTATAACGTCCTCACAATAGTTTTAGTAGATGTAATTACAAGTTCTCGGAATTACTTAATTTTAAGCAGTGTTGCAAACTCTACCATTGTTTGTCATATCTCCTGAACCGTTTGAGATACCAAATTGCTGAAAACGGCAATGTGATCTTAACATCTATTGAACACATCTCTTCCATTGGATGAGGTATTTACCTAAGCAATTTTTCAAAATAAATGCGCCTCAAAAAAGTCTAACTTTCAAACCCATGTAAATTTATTCCTGTTTATCGAAAGACATCATTTCACAATCATGATATTAAAGTACTTTAGATGTGGATGCCAATCTCCCCGTCTTATTTGCGTTATTAGTGTTGTAGAGACAACCAAAATTTTGATGTTTGTAATACTGTAGCGTCTTAGTTTTCAACACTGAATAATAAAAGTGATATTGTAAGTTATCGTTTAACATGTAGATCTCAAATATGTAATAAGCTGACATAGTGCCATTTGAAAAAATATAATTTTATGTAGGGTTGGCAACACGGTTACTTGGTGGTATTAGATATTATTTCAAACAAGGCTCCCCTACCTATATTTACTTATTACGAAATTTCAATGTGTTTCCTCTATTAGTTTGAAAGTTACAAGGGCGTATCACAATAAATGGACCAACCTGTATTATATATGGTTGATATAAAGAAATATATGATTTTTTCAACACTCTTCACGCTATATGTGTGGAGCTTTATAAGCAAAATGGCCGACGCATTAATCTGAAACTCTGTCCAAATATTCAGATTTTTGGTAATTTTTGTATACAACGTTATGGCAACAGGCATGAATTAGTGTCTGGCAGTAGTAAACGAAGTGGATCAGTACGTTTACAGAAGGTGGTTATTAGTTCTTTTGGTGTTATGCACATGAATGCAGAGGCGGACTGAGTGTACGAGGGCTCACCCGGAGAATAATGCTTAAGGGCCTTGGACTGCCCTTTTAGGAACGAACCCTTAGCTGGGCACTTGGATGGCAAAAACCCCGGCTGCACGAAATATAAAGTTGTGTATATGTATCTATAGCCAAGTATTATTTCATTTTCTTTATTTTCTACAGTCTGAAAATCTTTGGAATGAATTCTACATGTGCCTTCAAAGCAACTACTGTTTATACTGAAAGAGACCTGAAAATGATATGATTCCATCTTCAAAATTATGAGTAGTTTAATTTTCGTGAATGGTAAGTGCAAACGAGTGAATAAATTATAATAAACTTAATTTTATCGTGTACAATTATAGTCTATCTTTGTAGATTTGTTTACATGATATATAATGAAGAACATTGAGTAATTATCCAATTATGGAGGTGAGAAAAAAGAAAGTAACATTAAAAAAAAAGTTTAGAGAAACTGTTTTAAAACATTTCTGATAAAGCATGTTGTGTTTGATAAGAAATAATTTCTTGTTGACTTCTTAAACACAAATTAAATTACAACATTACTTCAATATATTAGCATTAGATCCTAATTTATGTTTTCTATTAACAGCAGTTAGGAATCACCCGCTCAAAATCAAGAAAGAAAAACGGAACGAACAGCATGAACTTTTGATGTAAAAATTCGTATACTTATTGACTACATAGAGGTGATAACGTATTTGCCAGTCATGTTTTTGATGCGTTTTGCAATTCTTATGAGATACATGAGTAATGAAGTTCATTTATCAAACCAACTTTTACAACAGCATTTTTCTAAAAGATGATAATTTCCCAATTTCATAATTTCATTATTAGAGATTTTTTAAAGAACATTCCTTTCAATAGCCATAAGCATAAATAATTCCAGAATATGATTTGACAAAGACGAACGTGTACGAGTTTTAATTAAGTTAACTGAATGCTCGCTCACGCAATACTTGAGAAACTGAAAGAGTTATCAAATATTTGTATACAGCAAACAGTGTTTGGAAAGTGGAAACACGCACGTTATATCTTAGTAGCAACACAAGTAACACTGCTTATACGAATTATTTTCGTTGCACATCTTATAAGACTAGCTTTCTGAAAAAGTGACAATGCATTCCTCAGGTTCACTTTCGGATCTCAGGCACTACACTCAGTAGAACTGTCGCACTCTGCAACATCTACGTCGGATTGTAGGCCTACGTCAGTACAATCTTTATTATTTGCTTTATCAGTGATCTCGTGAAATGGATCAGTGAAATGAAGTGTTAAGAAAATACCAGACAGCTCATTGTTAATCGGGTTCCAAGTTATGACAATAATTAATTAATATGTTTCCGTGACCTTTTTGCTTCCGGGGCCCGTTCGTATTAAAGACCCATATGACCTGTGTAATCCATACACTTCCCTAGGATGAATTATTCCACATAATACACGCATAAATACAATACAAATTATATTATTTTTAATCTTACTATTAGTAATGTAACTAAGATCGCATACCCCAATCCCCCGCAATATTCGCAAATGGCCTCCATCAACATTCGTGCACTACTGTTAGGTATACCGAGTTCGAAACCCCAGCTTGCTATCTCCCTTCCTCTTTATCGACTCGAACTTAAAAAAATAAAAAAAAAACTATGATTGTATCAGCAATGGAGACATCTTTCTACCCGAGTTTTGAAAACAATAAATTAAAATAATATAAAAATCAGTTAAGAAATAAAGATTTGCAAGAAAGGAGTGGTGCGTTTCCATTGGGGTTCACTATTTCCTGTGTACTTTATATATACGATAAAAAGAAATTGTTCCAATCTTGTTAATTCCACAGCTTTGTAATGTCTTTGTTACTCTTGGATAACAACATGGAGAATATCTAAGGACATCAGGCCCCGGGCTCGATTTGTGACATCACCGCTCTGCTCAGGGGACCACCACCTTTTCATTGCTACATCCTACGTCCAAGAACTACATATTTCATTGGTGAATAGAAGGGACCCAAGCTCGAAATTTTGGGGCCCCATTTCTGAGCCTTCGGGTCCGTTTTGATATCATCACTGTGCTCAGGGAATTATTATTTATCGCCACAACTCGCGTCCAACTCCATGTCTAATATGGTTTCCTTACCGTACTAGAATAAGCTCCATGCTCTTTATATGTTATCGACTGCACATCATATTATTGAATACATAATTTATGGACGAGATTACATTTTCGAGTTACATGTATTTTTCCGACTTTTATTGATTTATTGATTTTTCAACAAACAAGGCTACGAGTTGGGCAGGGGCCCCCTTTCCCTAGTGCCTTTCTTCGCTAACACTGCGGGCCCGTTAGTTACGCCACTGGTTACTATGAACGAGAAGGGAGTTTTGAATTAGTTGTAAGTAACCAAGCAATATCTTAAGTGATTTTCCAGTGGGCAAGGCCCAGCCGAATATTTCCAGGTATCTGTGCGGTCCAGTCAGTCTCTGCATAAATGTAAATATTTAATAGTCTCACAAGAATATCTGAAGGATCCACACTCTCTGATGAAGACCATAGGAAAGAAACAGCAGTCAAAAAATCAGTAAATAATATACTCCACGCAAATTAAAGGTAATAATTTTAATTTCATGTACTGTATATAGTATGATTTGGGTAAAATGAAATGTATTATATTTTACATAAATATAATATTGATTCCACAAGCACTGATATAATCATATTTTATTGTCATTTATTTTTATATCCTTCAATTAGTCTACCCGCATAAATTACCTCAAATAATCACCACCTAAAATCAATTAGATCACTACTATGTTTCCATTCTTACCTGGTGTATGGGTATGTTTAAACTCCTTCTTGTGTTCAGGATTATTTTTTCTGTAACAGTTATTTCCATACTGGCATTCCGGTAGGTCATCTTTTGTATCGGTGTCCTCATCATCGTTCTGTCTGTCTTCTGTGTAATCTGAATCACCAGGATGACTGTACTCTTTCTTGTGCATTGGATTTTTCCTGCCAAATATAATAAAATAAGCGTTGAAAAAAAAGCCTACTGAAATTTTCAAGATTCTTAGTGACATACTTTTAACATATCAAATAAATACAATATTATATCAAATTACTAATTTTTCACGTTACGTGTACACCCCAATCTCTTCGTATTTAGTTAATTACTACTATTTAATAACAATAAGATTCTAGCATGTAATACCATTACTTTTCATATATTTCAAATTAACAGGGAAAATTTGACTTTATAGTAGTCCAGAACATAGGATTACTATCAACACTGAGGAATCTTGTGATAACTTCGGAATTTTTCATTAATTTAAAATACAGCAATTTTGAACTGCTACGATCAATGTACATCCACTAGAGGTCGAAGTGGAATCCGGCACTACATTCATAGAACGAAATTTTGAGTTTCAGTTTCTTGATATATATACAGGGTGTTAATGAACTATACCGAAAAATTGTAAGAGGTGATTCCTCATATCAAAATAAGAGAAAAAGTTCGTATGGACCTATGGTGAAAATTGCATAGTTTCAGAGCTAGGGCTGTCCAAAATCGTAAGAAAGCCAAATTTCAACATTCCCTATTTCGAATTCGAGAGACTGGATGGTGGTCCTTATCAGCGTAAAGGAAGTCACGCATACGCAATCCAAAAATGCATATTTCATTAATGTTCAATTGGTGTGCAAAGTATTCCCTGTAGGGTAAAATTCCCAGACATGCCATCAACCGAATTCTGAGATATGCTCTGACTTTATGATTGGTCCAAAGTAGGCAAATGATAAGCCTTGATAGCAGTGAACACGGAATCATTTGGCGCGATGTCGGAATTGTTGAGGATCGTCAGTGTCATGATCTCTCATACTCGGGAAAAATTGAGCTACCGGTTCCTAACATTTCCGACTTCCCTCCGAAGCATTGGATGTCCATTGTTGTCAAGGGTTACCTCCTTCCTACTGTGGACCCTTCTTGAAATCAGGGTATATCTGAAAACTCTATTGAGAGCATATCTGAGAATTACACCCGCTACACCTACTGACAATTGATGAAATATGCACATTTGGATAGTGTATGCGTGGCTTTTTTTTAACGCTGATAAGAACCACCATCCACAGTTTCTGGAATTTGAAACAGGACCTATTGAAATATAGGTTTTTCGCGATTTTGGACAGCCCTAGCTCTGAAACTATGCACTTTTCGCCATAGGTCCATATGAACTTTTTCTCTTATTTTGATGAGAGGAATCGCCTCTTACAGTTTGTTTGTCGGTATAGTTCATTAACACCTGTATATATATATATATATATATATATATATATATATATATATATATATATATATATATATATATGTGTGTGTGTGTGTGTGTGTGTGTGTTTTCTGCGGACCATATCGACAAGTTACTCCAGACCTTACTGTTAAGCGACACCGCGCAATACTTTCAGATTATTGTATAACCTTGTATGTGTTACACCGGTATAAAGTAAAGGAAGGAGGAAGGGACGTATATACGCTACAGAAAGTTTCATATAACAATAAAACTAGTTTCTTCTCCCATTGTAAAACTACGGTAGCTTCCATAGAATCCAATAATGAAAACGGAAGAGAGAGATCTACTATATACTTCCGGTTTCAATAGAGATCTACTACATACTTCCGGTTTCTATAGAGAAATAAGGGGAGAGATGAATCCTATGTTCGGTATGAAGATCAATATTGAAAACGGAAATGGCAGATTCCTATCTTGTCTAGTTTGAACAAGCGGAACTATTTTTGAGGCAATGAATTCACAGTATAAACCAATTTCTTGCTTTCTCTTCTTAGCGGTTTTCCTCTATGGGAACCAATAGAGAAACCAGGAGTGGAAGCTTTCACACGTGAGAAATGATATTATAACAGAATATGGGCTGAGTACTAGAGCTATCACCTCTGGTGGGAGGATTCCCTGGTTCCATCCTAAGCCATATGAGTTTGTGATGGACAACACCGTGCCCATGGGTTTTCTTTACGGTTTTTCTGTTACCTCCGATATTCTTACTCCACCAATTCGTTCACAATCAATCACTTTTATTAATCATTCGTCTCCTTTAGCCCAAAAGACACAATTGTAGGCCATTACACTCAAGAATGCCGTTCATTTTAATTTTATACGAAGACATAAATTATGATGAATGAAAGTACCTGTAACAAGCTGATCCATATTTGCATGACGGCCTTGTTGGTGGCTCATTAGATGTGTTGTCTAACACAGTTTTATTTTCCTCAAATTCTTCCACATTTTCATTACCATTACCTGCATCACTTTTTTCCACTTGTATTTGAGCAGGGCTCTCTTGTTTCTCTTTTATTTGTTTCTGCTTTACAGGTACTTCATCGCTATCTTGATTTTTTCTCTTCGCCTTAACTCTTGACTGCTTCTTCGGGCTGTCTTCTTTCGTCACGTCATTTGCGTACATCCAAGTAGGTAATTTTCTTACCCGACCTCCACTTTCCTTAACCGAAACCGAACCACTCGGTACGGGATCTACCTAAAAGATCAAACAAACAGTAGCACTGAATAACAGTAAGCTTTGCTGGCGACTGTACAGAATGAAATCACAAATATATTTCATCAAAATAAATTAAAGTCCTATTAGGCACGGATTCGGAAGGAAAGTTAAGCCGTTTCACCTAACTTGTTAAAAGTGTGGAAAAATAGACGAAGAAGACGTAACTTGAATGAAGGACCAAGCTAAAGCTGTTTCACAAATTACAAAGAATTTCATAACAATTTATTTTTGTGGTGACTTAATATCAGTAAGTAATTATTAGTTAAGAAGTTAGTTTAAAAAGTTAACACTACAAAAGGACATTCACAGCTCTGATAATATTGGTACATTACATGTTAAAGACTAATAACATACACACAAAGCCATAATCTTCCGCGATAATTTATAGCCTGGAAAGTTAGATATCTTCCTTTGCATCCGAACCGTGGAGAAGAGAGTATTTTCTCCCTCAATTAGCGTCGTGGTGGAAGTAAGAAGCAGTAGATATCATTTCCACTATTGCCAACTGCGAAAACATAGTATTACTTATTATTAGTTTCCACGTTCTATATAAAAAGGAGAAGTTGTAGTTTCAATGTTCCCGATCTTGCTCTTAGGATATGTGGTAAATGGAATGATAAAGTAATTACTGGAATGACGAGAGCGATTAGAGGGAAGATGAAACCCTGAGAAAGCCCACTCAATGCTATTTGCTAGTAGCGTTCATAGATATCGGCAATTGAGGAAGGGGCTTAAGCAAAGGGAGCATATTGTTTCAAGATTTTTTAACGTTGCACGATTATGCACTGAGGCTAAGAGAGACGATGATGATTAGATGGTTGATAAGGATGGAATGACGACATTGGAAGGAAAAGCGAAAATCCTGAGGAAACCCACGCACGGGTATTTGTCGAAAAAAGGCTAATTTGGTGGAGGCTCGGATAGAATCAGGGACAACACGTGCCAGAAATGAAAGCTTTACCACTGACCCACAGCGGACACCAGAATTCATTTATATTTTAAATGGTACATTTTTTATTTCTTCGCAATATCTTGTTCAAGGAGGTGTGCGCTACTGCTGTTTAACACAATTACATAGCACGATGCAGGAATTTTAACATTTTTAAAGGTGAATGTGCACTCCAGGCCGTAGCTACGAGGTGGCCAGGAACTGAGGCCCTCTTCAACCATTTGAGACCTTTGAAACTTTCAGTTGTTTCTTGATACGTATGAATGAATGTAGGTGTCAGCCCCCAGAATAACCTCCTCCTCCCCCTGTCGAAGCGTTCTGGCTCCAGCCTAATACACTCTACACACAATTTCAAGACCATGTCCTCTGGTAGGACCCCTAGTCTTTATTCTCAGAAGTCATTCTGTAGTCTTTTTTTTTTTTTTTTTTTTATTTATTAGATTTCTGGACTTTCGGCACCTATGGCCATTTAGCCCGTCACGTGAGTGATGATGTCCCTTGGCGAGCACACTATCCGGGGAAAGGGAAGGAAGCAGCCTGGAACCTTTAAGTTAAGTGTCACCAAGGCATTTGCCTGGTGTAAGTGAGAAAATCTCATTCAGGGTGGTTGTCCTAAAAAGCTTTTTACACTTTTTCGACCGAGTACCACACCGGGAATCGAACCGGGGACCGCTCGCACCTAAGACGAGAGCGTTGTTAGCGACTACGTTAGGCGTGGCCACTCTTCAAATAATAATAATAATAATAATAATAATAATAATAATAATAATAATAATAATAATAATAATAATAATAATAAGCTAACCAACTGCAAATCGCAAAACGCAGACTATGTCGCAGCGTTCAGTGAAGCAATTGGTACAATTTAAACTTACGCTGTAGAAGTTTTATCCACAAATGAACATATACGATGTCCAGAGCATCATACACAAAACAAATTCAACAATGAAGATACAAGGCGGCATTATTATTATTTATTAGGCAGCAAACAACGTACACAGGCATAGGTGCGCCCGGCAGTAGCTACATGACACACGCAACCAAGCTCATACAATAACGTCGCAGAATATATCTGATAGCAAGTAAATTACAATTGCACTACATACGCTGTACATGCAGTTGAAATCATAGAAACCAACATACAAGAAATGATTATATTCTGGGATAAAATATGACATATCATAAATAATAATAAAAAAAAAAAAAATTAAGAACTCATACAGGGTGTCTACTAAAATTCCAAAACGAAGTTTCGTGATTTTTCCGTGACCTTTTCTTTGTCACACTATAAAATTTCTTAACATTTTCAAGAGCAAATTTGTGTGCGAATTAGGCCGAATTTTCATGCATGCGTTAGAAGCATGCCTCGCTTGCGATTTGGTAGTGTCTAAAGCCAACCATAGACATTTTTGGTGGTGAATTTTGACGTTTCATACAACAAAATTTTCCAGTCTGTAATTATATTTGTACAGATAAAAAAATTCGTGACCCAAAAGCTAAATTTCTTGATTTTCATGACCGTTTTCTGATTTCGTGACATTTGTGTGACCGATAGACACCCTGTCATATTAACAAATATAGAATGAGATCATGAAGTATCCGATCAAGTAAAATTTACCTAGAAGAAAAGAAAAAGATGAAAGAAAGAAAGAAATAGTTCAAACACAAAACTAACAATCCTTACAAAGAAAAAGACACAAATGGCACCACACTAAAGAAAATAGGTAACATTAAAAGTTCTTTAATTACTGAATAAGTTCGAAACGAACTTAACGAATTAAGTTTCCAAAATATCTAGAATCTGAATGAACTTTTGGAAAATATCTTGAATCTGAATGAACTTTAACCAATTTAACAAAAAATTGGCTACTTACCAATGAATCCTTCCTTGGAAAGCCTAAATATATTTTTCAAACGTTTTGGAACTCAAGCCCGGTTCCGTCCTCAGTGGCAAGGTGAAAAGGATTAAAACGGATAAGAGATAAAAGATATAAAACAAGGAATATATATCACTAAATGTAACGCAAAGAGTAGATCCTGAAATGCGAGGAGCAGAGTGAAGTGCCAAAGGAATGAATTGAATCGAAGATAGCACGGTGTCTATGTTACGTCACTACTGCCAGATTCAAAATATGCATCAAAGGTAGGTAACCAAATTCTCTCAATATTGCCAGTATCCAGATTCAAAGGAGGTTTGTATTTATGAATAAAGAATGATTCTGTAATCTCCCGCTGTTTCTTTGTTTTTGATGAACCTATTATATTAACCTATTTTACATTATGTGTATGTTGTTTTAAACGAAGCGCTAATCCCGACATGCTCTCTTCTTATGACTTTTTTGATTGTCTAATCAGGGTTTCCCAAAAAAAATTCCAGGACACATCATCAATTTTTCAGGACTTCATCACAGAAATGTATAACAGGATTGCAACTGCAGGTTCAAAACTCACAAGAGTGAAATGAAAGGTACAGTAGTTTATGCAGTGAATATTAATGCAAGTGCAATATTAATGCACAATAATTGAATACATAAAGCGGAGTATAATGTGCTTTTTTTCTGATTGTTTGTTTGTTTGTGGCCTCCCAACTCCCCCTATATCCACGAGATCCACCCACATCCAGCACATGTATTTTCATTCTTTCTACATAACATTTTAATATTGCACCGAAAAAATTTACAAATAACAAAAATCTATTTTTGTATGGAGTTGTGTGATTTCCTTATCTATAGACACAATTTCTTTGTTCTTTAGCGAAACTGCTCTATGGATAGCATTTGACTTTGTCAATAAAGTAAAAGAAGACTTCTGCTTTGCTTCATGTGCAAGCTGGTTTGCTTCAGTTTCCAAAGCTTCACTTGTTTCCACCAATTTCCTTTTCTTTCTCTGCAGCTGCTGTACATTTTTATTTACCTCTTTCCTCTTGCTCCGCACTTGACTTTCTCTTTCTCCAGCTCTGCCATATAGCGCTGCCTTGAATGGAAGGCACAATGCAGCATTTCTTTCGTGATGTTGATTGAAGTAAGGTCTTTATCGGAAATGTTATCATACACCAATCTCAAACCGACCAATGATTTTTCCTTCATATTTTCAACAAGCAGATCTTTATTTATGCTGTAGCCTCGCTCGACAGCAGTCTGTCCATGAGACAAAACCAGAAGCTTCTTTATGATTAACAACGAATCTTTAAATTCTTCCAAACTATCCAATAGTTTAGTAGAAAAAAACAATCCAGCCTCTCAGGGTCCAACATACAAATATATATTAGAGAATTCACTACCTTCTAATGAAATCCTAATTTAAACAACTTAAACAACTCAGGCAAGTTTCTTTAGCATAGGAAGGAATCGAGTTTCACCTAAATGTGACTTTGTCACGAACAGCATTCGTATGAAATTTTATTGAAAAGTAGTGTTGCGAAAATAGACTGATTTTGGAGGATTGATACTGGTACAAAGCACAGTTTCTGAAGGATAGTGCTAGTGAAGACAGCATCCAAGAATGGATTGACAGAGTAGTGGATGAAAGAAGAAGTTCTCCCAGCCAACCACCCTCTTGGGAGAAAGAATGCTACCAACACATGCAGGATCATGACAAATTATTATTCAGTGCAAAAACAGGAATAGCAAACAAAAATAGTAATCAATTAAAATCATTATAATTATGAAAAATCTGACATTCAGGATTTTTGTAAATTTCAAGAACATAAATGCATTTTCAAGGACATTTCCAGGACAAAATCAATTCAAGGACATTTCCAGGTTTTCCAGGACGAGTGGGAACCCTGTATAATATGTTCCTTAATTCGAGTGTTAATATTACGTTTCGTTTGGCCTATATTATGAGGAGTCACATTCGCATTGAACGCGGTAAATACCTGACTTATTTCGTGGATCAACAAAAATTTTAAATCAGGTGAGATGTTTTGGTAGACTTTTTGGGGAAGATATTTGAAGCAGATATGTTATGCTTTGCAAGAACACGTTGAATTTTTGTCGATAATTTTGGAAAATCAGGAATTCCTATCCAAGTTTTGCTTCTTTGGAAGTAACTGTTTTTGGGGCTTGCACCGATCATGTGTTTGATTAAAGTACATAACTTGTAACTTTTTTTTTTTTTTAAATAAAAACTGTATTTCGTCACACGATCACAAATTAATAATGTCCTGCGAAAGAAATTCTTCCAAATATTGGCCTTGTACAACGACGGATGAGATGACTGTTGATGTATGTAAGTAGTGTCTGCATTAGGTTTTCGATATACTTTTGTTATAAATTTGTTGTGTGATCGGGTAATCAGTAAGTCTAAAAATGGAAGACAATTATCAGATTTACGTTCGAGGATGAACTTCAACCTAGGATGCTGATTGTTGAATTGTTCAAATATCTGTACAAGTGTATTTTCGTCCCGTACAAGTAGTAAAATGTCATCAGCATAACGGTAATATCTAATGTACTTAAATGTATCCTGCTGTAAAATAGAAATTTCAATCTGATTTCAAACAGTATTGGACAATATCGGGGATGGTGTGTTGCCCATGGCTAAGCCATCATTCTGAGAGAAGTAATGATTTTCACTTGGAAAACATTGGTTGTTAAGGACACCTCAATTAATTGTAATAAAAAATGTTTCATAGGCAGATGCACCATTTTGTAATAACCAGGATCGTGTACTATTGACAGTAAATTCAGTGCTATGGACAGATGGACGCTCGCGCCTGTGCAGTTGAGGTAGCTTACTAACTTGTCAACCTACCTTTCATTCCTCTAGTCTAAAAAATTTAGGGCCATTATGATCCCTGGTGAAACCACATCGGGGCTAGTGGAAGTTACCATTGTATAGAGTACTGTTGTACAGGGTTGGCAAAAACCATGGTTTTTATTTAAAAAAAAAAAAAACTTTTTTTTTTTTTTTTTTTTGTTTAAACCAGGATTTTTGGGTTTAAACTAGGTTTTTATGGTTTAAATAATTTGCTCTGTATATTCATATCATATCCGGACAGAAATAAGTTTGTTTCGCCTTGATGTTATTATGCAACAACCGGGTTATGCTGGAAGGGGTCACATAAGCTTAAAGCGGAATAAAAACCGCTTCTCGAGTTACATCCGAGAGAAATTGTCCTCCATTTGAACTCGGAACCAGGACTAATTGGCCACAAATGCGATACGTCTGCCGACTCACTCACAAAGGAATCCTGATAAAAAAAATACGTTGTACTGATCTTTACATGCTTCTTAATATAACTGTCAAGAGTCATTTCAGAAGGACAAAAAGATAAACAGTTGCACAAGTGCACATATGAACAATTTCAAAGTACTACGGAGTACAGAAGAACTAATTTAGTTCAAGTTAGTTAACACATTGGTCCAAATTAAAGAAACACCCACTTAATCTGCATATCAATAAGAAAAGTGAATAAAGATACGAATTATTTGAGTCCACTTTGGCTCAGACTCATTTATGCATAAATAGATACCAAAGATACTTATTTCACTAAATGCCTCTCGTGGGGTCTGTATGACCCCCCCCCCACACACACACACACACAACACACACAAAGTACGGCATTTTCGATGTATTTTATCAATAGTAAACATTGAAACGAAACAATATTTAGAATTTTTCTTCGATTGCAATTACATAACAATAATAACAACTACAAACAATCACAAAATAAACATTTATAAACTTATAAAAAAAAAGTTGCTTTTGTATGTATAATCTTTTTGACTAATGAATGGGGAATTTAGGTCTGAATATAATACGAATAATATACGGGAGTGAAACGTGATAACCCACAAATGTGTGTTTATCAAGATTTTACAAACACTTACACTTTTACGAACATTTTTTGTTTTTTGGTTTAAACCAGTTGGTTTCTTTGAAAAAAACAGATGGTTTAAACCATGGTTTAAACCAGCCAACCCTGCTGTTGTACACTGTACAAGCGAGTACGATTTAAGCTCCTTCCTTGTCTGTCTTCACCCCCCCCCCCCCACACACACAAAAAATCAACCATTTTATTAAGCTAGTATCTTTTATATTTTACTTACCTTATTACTCTCTTCCTTTTCCGCTGAATTATTCAGCCTTTCATTGCTTTCTTTGCTCTCAACAAGCAATTCGTATTGATACTTGTCCGGAAGCAGACCAAACACATCTCCATTCTTTAACTCAACCGATGTACCTTCAAAAATAGTTGAAAATAGATCTTTTCCTTTCTCTTTGTGATAACACGGATTTACATGAACCTAAAATATTATTTAATTTATTAAGAAACAAATATTAATATTACTATATTATAATCAATAGATGGGAAAAACTGGACTACTGAAATGCAGTAAAGTATAGTATTTGTGATAAAAAAAAATTAAAAAAAAAAACTCTTAAAGCTGCAAGATAACATGCATGTATGCTAGAAGTCTGAAAAACATAGGTAAACTAAACTGCTTAAATTATCCCTTTTTCTGCAATTTTCAAAACAGTAATTCATTATATTGTACGATTTAAGCCAAATAAATTTACTGACTTAAAAATTACAGAAAAGGGCAACTAAGATGGTGTTACGTTACTATACTATTACCCAATAACCAAATTATTTCTAATACAGAAATATTATCAACAGATCATGATATACAATATAGAAAGATCATTTATGATTTAAAAACGCATACTAAAGCTACATATTCAAATATACAATCCCTCTCCTTTCTCTAGATGGATATCAAAATAATGGAAACATCTGAAAGATGTGCAATTTACCAGATGAATATCACGTTGGACATTCCTCCCTCACAACAGTTCTGATGTAACGTGGAATGGAGGTATAGAGATTATGAATGGAGCAGGTGGAATACTACACCATTCTGCGTGCAGTGAATCACTGAGTGCCTTCAAAGAGAATGGAGGCAGAAATATGTGCTGGATTTGTGTCTCCAGAACTACGCATTTCTTCTCTGAGTATTGGCAATCGTCTCAACTGCTTGGCACTAAAATGGGTCAATAATCATGGAGTGCATTCTCCTCTAGTCGTACAGTACTGCTAGAAAAATTTCCTAGTGATCTGTCAGCATATTTATACAAAGTACAGCTCACCCAACCCGTCACCTGATGCGAAAACCAAACGTCTCGAGTTTGTAATCGCTCTCAATCAACTTCTGGAAAATGACCCTCATATGTTAGACAACCAATGGATTTTACATATGGTTCATTTCCATCACCGTATATGGCTCCATGTGACTATTATCTTTGGAGTTACTTGAAAGGCGGTTTTAAGACGAATCCTGCAACAATTCACGAACTGAAACAGACCATAGAGGCAGAAATCTCCGACATTTCTGGTGATATTATTCATAGTGATGCACAATTTTGTTCTCAGAGTGCGCAATGTCCGTGCCAAGCAAAAATCACCACTGAAATTCCAAGTCTTGAGATCATTCCCGAAAGTCCAGTTGTATGAAAAGTCGTTTGTAAATTGTGGATAAGTCTAATGATTTCATATATTAAAAATCGCCCTGCATTGTTTTCATGTATTAAAAATCACCCTGGTGGTCCCGCGCAGCATAGTCACTAATGCTCTCGTCTTTGGTGCAAGTGGTCCCGGGTTCGATTTCCAATGGGGACAGTCGGTCGAAAAAGTGTAAAAGCCTTTTCAGGCCAGCCATTCTGAGTGAAATTTCCCTGAGTCTTCCTCATTCACACCAGGCAAATGCCGGGATGATACAGGTCCCAGGCCGCTTCCTTCTTTCCCTTCCCTTGGATAGTGTGCTTACCGCATCGGCACGGTATGACGGAGGTCCCGGGTTTCAGTTCCAGTCCAGTTAGTCACTTTTTCACTCTTTGCGTTTAAACGAACTAATTGAGAAGCAAATGTAATTGTTTTTCCATCCTCTAGGTGATCAACATATCTGCACAGCGAAAATATTTATATATATATATATATATATAATATATTTCAATAAAATATTTCAGGGATTAGGATTAGGATTTAGATTTCTGGGTTTTCGACATCTAAGGCCATTTAGCCCTTCACGATTTGAGGGATGACGTCCCTCGGCGAGCACACAATCCGCGGAAAGGGAAGGAAGAAAGGATTGGGGAAGGAAGGAAGCGGCCTGGGACCTATAAGTTAGGTACCACCCCGGCATTTGCCTGGTATGAATGAGGAAAACCCAGGAAAACCTCATTCAGGGTGGATGACCTGAAAAAGCTTTTTACACTTTTTCGACCGAGTGACCCCACCGGAAATAAAATATTTCAATAATATATTTTAGCTAGAAACGCAGCAGCAAGAAAACTCTCATCTGTAGTAGAGGAATGCATCGACAAGAATGATTTTGTCTCGTGGAAGAAATTATTATTATTCTCTTTTCACAATTTATGTCTACCCAGAAATCATAGCTCAACATCTGTCACAAACATCCTAAAACAAAATCTAAACGAAAACTCCTCTATGGACACTCCTCCCGCTCCTAGTAGAAAACGTAGTTTTGATTTAACAAATAGGATAATATCCAAAATTTCTGAATTTGATACAAAAGAGAATTTGAGATTACTAGCTTCAGATGATACATTGGCTCCTGCAAATGAGGAAACCTATAAACTTCTGCAAGGAAAACACCCATCACCATCTAAAATTCAAATAGTGCCTGATCCTCCAAATGAATTAGACCCATGCTTAAAAGTTAATGAGGATGATGTATTAAAGGCCATCCAGTCTTCCCTGCTGTTCGGCTTCAGGGATAGACGGACTATCGCCTCAACATTTAAAAGATCTAATGTCCAAATCAGCAAGTGATTCAGCGCTCACGTTACTAAATTCAATAACTAGAATGACAAATCTAACTTTAAATGGAAAGGCAAATCCGGATATATGTAAATATTTTTACGGAGCAAATTTATGTGCCTTACGAAAGAAAGACGGTGGAATCAGGCCAATAGCAGTAGGTTGTGTTTTTAGAAGATTGGCTTCAAAGATTGCTGTTTCATTGGTCTACAATCGTTGTACCAACTATTTACAACCTCGTCAATCGGGATTTGCCACAAAAAAGGCAATGTGGCCATCATCCACGCTACCAGAACATTCATAAAAGCAAATGTAGATTCGAACAAGGTAGTCCTCAAAATAGATTACAAAAATGCTTTTAACTCAGTCGAAAGAGAGACTATGTTAAAGGAAGTGAAACTAATTCCACCTCAACTATATCCATATTTCTGGTAGAGCTATTCTAGCCCATCATTGTTATTTTATGGAAATATAACTATTTCATCACAAGTAGGATGCCAACAAGGTGACCCTGCTGGACCGATGATTTTTAGCTTACCAATCCACCCAATACTGCGCTTGCTTTCTTCTGAAATAAATCTATTTTATTTAGATGATGGCACATTAGGGGGCTCATCAGATACGGTTATACAAGATCTAAAGTTCTTATACAGACAGAATCTAAGAAGATATGTTTGCAAGTTAATCCTTCTAAATGCCAACTGTTCTTCACGTCGGGTAAATCAGATCCAATTACAGAAGCCCAGTTTCAGAATTTGTTGCCTGGAATTTGGATAATACAAGCTCACGAGCTATCGTTATTAGGAACCCCACTACTTGAAGATAGCTATGAAAGTTATTTTGAAGACCATTTGAACAGTTTAAAAATGATAGCACATAGATTAAAAGGACTGCCATCAGAAGTGAAACCACCTTTTCCCTTTTCTTTATCCATCCTCATTTCTTTCCGTAACTAGTCCTGCTATAATTATCTGTAGAAATTATCCTCTAATCAATCAATCATGTTGCCTTTAGTTGTTATAAAAATTGGTGACCTGCATTGCCTAGGAAGGGTATATAGGTTAAAGGAATGCTCTGTTTTAGATAATAGTCATTTGCATATCGCAAACGGCTAAACGAGTTTTATTCAAAGAAATTGAAGTAAAGTTATCACTAGATAAAGGAATAGAAACATAATTACCAGGAATAGAAATATTGACATCGTCTGTCACGTGACTCGAATGACAGATTAGAAACATAATGAGGTGCGTGAGTGCCAGTGGGTTGCGGTGTTGCCAAGTTTTGCATACAACATTTCGAGAAGGTGCAATCATATTTGAACAACAGTCTTATAAATAATGTAAGTGCAATAATTATACAAACTAATGTCGTAGCTTCGATGATAAAAATAATTTGTCCGTCCATTCTCTGTAAAAGAAAGTAAGTGAAGGGACTACTGAATATTTTGAACATAACGAAATAAAATAACATAATATCTACAACAACTACAAGCAATAATAAAACTTATTTTCTATTTCTCAACTACCTTCTTTCGTGTTCTCTTACTCTGACTGAACCTTAGAGATCGACTATAAGTTTCTATATTCATCATGAACAAAAGGTACGTTATTCAATCTTAACCTAGCTCAGGATACTATATGTTCTGAACAGTCTCAAGCCTGTAAAATAGGGAGAGAGGTTGAATCTCGTGCCTCAATACACTAGTATTATTATTAATATTGTATATCTTTAATAAAATATTCAAGTAGAAACTAAATGTTCCCTGCGCTTTAATACGCAGACCAAAAAGTAACATACTCTTAACATAATTGCATGAAAATAAGACTAACAAATTTAGCATGACGTCTCACACCTTCGTAGCCTTAGATCATGAATTGAGTTAATTCAAATAAAAACTAAATACATCTATAAATTATTAGCATAGTCATTCTATCTTAAATTATTTAAAAGAAACTTAAAAAGTTCTCAAAATCAATACTTAACTTTGGAATGAGGTGGGGAAGTGTACTTGTGCTTCATGCAAGGTACAGTGCCCACATTCCTATGAACTATCTCTATTAACTTACAATACTAGCTTTCTTTTACTAATATTTGGAAGTATTTAAACAAAAGAAAACTAATATTTTGTTTCTCTTTTCTTTTTTTAATATATTTTCCAGGTATGTATGCTGTTAATGATATACATAATAAGCTTAAATACATAAATATTGATAAGGATAAAATAAATACACATAGTTCGGTAAGTAGTTCAATGATTACTACCTTCAAGATTGTGTGCATGTGAGTTCGCATAATTTTTCTCTAGTTTTCTCAATTTAAAAAATAAATACAATAGATCAAGAAACAAAACTATCAGAATCGGGATTACAATTGAAAAAATGCTATGCAAGTTGTCAAAATGTAGAATATGCAAACTATTTTCAGTAAGTTTGAGTGATTCTAATTCAGCACTGATTTGATCTAAAGATTTAATTGCATACGTTACGTTTAAATGTGGAGCTGAGATATTTATTGTCAAAACAACATTCGTGTTGACCACATTAATAGTTTGCCTTGAGGGCAATACAGTGTATTTTATAAAGATGTTTTCAAAGTTTTCATACAAAATAAATTGTGTTTTGTTGTTATCATAGACTAACGGTTCAGTATGAAGAACGTTATGAGATGTTCTTTTTGTAATGTGTCCTGGTATTAAGGAATTAACTAATAATCCTGCAAGAGTATAAAGATGGCTATACTCAAGCTTATGTGGGATAGTTTGAACTTCACAATCAGTGAATGATTTATTAAAAACCATGTTCATTAAACATCTCGATGGAGAAGTGACTCGTAAACTAGACGTCTCGCATAAAAATAAAAATGAATGCCATTTACATAACAACTTATTGATTTCCATGAATTTGTTGTCGCTTTCATATACCTGTTCTAGAATATTGTACTTCACAAGCTTACCAGAACGTAACATTCCTAAATTGGAAACTTGAAACAATTTTGAAATTTTGTTTGGTGTTACTACTGGTGTTTTCAAAACTAAATCAACATTCAGTGTCTCAAAATTAAAATTAACCAAAAATGCAGATGAAATTGAATAAAATAAACCTATATCATTGACATACAAAGTATCTTTTAAAATTGCGTGGTTTTTAACTGAACTTAAAACTTGCTTTGAATTTAATATTTCGTGAGTCACTCTATTTTGAAGAATATCAGATATCATTTTCATAATCCTTTGCTGTGATTGATAGTACGTAAACATTGCAAGCAAATAGGTTTCTATGCTAACTACTTTACAAAATCCTTCTTGTATCTGTGATTTCATTTTCAGCATAGTGTTTGACTGTTAAGGCTACATTATGTATAATTTTAACTTCATGATTAAAAGCTTTCTTAAGATTTTGAACCTCAGTTGTTAACAAATGATCATGCTCCTGTAACGCATTTACAGATGCCTTTAATTGACTGGTTTGATAAAAAAATATAACCTGAAAGACCTAAAGATGTAAGACCAAGAATCCAAGATACAATTGATCTACGATTACGTTGTTCGAAAATTGGAAAGCACATGGTATAACGTCTCTAATTTCTGCAAAAAAATCTCTTTCATGTTCCAATAATTCTTGCCTGAATTGAGACCAATCTGCACAACTATCATTGTGTGGTAATGTAAAATTAATATCCAAATGAATCCGAAGCGTCGTATAGATGTTCTCTGCATCATGAACTGCAAAGCCAGCTTGCGAAATAGCAATGCCTAGTTCTGTTAAAGTAATTTGTTGCTGAGTGTCAAGATTTAGCTCACAGTAGCTACTCATGGACCATACAAGAATCAGAGTCATAGAAATCCAATTAATCTGAAATGAATAAAAGTTTCCACTAAGCGCCTTGTTGAAAATGAAATCTCAGATTTAAAATTTATTTATAGTGTGTTCTTTAATCTAATGTTTACTTTACAGGATCGTTTTTTTTTTCTCTCTCTCTAATGTTGATTCGTTTCTCCAAGAGTGGAAGAAAAATCCATAATTCTTAATCTAACCCAAAAGGATAGAATAGAAAACGACACAATTGAAGATTATTAAATTACGTTTTGATATTGAAATTTAGAAAATGTTAACATATTTTTATGTCAACTTCCGTCGATTGTATGGACTTGGTTGAGGTTCAGCGTCCAGAATTTGCTGAAGCATAACAAAACGCAAAATTATAAGATAGTCCACCACCAGTTAATGCCTATACTAATTAATGTTATATTTCATAAACTTTTTTTTACACTAACGTTCCCATTTGGCAACTGGAATCTTTGTAAAACGGACGTAGTCTTGTAATGTCAAATGAATCCTCAACTTCTTCAGTTTTCGAATTTCGACAGCGAATTCGGTACGAATTCTCATTCAATTTTTTCAACAATTGTCCCTTGCGTTCTAAATTTGTTTCCGAAGCAAGCTGGAACTCCTTTCTGTGGTTTAACGTCTTGGATTAAGACTTTCTGTCCTAAATGAAATTTTGGATTGGAGTACTTTCTCTGAAAGTATTACTTCTGCGACTCGAATCTCTTGGAAAGATTTTTCGCTGCAATCTCCCTCGCATCCTATACATTCTTGATTCGGACTTCGTTCTCCACGAACTTGCATGGAAGATCTAACTTTGCATCTAACATCGTTTTCGCTTCAAATCCAAAAAGAAGAAAAAATGGCGAAAAACGGGTACCTTCATGTTTGTGGGTATTAATACAAAATGTTATATTTGCCAAAGCCGTGTCCCAGTCATTTGATTTCTTGTTTACAAAATGCCGAAGGCATGTTTGTATTTTGTCGTTAAATTTCTCAGCTAATCCAATGGTATAGCTACTAGCTGTATTCGCAAATTTCAACTTGATGTTGAATCGTTCTGTCATTTCTTCCATGATCTTCGATTTATGAGATGTTAATCGATCTAAATAAATCAATTGAGGAATACCGAACTTGGGAATTATTTCCTCATAAATGACATTAGTTATAGTTTCTGCCGAAATGTCAGGAAGACTTAGTCACCAAATATCTTGTACAAGCATCCACCATTGTTAAAATGTATTTATGTCTGTGTGTAGCCGATAAGGGAAAAGGACCACACTCGTCAATCACTATCGTACTCATAGCAGAGTATGCTGGATAAGTTTGTGGATGTAGAGGTGTTCGACCAGATCTTCGTTTGTTCACCTGACAAGATATACACTGCTGACAACGTTTCTGTATGTACTGCTTTAAGGCTGGCATGTAAACTTTCTTAACTGCGGCTGAATACGTTTTTGAAAAAACTTAGATGTCCCCCTCCTAGATTAGAAGAATGGACACAGTCTAAAACATAGTCTCTCAAAGAAGAAGGAATACATAATAAATACCAGGATGTTTTTGTTTACGAAAAAGGCGCCCGTCCTTAATCTCAAAGTAGTACGATTGTCTTTCCGTCTTCGCGTCCTTCGGTTCTTCTCCTTCCAAAACTCGGATGATTGGACCGCAAAAAGAGTCCTTCCTCTGAAGTTTGCCGACATCAACGTCCTCCTTAAATGAAATGAATGCATTCAGTCTTCAACATCAAAGTCCTCTTTTGTTGGATGATTATTTGTTTCCCTGGAGAGTACATCTGCCACATTGTCTGAAGACTTAACATGAATAGGAATATAGTGATATTCCGCTAGCTGCAATTGCCATCTCGCCAATTTCGATGGTAGGTTAGGAGTATTTTTCAAGTAAGTAATTGACCTATTGTCACACAGCAACTTGAACTCTCGACCAATTTAAAATACTCTAAGCGCTTTGAATGCACTTAGCACTGCGAGTAATTCTAAAGAATAAATGTCCAAATTCTTCTCACTGTCTCGCAAATTCCTGCTGTAGTAGGCTATTGGATACCACTTCTTATCTTCATCGCATTGCATCAAAATTCCACTCAGATTTTCGGGAAGCATCTGTGTACAAAGCTAGAGGTTTCTTCGGATCGTACGGCTTCAATATGGGAGTCTTCATTAATTCTGATTTTAGTCTATCAAAACTTCTCTGGTGTTCGTCTGTCCAATGAAATTTCACATTTTTTCTCGTCAGTTTTTGAACAGGGTCCACTATTTCTGCATAGACCTTGACGAATTTCCTAACATAATTCGTAAGTCCCAAAAATGATTTTAATTTTTTAGTTGATGTTGGTGTCTGAAATGTTTTGATTGAATTAATGATCTTGTCCGAAATTTTGTAACCAAACCTGGATAATTCATGTCCTAACGCTATTACTTTATCGTGGATAAACTTACATTTCTCAACAGAAAGCTTCAGACTTACATTACGTAATCTTTGAAACACTTTTTCTAAAATTTAAATCATCTGCTCCTGAGAATTTGTTGAAATTAGGACATCATCCGTATAATACATCACATGTTCAGGATAAACGTTCGCTAAACACATGGACATAATTCTACTAAATATTGCTGGAGAATTTAAGAAACCTTGGGGAATTGAACGATAACGAAATGACCCAATTTGTGGCAAATTAAAAGCTGTATAAGGTCTAGATTCTTCTGCCAAAGGAACACAATGAAATGCGTTCTTGATATCTAACGAACAATAGTACAATCTTCCTCCTATAGTAGATAAAATGTCATGTATTGGTGGTAAAGAAACAGATTGAAACACTGCATGAAAATTAAGGAGACGTGAATCCAAACATAGACGTAAATCTCCATTTTTCTTCCTTACAAACAACACTGGCGAATTATATGGGCTTTCACTATATTCAATCACTTTTTGGTCTAAAAGAAGGTTGATTTGTTCTCGAATTTGTGGTCTAAGGGCCGCAGGAATGGGATACTGTCTTCTATAAAAAGGAACCTGTGTTTTTAATTCTATTTCGTGCTCATAATTCTTAATTCTCCCTATAGAATCCTCTGACCAAGCAAACACGTCGGCGTACCTATAGCGTAAATCAATCAATTGTTCTCTAATCTCAGGTTTAACCTCTGTATTAACATCTAGTTTTGTGCTATCAAACAATTTCTGATCTTTCAACAACTGATCTGAATCTATATCCTCTGACTGTACATTGAAACACTGAAAATCACTTAAATATGCTAGATCTTCGGCATACCCTAAAATCTCATGTTTTGCTAACAAAATTGAAGACACAAAAGAATTAACCTGTACAAAGTGTTGTTTGGGAGATAAAACTATCCCAGGAATCAAAATTCCTGTCTTATCTTGTAACGATTTGTTTGGTTCAAGTAACCATTCTTTTCCTGTCTTTGAATTCGCTAATTTTACTTTAACAAATTGTTTCGTTCGAGGCGGAATAGTAACATCATTAACCAAAACAAACGCAGGGCTCATACTATTACAAACTAAATTATTAGCCTGTGGTGATAATTCCTTTGAAATATCCCTGTTATTACTTATAGCAAACCTAGGAGGTTTTCCAAATTTACATAGCAACAAAACATTTCTATTCAAGTCTATTTGTGCTCTCTGGGATACTAAAAAGTCATTCCCTAACAGCATGTCTTGGGGAAAATTGTTTAGCACGCGAAAAGCATGATGAAATGTTTTCCCACTAATCTTAAAACGAACAATTGCTATTTTATTTATCAAAAGAGAATTTTGAGTAATTCCTTTTATGCGTATATCAATATTCAAAATCTTAGCCTTTGGTGAAACTAAATTTTCTCTAATTATTGATATCTGTGAAGCAGAATCTAACACAGCATGAGCATTCTTATCTTCTATCAGTATTGGCATTAAAATCATATTGTTTTGAGTGGTAATGGAAGATTTTACGACATGACCCTTTTTCCCGAATATTGCGTTATCTGTAAACGTACCTCCCACATTTACAGACATTACGCGTTTAAAGACTGTTTCCGCAATAAACATGTATCCTCTGTGTGAAATCCATGACCACAAACAGAACAAATGGGATGTGTTTGTGCCTGAGTCGGATAATGTTGATAATTACTACCATACATAGGTGTTTGGAATGGTAATTATGAAAATTACCTCTAGGATAAAATTGATTTCTCGACTGGTCTCTAAAATTCCTATAGTTACCACGGAATCGACCTCTAAAATTTCCTCTTTGACTAGTTATGATTCTGATTTCCTTTATTTTGTCTGAAAAAATTATTCCCTTTCCTTGAAAATTCTGTCTGTTTTTCTTACCATTGTTTTTATTACTACTATTGCTGTTATTCAGATCAGATTGTTGCTGACTAATCTGTAAAGTTAATTTCTCTAACTTTTTCTCCAACGACTGCAATTGATCGGCGCTAACTGGACTTTGTGCCTGATTACTCGATTGACTCTGCACTTTCGGTTCACTAGCCTCCTGCTTAACTAACTTTTTCTTTTTCTTCCTCTTTTTCTGATTGTTCAGCGCTTTCACATCTACTTCACTATCTGACTCGACCTCGGAAGAATCTGCTGTTAATGAAGTTTTCAACTTTGGAAGTACGGACTTCCAAGATTGTTTTGTAACGGAAGTGTTATGTTCGCGTTTTTCCCTTCTCTGTACACGAGCTTTATTTTTCTCAAGCTTCACTAAAACACCTAACATTTCTTCTACAGTTGTAAATTCATATACTCCAATACGCTCTAAATAATAAGGTTGTAATGCAGAGGCTATAAGAGCAATCACCCTTTCCTCTGACAACTTGTCATCAAACCTCTGAATCAGCAAAAGCATGTCATACACAACGTTCGTGACTCGTTCATCAGGTTTTTGTATTCTTTCTCGCAATTGATCTTCTATATCTAAACCTAGTGTAGATCTACCAAATTCCTTAAAAATAAGTGTTTTTAAATTGTCATAAGATTGTGGCTCTTCACTTTGTCTCTGTAAAAATTCCCGTAACCTTTTTCTGAATTGCCCTGTAAATGCAAAAGGTAACATTTCCTTTTTCTTAGTTTCGTCCCAACCATTAATCCTACATACGTCATCGTATTATTCCATAAATAAGCGTATATCATCACCACTTTTGACATCGAACCTCGAAATAGGCAACAAATCTCGAGCAATCTCAACCTTAACCGAATTGTTTGCCGGAGTTCCTGTATTCGTTCCCTGATTCATTTTGCTGTTTAGCCTAGTATTATATTTATGTGGAAATACTGTTTGCGTTTGCGCTGACTTTTTCTTTAATTTCACTACATGTAAATGTATGTCATCTAACAATTCTGTGAACTCATCAATGAGCGTGAGCAAAATAAGGCAAGGAAAATAATCTTTTAACTTAAATAACTAATATAACATTGTCCTCTATGTAATATAACCTTAATTTCTTACACCACCTTAAATATAACGTTAGCACTTAAATTCTAAAAATTTTAAATACACTTTGAAATATGATTGCACACTCCCGTGCTTGGTGAAACATTACGAGACCGAAATCAATTTGAACAGTGAATTTCAACATACAAAATAGCTTGTAGCACTATCCAAAAGACCGCGCACTCCACCATGCTAAAACCTTAAAAATAGGTTGGCAATCTACCTTAAACGTGATAGGTTTTGTGACGTAAAAGGCAGTTACAAACTTCCGGAGGCATGTCGAACGGAGACCTCTTGTCTGGGTCACGAACCCCAAACAATTCTCATACATGAAACTACTGAATAGCCTTAACATCCACCCAGTTCCTCCAAGAAGTAATTTAAATTAATGCAAGTCTTGGGGGCGTAGATAGCGTAGCTCAGAATTAATTAGAAACATGGGAGTAGAAATTCAAAGATAAAATTCGATAACACAGAAATAATTTAGAATAAGCATTTAATGAACTGATCTTGAATAACTGAATAATCACAGAGCATGGCATGGACTGGTATGACTTAAAGACTAGAGAAGACAATGCATAATCACTAACTTTTGGTAACGATGACGAGCAGAACCTCTGATGGACAGAATGACGGAGTAACAAAACTAATTATGAGTAATCTGACTTGCAGAGTTTCGACGTCAAAATAGAACTTCCCATACCCGGAAGAGAATCCGGTAGTATTTATATGATTTTTCCGTCATGTCAACATTCTTGCACATTCTTTCTGAGTCTTCCTAGTTCTAGAAGTCATAGCCGGTCATTTGCATTGTAGAAGTCAAGGCACTCGAAATTTTCCATTGGATTATGAATCCTAAAGAATATTCAAACTGCCTCCACTTCATACACTGCCTATTTATACACATTTTAAAATTGAATTAAATATTTTGTTTGATTACACATTGTGGTACACAATAATATGTTTCATTCAAGGATAATATTTAATTTGTAAAAATTTCAATAAAATATAATATATTTCAATACTGGATTTTCCAAAATATGAGTTTCAAAGTGATTAATAATAATATTACAATAATAATACTGCTTAATAATAATTACAAATTTACACTGAAAAGTCAATTTAGACAAACATTGGGATAACATTATCACAAATTAACAAAAATTAAATAACTATTATATACTAGATGTTTAACTCTTCCATTTTACATTACTTAGTTTTCGATTATTCATAAATTACTGAAAGTACTCTTTTTCTAATACAGACGCATTCATTATTTTGCATTCAATGTTGCTACCGTAAACTGAAGAAAGAAATACAGACTTACGGAAGTAAGCATCACTTTTCCATTTTCATCAAGTTGAAGCAATCCATGTCGCCGAGACACCTTTCTATCAGAGCACTAGAATTATAATACAATACATTTATTTATTATTTTAATTTTTATATTTAGTTTGTAAAAGATAAGAAAAAAGAACATGAAACAGAGGGTTGAAAGAATATTACAGACATTAATCTAAAGTACCTTTTTATTTTATGTATAATCGGTTATTAATCTTTATCTTCTATATGCAACTTCAAATTAATCTGAGAAAACTTGGCTAGTCAAACGTAAACTAGTTGAAAGCTTAGCCTGTTGTCTAACTACAGCATAATTGCTATATAACGAATTGCTTGGGGACTTTTCCTTCCTAAATGGGAATTTTCAATTAATAGGGGTTCGATATACAGGAAATGCACATCATAAAAAGTCTCACTTATGACATATAATATGAGATTTTAATATTTGGATAATAACACTATATATCTAACTTGTTCCTACATAGTACCGAAAATTGTCTCAGCCATGAAAATTTTCAGATTCTTTAAACAATCTTTCACTTTTTAACATTTCTATACATGATTTCAATCAATGTTATGAATACTGAGGAGCTGTACGTACGTACGTCTGATGAGGATCTTGGCTAGAAGATCGAAATGTCACGTGTAAATGTGTTTTTATATTAAATAAATGCAGTCTTGTTCAGCAGTGTGTTTATTTTTCTGATTTTATTCGCAAAACGTTGACTATGATTGTGTCAGAATAAATGGAGTATGTTTTTATGAATCGGAAAATTTTCCGTTTCAAAATTTATCGGAAAATTTTCATTATTGTGTGTACAGGACAGACAATTTTTCGATTCATGAAAAAGTGTTTCACTTGTTCCTACATATTACTGAAAATTGTCAGAGCCATGAAAATTTTCAGATTCTTTAAACGATCTTTCTTTTTTTTTTAACATTTCTATACATGAATTCAATCATTTTATGAATACTGAGGAATTGTTACTTGATCACTGATATTTGTTACGAACGGAAAATTTTCCGGAAAAATATAGAAGAAAATTTTCCACCTCACATCACGGCCAAACAACGGTGTAGGAATAAGTGGAGTAGGTTTTTATGAATCGGAAAATTTTCATCACTGTATGTGGGGTCCAAATTCTTGAGTTTGGGCTATGGGACCGATTTCTAACATCACCGCTGTGCTCAGGAATTAAGGCTCTTTCCAACGCCACAACTTGCGTTTCCAACTCCATGTCTAACACAGTTTCCTTACTGTAGGAGGATTTTCATGGAATATTCTCCATGTTTTTGTCCAAGAGTAACAAAGGCATTATAAAGCTGTGGGAATTAACACGGCGTTAGATTGGGACAATTTCTTTTATCGTATATATAAATTACACGGGAAATAGTGAACCCCAATGGAAACGCACCACTCTTTACTTGCAAATCTTTATTTTTTAATTTATGATTTTTATTTTATTTTTACTTGTTTTCAAAATTCGGGTAGGAGGTTTCCATTGCTGATGCAATCACATTTTTTCTGGGGATAGCAAGATGAGATTTCTAATTCGGTATACCTCACAATAACGGTGTTCGTAGGTTTCCTTAAGAAAATTTCCCTCGACTGACACAAAATTTCCCCCTTTCTTGTAAAATTTTCCCTAGATTGTTGAGTGTCCAATTCCTATTACAAAGGTTATATGATAAGATTAATTTAACTATATGAAAGGAAGTGCCAACCATATTTGTTTTATTCATTTGTTTTGTTTCCAGTTTTTTTCACTATTCTTTTTTATAAAAAATTACACAACTACCCAATCCAACAATGGGTGCAAATTATGCTGGTGCAGCGATATTGCGCATTTTTTATAATGATTAGATCGTTGATAACCTCTGTAATCTAACTTATTAACGAGGAGGAGAACGTGTTGAAATTGCGCAAATTTCCAACGCGACGTTGGCAACAACAGGATTCGGGAAATTGTGTGAAATTTTGCACCGAAATAAAATGTATAAACGCCATTATTGACCGGGACATATTCCCCTGTTCCCCTCTTTAACGACACTCTTTTTAGTGACTGTTATTCAGAAATAAATTAATATAGTTTCAATAGTTTGTGTGTGATCAAAGTAGCATAATTGGGTCAACTTTGCGAAAACTTCCACTCTCTTATCTGTTGACACAGATAAAGCCTTAAATTAGCAGGTAACAAATTGGAAATTGCACAAAAAATGTTGTGCAACATTGCTGTCATTACCATAAACATTTCGACTAATAAAAACAAAGAAAAATTTAGACATTTATATTGGTCAATAAGTCATCGCAAGAATTTCCCTGGATTTTCACCTTTTATCGAAAAAAAAAAATCATTTTTCCCTTTTTGCTAAATTTATCTACGAAATTTGCCTAGATTAGGGAAATTTCTCTCAAACTACGAGCACTGAACAATAATGCACGAATATTGACGGGGACCCATTTGCGAATATTGGAGGGGATTGGGGACACGCGATCTTAGTTACGCTACTAATTATAATATTAAAAATAACATAATTTGAATTGTATTTACACATGTGTTATGTGGAATAATTCATCCTAGGGAAATGTATAGATCACACAAGTCGTATAGGTCTTTAATACGAAGGGGCCTCCGAAGCTAACAGGCAGGATTGGCTGGTTTAAACCAAGGTGGTTTAAACCTTCATTTAAACCAGCTGTTTTTTTCAAAAAAACCAACTGGTTTAAACCAAACAAAAAAGAACGAAAAATGCTTTAAATCGTGTGAACTTCATGGTGACGTCTCCACATATGAAACCATCTGCATTACGTTTATGTACTTTTCACCTTTTAATCAAGGGGTCCCGTGTTCAATTCTCGGTCGAACCACAACCCATCTTTCAAGTGTAAACCAAGTAGCGATTCGAGGTGTCCCTTTAAGCGAAAGTCTTCTCCGTGATAACCTTGGTATTTCATAAGGATGTTAAGCCTAAACATACGAAACGAAACCAAATTATATATTTCTACTTGCCTGAATGCTTGTTGTTTTATAAAGAAGCCAACGTTGCTCAAATATATTGATAGAAATTGGCAAAATTTATCAACTGCCTACGCAGCTTCCAATATCAGCTTGGATTTGACTTAGTTTTAATTTTATTGAATGATATCTACATACCAAATTTGTAATTTAATACCTCAGATTTAACGTGGTGATTATGATACGTTGACCTTAAAATTTTATATACAAATACATTTAAAGTAATAACAGGATTTTCCCAATGGCTAAGGCGGGAGCTTCCCGATTTATATATAATTGTATAATGTCTTTACTTGTGTAACTGTTTACCTTTTTGTCCTTCTGAAATGACTCTTGGCAATTATATTAACAACTAGGCCTATGTAAAGATCAGCACAACGTATTTTTATCAGGAGTCCTTCGAGAGTGAGTCGGCAATCGCATTTGTGACCAATTAGTCCCGATTTCGTGTCGAAATTGACAATTTTTCTTGGATGAAGCCGAGAAGCGATTTGGATTACGCTTTAACCGTCTGTGACCCCTTCCAGCATAACCTGTTGTTGCATAATAACACCAAGGGGAAACAAACTAATTTCTGTCAATACCTAATATAAATACATAGAGTAAATTATTTAAACCAAAAAAACCTGGTTTAAGCCACACAAAAAACCCTGATGTTTTGGTTTTTCTCAATAAAAACCATGGTTTTTGCCAACCCTGCTAACGGGTCACGGAAAGATATTAGAATTAATCATTGTCGTAACTTGGAACCCAATTAACAATGAGCTGTCTGGTATTTTCTTAACACGTCACTTCACAGCGATTAGCAATAAAGCATAATCTCACTCCTTTCAAGCCCTAGAAAATAAATTTAGAATCATAAAATTACACTTTTCTTTATTAAGTTACAACACCGATTGATTTCACTACCATCTAAAAATCTCGAAAAGATAAAAGGAATAGAGCTCATTGTTGTAACTTGAACTTGTTCTTTTTAAAAGATAGAACTGAAAAGCGTTACAAAATAAACTCCATTATAGCTTAGTAAACACTATTAGGAGTATTCTAGTCCGGTTTCAGTACAATTCCGCTAGGTTTGCGAACCATTGCTAACGGTTAGAATGTACAATACGCAAATAGCAATATTTTGACGCCAAAACTGTAGTAAGGAATATGTTCTATATGTGATACTCTAAGCATAGAACTGTTTCATTTGGCGAATTTGGTTTTCTTTAAAATCTGAAAGTGATGGAATCGAGAAAAGGTACACACGATTTACATACGTATTTACATAATGTACTATACGTTGAAACAGTGTATAGTACATTAAGATAGTAAATTGTAAATACAGCATACAAGCACACGATTTACAGAAAACTGAAAAACGAAAATCCAGATATCAGGAACGTAAAGAAGCAGAGAATAATGAACTTGTCGCAGCTGGAAGTGATCCCAAGAAGCGAAAACTGCTATTTCTGGCAACTTCTCAAGCGGTAAAGATAAGCTTTATATATCTATATCTATATATAGGAAAAAGTAGTACACAGTGGATCAGAAGGCGTTATTCATTTATTTATTGCACAAATTTAACTAGCGCATGTCAGTTATTCTGTTTTCACATTACACACTTATTAATGAAATGTGGAACAACAATGGATGCTTCTCACTTGTGGTGAAGTGAAAAAATCTGTTTTCCTCGTGCTAAAGTAAAAAATTAAGTAACAGAACTGAATGCTCTGACTTTGTGATTTATCTTGTAATTTAGAATATCATGAACATGGGAAGTAGGTAAGAATGTATTTGTAATATAGCATTGTTTATTTTGTTCTTCTACTTTAATAGTTCCTTGTCGTGGGTTGTTTGGGTTGACAGCAACAAGTACACAGTGGATCACATCGGTGTGGTACACAGTGGACTGATCCACTCTGTACCTCATTGTTTATAGAAGTTCAAGTATTTGGCATACTCATTTAGAAACACATCATAATGTTGGAATCTTACGGAACTTTTACTATCATGTCACATGTTACAGATGAATGGTTTGACCACGAGGAAATACACGCAAGGCAACATGAAAGATATTTCGATGAGAGAAGCAGTGCAATTAGTGGTAGAGCAGCGATATTCTATTAGCCGTCTTGGTAAATTGAAGAACATTGATTACAGAACTTTGAACAGACAAGTCAAAAAATAAGAAAGTACCAGGTGGCAATGCTAAAATGAAGCCAAATTATTCTGTACGACAAATTTTCTTTTTAGAGTTGGAGCATTTATTTTCGAAATATATAAAAATGTGCAACAATATGTGTTAGTCTACCGTGGCCGAGAGGCATTTGGCGTATGAAATTGCCAAGAACAACAATATATCGATACCTGCTTCGTCGGAAAAAAAGCAAAATTTCAGGTCTAAAGTGAATCGTTATAAAGATCTTAGTATTAGAAATCCCGAAGATGTGTTGGAAAGCGTCAATCTTGGACTATCAAGATTGTTGTCATTCAACAAACACAATGTTAAGGCATTCTTTAGAAATTTATGTAACTTATCTACGAAATATCCCAAATTATGTAGCCTTTCACGTATTTCCAACTTAGACATGAACTAGAGCAGTTCAGACATCCAAGAAAGTAATAGCAGAGAAAGAAGCCAAGCAATTAAATCTATGCATGAGTGGCGAAAATGGGGTCCTCGTTATGACGTTTGTGACTGTGAGCATCGGGTATATTTTTGTCACCAGCTATGGTTTATCCTAGGAAATATTTTGAACAGCATATGATCAATGAGGCATAGCCTAACCCACTTACTTTGAGAACTCCATCAGGACGGATGAATGAAAAATTGTTACCACATTCTAGCAATAAAATACAATCAGTTGGATGTGCCTGTTTTCGTACCATTGAAAGCACATTAAAATGCAGCTATGGATACTTGATTGTTACAAAACCAAAGAGTGCCCATGTTAATATACGAAGCAGCTCAATCTTGGGAATAGTATTTGCACGAGCAGTGATTCCAACCAACATCAAAGCAGATTTTAGAAAGACAGGAATGTCTCCTTATGATCAAAATGTATTTACAGACAATGGTTCTTTTTTACGTTGTATGTACGCAAAAACAGATAGAAGACCAAATCAATGTACCTTCCTCAAGCAACAATCCTTTAATTCAAGAAGTAGAGAATATAGATGCAGATTCGAAAGAAAATGCTTTCCAGAAAGAAGAACTTAAACAGTGTTTTGTGTCACCTCAAGAAACATCGTAGAAAGAAAGGCAGAAGCCGTTTCCGGAAAAAGCCAAACGTTTTGAAGGCAAAGCCAGTAAATAAAGGGAGTCCAAATTCAACAGCAATCGGAAACAAAAAGGAAAAAGAAAAGACGTTCCGTCCCGAAGAAAGTGAAAGAAAATGATAGTTCAACGGAGAATGAAGATTTTCAGCCAATTGTATTATAAGATTTTTCAGATGATGATGATGATACTTTAGAAAACGAAATCTTTTAGTTTGTCACACGATTATGTCCCTCAGGCTAAGGAAAACGGTCGATGTTACTTTAAAGACAGAAACTACTACTTATGATGATTTGAAACAGAGTCAAAGAGAAGTTCAACCTGGTGATTACGTTCTTGTAAGGTTTCTTTCACGGACACATTACATTGGTCAAATCACGACTAGAAAAAAACAATGAAAATGACTTTAGATTTCGTTTCTACGAAGCGAGAAGATACCTGAAAGTTTCATCCAACCAAATAATCCAGATATTTCATCCATACACAATATTTGAATAGTAAGAGGGCTTCCAAAACCTCTTGACTAATAATTTGTATAATCATACAAATTGAATCCACAACAAATTGCTTATGCTATTGTGCGTAATTACTTAAATTTCTAAATTTACTAATCCGGAACCAATGATTCTCTGTACAAGATATCAATTTAATTGTCTAAAACGTTTGTTTTATAACAGTCGTTTGTATTATTTATTTTGGTAATCAATTCCTGAAATTAATAGTATGCTATTAAGATCTTGTAATACTTCAATTCTAACTTTTATTTAGAATTTTAAAATTTATTTTGTATTGTGAGTAATAGTACAGATTTTGACAATAATGCTTACAATTTTATGTAGATTTGGAGATTTTTAAATGATGGGCCCCTTTACCACACGTTTCTATTCATTACTTTCAATACATTGTTCCTTTGATCCACTGTGTACGATGGTGGTACACAATGAATCACTTTACAAGCATTAGCGTTAACGGTAACTGTAAGATACAGAGCAGCGCTACAAATTAATAAATTACTTACGAATGTAGTGGAGACATGTGTCCATGTTCTACACTAAACAAATTCCAGTAATACTTATATTAAACGGATTTATGCTCAAAATTTTAAAAATTGATCCACTGTGTACTACCCTCCCCTATATATATAACAAGCAAGTAGCTGACGGTTTCGCAAATTATTTCCGATCGGTATATGATAAAAATGTAGCATCATATAACTGCTCTGACCCAATGCAAATGGAAGTAAGTAATACTTTGATAATGAATAAAATCTCGGATGAGGAATATAAAAGAGCCACTAAAAAATTAAAACCCAAGAAAGCATGTGGACCGGACGGAATTCCTCCATATCTGATAAAAGCATGTTCAGAAATTTTACATGAGCCATTGATTACATTATTTAACTTAGTGCTTAAAACACAAACATTTCCCAATATTTGGAAAACAACTAGGGTATCGCCAATTTTTAAAAGTGGGGATAATAGCAAAGTAGAAAATTATCGACCAATAGCCATAGTTTGTGCACAGGTGAAACTTCTTGAACAAATATTATATGATCGTATTTTCAATCACATAAAAAGCTACATTTGTGAAAATCAACATGGATTCTATCCTGGTCGCTCAACAGTAACAAATTTACTTAATTTTACCCAATTTGTTCACGAGGTTATTCATAATCGTAATCGTGTAGATGTAATATATATTGATTTTGCCAAGGCCTTTGACATGATTAACCATGACATACTTCTTACAAAACTTTCAATCTTGGGATTTTCATCAGAGTTACTCAAATTATTTATATCATACTTGAGTCAAAGAAAACAATATGTAAGTTTTCAACAATCAAAATCATTTTGCTATAATATGAATTCCGGGGTACCACAAGGCTCAAACTTGGGGCCCTTATTATTCCTACTCTTTATAAATGATCTGCCAAGGTATGTTAAGAACTCAAAATGCATATTGTATGCAGATGATGTTAAGTTGTATAAAGAAATACAAACGAATTCTGATATATTAAAACTGCAAGAAGATTTAAATAACATATACACATGGAGTATAAAAAATTAATTAAATTTTAACATTAAAAAATGTAAGTTTATGATATTTACAAAACAAAGAACTGTAACTGAAATTCTGCCATATTCAATAGGAAATCAATATCTGGAGCGTATATTTATATATAGGGACTTGGGAGTTACATTTAGCAGCGAAATGTCTTTTAATAAACACATTTCATTGATCACACAAGATGCCTTCAAGCAATTGGGGTTTGTAATCAGAAGCACTAAACTGTTTACAAACGTAAATGTCATTGGAACTCTTTTTAAAACTCTAGTACTGCCAAAATTGGAATATGCGTCAGTGATCTGGGCAGCTAAATGTAAGACTCAAGAAAATCAGATAGAAGCAATACAAAAAAGATTCCTAAGGTATTTATATTATAAGAAAACAGGACAGTCTGCTCTGGTAAATAAAATATCTTACTCTAATTTGTTAAGTGAATTTAATTATATTAAACTTTCTGCTAGATGTATCATTGCACAAGAAATATGTCTACACAAAATAGTAAATGGCATATTTGATAACAGTGAATTTTTACAATACATTAAATTTAATATCAGTGACAGAACGTTAAGAATAAGAAATCTGTTGTGGTATAAAACATCCAAAACAAATACATACAAAAATTCACCATTGGTCAGAATGTGTAAGCTGTATAATAATATAGCACAAAGTGTAGAAGAATTTGATCTTAATCTTAACCAGCAAGTGTTTATAAAATTAATCAAAAATAAATTTTTACTGAATAATAGTTCAGGATAAAATAATATAGGTGTAATTATGTACTTTATATATGTATTGATGTCTTCTTGCTTTCAAGTATATGTGCGTGTACTTATATGTGTATGTATTCATATAAAACCTATATACTTGTAGGGTATGTACTTCAATATGTGTACCTGGAAATATTCAGAAGCATAAACCATAACTGTTGTTTATAGCGATATCTATTATCTAATTTTGTGTATTTGAGAAGAATGTTTCTTGCCATTTTTGTGTTTTTGTGTGTGTGTGTTTTTTTTTTTTTTTTTGTATTTTTATTTTTTTTCTTTTTAATGCTATCTTTTTTCTTTTTAATTTTTATCACTTACTAATCTAGTAATTGTTCCTTTAATGTATGTAATAGATTGTAAGAGCCTTCTGTAAATGGAGATTTTTTTCTCTGTTGAAGGTAAATAAATAAATATATATATATATCTTTCATTCATTTATTTGAACTTATGGGATGTCAGCGACAAAGCAATTTACCTCTATAGAAATAACAAGGGGAAGACGTTACCCACGGCCACTGCCGGATTAATCCGCATGGAGGCCTCCAAGCTACTCGAAAAATCCCCCCGCCCCCAGAAAAAATAAAAAGAAGTAGCTAAGTAAAAAAAAAAAAAAAAAAAAACAACTTTACATTTCGTGGGGGCGGGGGTTTAGCCATCCAAGTCTCCAGCTAAAGGTTCATTCCTAAAAGGGCAGTCTAGACTCCAGACCAATAACTCGGTATTCAAAAAGGCCCTTAAGCATCATTCTCCGGATGGGCTCTTTTACTCCCAGTTCGCCTCTGATGCTACTTGGTGATAAAGTTAGGTAGATTCATTGAAAAATCACTGCAGATTTATAGTATTTCATCGTACAGTTAAATAAAAGCACGTGAATGTGGAAAAAGACTGTCTGTGGTAGTAATTTCCATTAGTGAAGCATCTCTGTACAATGTAAAGAAGCTGTATTCTGTTTTTACAACAGTAGAGCCACAAATGTAAAACCATTACAAGTGCCGTAGGCTGTCGTATATCTGTCTGAGTACTTACAATAATAATTACAGCAGGCGGTTTTATTTTGTCATGAGCTATTTCCAGTATGTCATGCTGTATTTACATAATGTACTATACGTTGAAACAGCGTATAGTACATTAAGATAGTAAATTGTAAATACAGCGTACAAGCACGACCGAAAAAAAATAAAATTAAATTAAATCTTTGAGTTTTACGTCCCGCAGTTATGCCGGTTAGGCTAAAGGAGACAGTGATTATGAGAAATGAATGAAATGGTGGAATGAAGAAAGTGGGAGGAAACGGGAGAGCCCCGAGAAATCCCACGAGCACGGTGCTTGTCCACCACAAAGTCCACGCGGCGCGAGCTGGGATCGAACCAGGGACCCCAAGCACCGGAGGTGAAAGCTTTATCACTGAGCCACCGCGCCCCCACAAGCACGATCGAATTCCTGTTTGTAGTGGCAGCAAACACAGGTTGGTGCTTCGGATCTTTTTGATGAATAATAATTTTTGAATATACCCGAGGCCACTTCGCATCTGCTCATTATGGAAATGCAATGTTGAAAACAAAGGGTTAAGTGCCGGAGAGTAGGTCCAGAAATATGAAAAAATACATAAAATTTACAGGAAAGATATAATGAATCGGTTATTTTTCGTGACATCCACACATACAAAACAAGTTATATTTGTACCGGTATGTTAAAAGCTGCATCTTTTTGGTATTGTTTTAAGTGGAGGCATGCTGTGGGGCAATTACCTGAAAGATGGCAGTTACATGTGACATTTCGATTTTCAGTATTATAGCAATGTATGTTGGTGGGAAACAAGAGTTATTATTGAATTTCAGTACAAAGTGTGATAAAGAGCGACCATAGATATACAGAAACGAAGAAACAGTTACATATTTAAACGTGAATATCGTAGTGATGGTATGAATTTAATTGCAGTCAATGCATTATGAAAGCAACATAAACATCTTGCTCATGGTAGAAAAAAAGCAGGGAAATAAAAGTATTTATTAAAGTCCTTATTCAAGTCCTATACCAAAATGTAAAGATAAGTAATCGCAGAATATGTTAAAAAAGCAACTAATCTAACATAATCTAATGTTTTTAGCGACAACCTCGTTTAAGCACATATCCACCATCGCTCACGCGACAGCTCTGTACAGATGCAATGCTCTGCTCTGTCAGTACCGCTAGGGTTTCCTTGTTACGCTTCTGCCCTGATTTTGTTAAACAGCATTCGTGCTTTATATTGGACACCTAGCACAGGTTGCTTTGTGGTTTTTAACCTGTAGCTTTTATGGCGGATGCCGGGACCCAGTAATTACACGCAAAATGATAAAGTCCTCACAAATTGAATGGGCACCAGTGAATTCTTGTGAAACGCTTTCTAAGTTAGTAACAGTAAATTTCGTTATAAATGAAGGTGCAGCTTTACTATACAGATCCATAGATTTATAAAATTTACAGAAGAAATTTCTAATATTTTAATAGAGTAGTCTATAAGTAATAGAAATGTGGTGTGCACTTACCTCTGAAATGCGTATTTACGTAGAAATTTAGAACTGAACGTCAAAAATGAAATGCACTTAATCTCCTACAAGGTAATTACAGAAAAATGTATTGTTTTTGAAATATTTATGATAAATTACAACAAATATTGTATTAGAGTAGTTTTTAAGCAATCGAAGTAGTTAGGGCTTTTACGTCTGACATGGATTTGTACGAAAAAAAAAAATGAAGTGTAACACTGTACACTAACGTTGAGGCAGTCATAATGCGCAGTGTATAAACAGATTGAACATGAATCAGGATATACGAGAAGCAATAGTTAAGAAGCGCAACCATTGGAATCCCTTTTAGATTTTGGTCATCTCGTCTTTATGTAAATTGTGAAAAAGGTAGAAAACCACGAGCCCTCCGGGGCTTTTAACCCGCCTCGCTCGCTCGGCTGTTTTGTTAAGGTGTCATTAGTGTTTTTTAGTGACCACCTTCTTTTTATGTAAATTGTGTTGCAGGCAGGAAACAACGAGCCCTGAGGTGCTTCTAACCCCCTTCCTCGACTATGTTTTGTTGATATAGCATTAGTGTTTTCCAGTGACCTACTAACATAGGTTGGTTAGTGTTTTGCAGAAAACCTAAGGGAATCTGCACCGGAAAATGCAAGACCACACCTGAAAAGTGATTGCTGGGAAGGTTCTAGAACACAGGTCCTCCCTATATAACTTAGTACCTAGATTGATTCATTTCTACACCAAAGTTTAATTAATTCAAATAGTATTGCCAAGCGAGCGTCAGCGAGTGAAGGCGGGTTAGAGCCCCGCAGGGCACGTTGTTTTCGGTCTTTATTACAACTAAATGGAAAGGGGAACCTGTGTTCTAGAACCTTGCGTGATTGCTGAAGGTACAGAAAGCGAAAGCACAAAGACGTGTTTTTCAAGAATTTGTGTGGATCCGTATAGTAAAACTGCCTAGCTACATAATACTTTTTGCGTGTACGCACCGTCACTTCACGCCTGCTATCTAAAGAAGCAATTTGGCTGGGATTATTTCCTATAAATGGAACCTAGCACAGATTGGTTGTTAGTTTGCATAAATAATTTCTGTGGCACATGAGTTTCACATGTATAATTAATCTGCACATAATTATTCGGACATGCTACAAGAAAATAAGGGGTAGAATGCCTTGAAATCCTTTGAAAGCATTGAGGTAAAAAAAAAAAATTTTTTTGAATATTGCGGATTATTGTAAATCTGAAAAGAAAAAAATCAATACATCATTCTGAAATATCTTACACCTAAAAGAGGTCCTCGCCCAAGTGCATGCTGTCCTGTTTCCAGAGTAACATCTTCGCTACATGTATCTATTCTTCTTAACTTTACAATTCCCATCTTTACAGCATCCAACGCCAAAAAAATCACTGATGTTCAGTATCAGTTAGACCTTTAATTAACTCACACTACAATGTTTGTTCTCGACAGTATCATTTTCATGTTTCTTGTTAATTTGAAAATTTAATTTTGGGTTAAATTTATAATTCGTAAGTTACTTGTTTTATCGTACGCGAATTTTCTTCTTCTTCTTCTTCTTCTGCGGACACCTTGCCTTGCTCAATAACGTAGATCTATGTAAATAAAGATAATAGGCAGTAGGAACAGGTGGGTATTAGGAATGGCCGGATCCGAAGATCCGGATCTGATTGGGTCCGGATCCGGATCTCGGATTTCGGATCTGGATTGGGATCTCGGATCTGGGTTCGAAATTCGGATCTGGATCCGAAATCCGGATCTCAGATCTTGATTCTTATCCAAACCCACATTAGGGCTGTTCTGATAATCGAGTAATCGATAACAATTCGATAAAATTTCAAAACCGTTTCATCGATAAAGAATTTTAATTTTATCGAACTTTCGAGACTCCCGAAATGTTTGAGACTCTCGAAATGTTCGAGACTCTTGAAATGATCGAGACTCCCGAAATGTTCGAGACTCTCGAAATGTTCGAGACTCCCGAAATGTTGAAGACTCCCGAAATGTAAGAAACATTAGACAACTTCGAGACACTCGAACTGTTCGAGAGTCTCGAATTGTTTGAAATCAGCAAATACAGAAATATATCAATATGATCGCATTTGTCGAGTCGCTTGAATATTTTGAAAAGTTCGGGATTATCGGAGTGTTCGGAAGAAACAATGTATTCGAGGTTATCATAGATGTATATAATATGTATTACATATGTGCAGGGTGTTCACTTTAAAACTTCTCTCCTTAGCAATGAAGTGAAGGAAAAGTTTTTTCCCACAGATCTGTACACGATTTAACCATTCTGTGAGAAGAGAGAAAGAAGAAGAGAAAACATGCATCACCGGAATGGAATTGGAATCCAAGACACCATTAGGCTACTAATAGTCATTTTGCCGATTGCGCCAATAACGGGGCAGGCAAAAAAATATTTTTACATATGATTTCGACAAATACAATTTTGCAATATCTTATTAGATGAAAAAAGTTGTTTGACTAGTTTGGCTACAAGAAGGAATCATTGGAGAGGTGAAGGAACCGAATTGTCCATCACTACTTTTGATAATACCCGAAACTTCGATAATATTCGAAATGTCGATAGTACCTGAAACTTCGATAATATTCGAACTTTCGATAATACCCGAAACTTCGATAATACTCGAAATGTCGATAATACCCGAAACTTCGATAATACTCGAAATGTCGATAATACCCGAAACTTCGATAATACTCGAAATTTCGATAATACCCGAAACTTCGATAATTTCAAATACTCGAACGGTTTCGAGTAACCGATGACAACTCGATAAATTTTCACTCCCGAAGTTCGATAGGTCTTCAGCCTTATCGAACACTCCTAACCCACATCCCACCCAACTTATGATAAACTTGGATATCAAAAATTCGCCGAAAGTAATTTCATGAAGTTCTGACAGTGAAGAAGAAAACAGAAAATTAAGACGAATATTGACAAGTCTATTTGTCTCCTTCATTCTACACTAAAGATCAAATGCTTTCCTTACTAAAAAATAATCTGATTTGATCCGGATGAGAGTTTGAATTTCGAATCTAGGCCCACCCGGTTGCAGGACCGAGATGAAATACACACATATTTATATTTGAAACCGGAATACAAAACTCGAATATTTAAAATTCCCCAATACACTTATTTCATTGACAGTTAAGAAAACATAAAATGTTAAGACAAGTATTGACTAGTTTTAACGTATATTTATCTTGCTCAGTCTGCTCAATATATCAAATGTATACCTTACAATTAGATTTAATAATTATTTAGTAAATCACAATATGAGCACCGAGAATAAACTATGAATTTTGGTTCCCCTTATCTAGATTTGAAATTTCGGATTCATATATAGAATCAGGCTGAAAGATAAATATTTGAGATCTGGAAACCGAAACAAGTGCTAATACCAAGATCGTATAGTCGTTTGTACCTAAGTAATGTGAGCGGAAGGCTTTGCACTGATTCCTCATGTACTTTGGCGAACACGAGAAACTAAAAACAGATAAATATTCTTTTTCAGGGGCAAGTCGCGCTTTAACATGACTTTTCATGAGTGTTGTGTTCAAATACGAAAACTGTAATGGCAACTTGTTTGAAATAAATGTCTTTTCTTTTTTAGCAATAAAGTTAGGTACTTTCACATTGAATAAAAATTAGCAAAACACATTTCACTGAATAGAGTGCTGGTTCTTATGGAAGCTTTCACACTTAACCGAAGATTTCCTCATGTGGGTATCGGCTTGCTGAAAGACGTGGTTTATCAGGAGGTCGGCCAAGATTCTTTCGGACTTAGCCTGTAGACTGCATCTGGTATCAATTATTCCCATATAACAAGACTAACCATATATAAAGTTGGTTCGAAATGATTTAAAATATCACAAATTGATCTTAAGGGGATAATCGCGATTTAAATATTCGTAAATCAGAAGAGATGTAAAAGTTAAGCGTTAAAATAAATACGATAATTCCTCATGCAACGTAATGATAGCAATAAAACTCCTTATATAACATTTTCAAAGCTAAGATTAACAGTTATGTTCTTGAAGAGGGTTTATGGCAACATAGAATATTATAAATCCAATTATCGTAAGTAGTACCTCTGACAGACCAGCATTTCAAATCACCATCGCCCTTCATCCTGACAAGTGGGCAATTCACTTACCCACAATGACTTTTCAGGCGTTCCAGTGACATCAATATCTCAGTTTGGGTTTGGGATCATGCTTCGGTGAACCCTGACAATCACCATCAGCAGCTATTAGAGAATCAGAACTTATTTCTGTATTAGATAATGTGGGTAACTATAGCTTTTCGACTATAGAAGACGGAGAGCGTGCCTTCCGTGCCCGTGGTCATGAGTTCAATTTCCAGAGAGGCACTCAACAATTTCGATGTTGACCCAGCACCGTGAGGACAATTGGGGAGTTATCTTAAGTAAGAGGTAGCGGACTCCAGTCTAGAAAGCCGGCATTAGGGACTTCGGGTGTCGATGCGTTGACTACACATCCCCACTTTCAACGTAAGCCCGCTGGTAGGAACCAAAGGACTGTAGTGCCAAGAATTTAGTTTGTTTTAATTATCATAAATGCATTCTTTATTATTAAATTTTATCCAATACTTTCTTTCCAACTAGTTTGCGAAACTCAGAGCTAGCTACTTGTTTTCTTTTTAATTCATATTCATAGTTAGCACAACTAATCACTAAGGAAAAACAATCTTTTCAATAAAATTCGCCTCGCGTCTTTCGTAGCTCTAAGTTTAGTTATTTTTAGCTTTTTTTTTAAAGCTGAAGGACAGTTTATCATTTTCCCCTCGCTTTCCCTATTTTTTTCTAGTTTTACCTATGTTTCTTTGCACAGACATTGCGCCTATACGCACGTGCTTAGTGTGTTCGTTTACAAAAGCGGGGCATTTTCCTGCCACTATAGAAAGTAAGAGTGCACTGTATCAGAGAAATGTTAAGTGACGAATGTAATTGAATACAACTGTGACGGTCATAATTACTGTTTTTGCATCGTACATAGTTTCCTCATCCTCATTAATCTCTTCACCCCCGCTTCGTGAATTCCAGTTCTAGTATTCTTTCTTGATGGGGGACTGATGTCTCATGTAGGCTTATTAACTATAACATCAGCAATAAAGAAAGTACGGTTTAATTTGCACTAATTTTAAAACAATACGTTAATTAAATAATAATAATAATACGGAGCGAGCTCAGGCTACTTGTTAGGATTCTTGCTTCGCAATTGGATAACACCGGGTTCTAATTCGGAGACCAGCCATCCTGACTGAGGATTTTCCAGGGTTGTTCCTCAGTTATAATGGGCAAATGCTAGGTTAGTACCTTGATCTAAGGCTCTGGAGACCTACCTTCCATTCCTTTTCCAATGTTTTCATCTGTTGATTACTACAGTGTAAAGTAATTGTATTATTACAGAGGATGTATCTGGTAGCTTATAGTAAATAAACAATAACGACGTAATATATCTTCACGAAACGTGTGGGTTAATTTAACTACAGCCTTACAGTCCCAATAGATGGCTAAAGTTTTAATATCAATTTCCTGACTTTTAAATACTATTTTCATATTGCTTCAGCTTTCAATTTTCTCATGTATGTTCCCACCGAGAATTGAACCTGAGATCACATGAACAAATGCGAATATGTTAAATATTTTTGAACATTTTAATATACAAAACACAAAAAGCTTCGATGCATGCATATGTTTTGGTTACGTCCTGCAATGTATGATTAAAGAAACCTTGAGGGTGGAACAGATAACAGAAATCTCTTTCATATTTACTCCTTCAACAAACTCCCGACCTCAGAAGGGCAAGCCATAAGTTAGGTAATAAAGTCATACAACGAACACAACCATATCGCTCTCCTTAAATTATCGTGTGTATGTTTAAAAATCTACTGTTGTTCCACGCCAACCAGTCTATATTTTTTGTTGTATATACCTTCGAAGTGATAGATATTCATTATTACATTTGTTGATGATTGGACTCTAGTGGGTCAGAAACTACTATTAATAAAGAGTTTGTTTTGTCTAGTATTTCTGCGATTAGAAGGGCCTTCATTTGTATACGAGAAGAGAAGAAAGTTTATTTTCTAAGAATAAAATAAATATTTTCAATGTGAAGCTAACATTAAGTTTCGAAGAGGAGCTAAACAGAGGAATTTGTTACCATTTACATCAGTTTTCAGACTGTTCACTATACTCTGAAATGAGAAGAAATCAAACTTGGAAACATTTTACTAAAGAGACTTCGACAGAAAGTGCAACATGTAAATATTACAAGGTTAAAATAAAATAAAGAACAAAGATAGCACAAACGTGTTATGGAAACATTTAAAAGCACAGCAACCTACTATATCAGTGAATCAGAAAAAAGATTTAACGAATTTTAGATATTCAATTTTATGATCACAATTTCAGATGTAGGTTTGGTTACGAATCAAGATCTAAGATTCGAATTTCGGATGCAGATCCGAGATCCGGATCCGGATCTGAGGTTCGGATCCGAGATCTGGATCTAGGTCCGGATGCGGCAAGGTCCGGATCTAGATCCGGATTCGGCAAGATCCGGATCTCACTGGATCCGGGATATCCGGATCCGAAAATTTTTGGCCTTCCCTAGTTGGTATAAGGTGAAAATGAACGAATCTACATTAAATGGACCAGAATCGTGAAATTTATGAAGCATACAGAGAAATGGCGGGCGATATTGTTGATAGAGAGGGCAAGAGAAAATGAGATGATCGATGGAGCCTGTATCGATACCACAGTTACAAAGTGGAGTAGTACGTTTTCGGAGAAGATATAAGCATTGGGGAGCATACAGAATGTGAAGTCTGTTACGGAGCAGAAAATGGAGGTAAGAGGGAGAGAAAGTATATTGAGTGAACCAAGATGGAGAGCGGAGAGAACAAGCATGGTGCCAGTACCAACGTGCCTTTGTACATGAGGCATTATAAGCAGTCCAGCGTTGATAATGAAGTGTAATAAGTTGTGGAAAAAGGTCAATAGGCGAGACGAAAAGATCTATGGGAGTGCCGTGCAGTGCTACGAAACGGGCTGCGGCAGCAGCTAGAGAATTTCCGAGAATGTTGACATGACCTTTGGACCAAATTAAGCAAGTAGTATAGTTGAGGGAAGTCGCCGGTATAGAAGAAGACGGATTTCATAAAGAATCCAGGACGATTTTGAAGTCCAGGGGGAAGATTGTAGAGATTGGAGGAAAGATTTAGAATCAGTGGCGATACAGATAGATGTATACTGATGCTGAAGAGAATGAAGAAGAGTCGCAAACAAGGCATATACTTCAGTGAGAAAAGTAGACACATAATGGGACAGTTCAAAGCTGAAACATTGCTGAAGAGAGGAATCGTAAAAGGCTGATCCCAAATGCAAATCCTAGCCAGAACCATCGCAGTACAAATGAACAGTGTGCTGAGGGAGAGGAGGAATGGATAAGGAAAAACAATGTTGGAAAGATACGGGAGGCAAAATGTGGGCGGGAGAGTATTGGGGAAAAAATGATAGAACAAGATTGGGAAAAAACTGGATAGTCATGCAAGTAGCAAGGGAGTGTATACGTGCGCTGGATGTGTAACAGATGTGGTGCAAGATCTAGGTAGCTGGTGTATAGAAAAGGGAAAGATTCGAGATATGGAGAACGTTTGCGGCCTGTATGAAGGTGTCGGAGCAGAGTGAGTTTAGGGAGGAGAGAGGATCGTGTAAATTGGAAACGTTGAAAACAAAATTTGTCTGAGAGATGTTTCAACTGAATTGCTAAAGGTGGAACTCAGGTCTCAGAATAAAGTGCAGTAGCAGCAGTGGTGGAAGGAAGGCTAAGAGTGCGGCAGAGAGTAGTATATTGAAGGAATTGGAATTTTTGAAAGACTCTAGAAGAAGAAGGAGATTAAAAAACACCGTAAGTAAACCTGTTTATATAACAGGAGGAGGACACGGAAATCTGTAGACCAAGTAGAAGTGGAAATAGAACGAAATAAACGTAAGAAGGATGATGTTTTTTGATGAAGAAGGTGATAATTGGGGGTCCAACGTAAAGAAGAATCGAAGACGATCCGATGTATTTAACAGAGGGACGGCGAGGAAGAGTAATACCGGTAAAAGTAAGGAAGGGTAGGGCGGGAGTGCGTTTGCGAGTAAACACTAGAAAGGAAGTTTTGTTCCAGTTTATTCTTAAGCCATGTTTGGAACACCAGGTGGAGAATGTGATGAGAGCTGAAATGAGTTGGAGTTAGTAGTATAGACTCCTTATTTCCCCAAAATTCGTTGCAAACTCATGTCATTAAAATAATGACGGTAAAAGTCCAGGTCTATACTACTACGTAATGTTTCGTATATGTCGCATGTTTGTATTTTTATTTTTCATTTTGTATTTTGGATTGCAACATTATTTTTAATTTTGTTTCTGCACTTTTTATTTTAGTTTCCATATTAATTTTAAACTTGTACTTTTAACTTTGCTTCTGCATTTTTTATTTTTAGTTTTGCATTTTTTATTTCTTGTAATTTTTATTTTGTTTCGGAATTTGAAATGTAACATTCAGTTTTAAAGTTGTACTTTTAATATTCTTTTTGCAATTTGGATTGCAACATTGTGTTTTGTTTCTGTACTTTTTACTTTTTAGTTCTACATTTTATTTCATAACTTGTACTTTTAATTTTTCTTTTTGCAATTTAAATCGCGACATTGTGTTTTTAAATTTTTGTATCTGTATTTTTTGTTTTCAGTTTTGCATTTTTCTCTCTTATAGTTTATTTTTGTTCCTACATTCTCGATTGCAATACTGCGTTTTAAGTTCTGGTTCTGTACTTTTATTTTTAGCTTTGCATGTTTCAATTTTTTAAACTTGTACTTTTAATTTTTCTTTTTGCAATTTGGATTGCAACATTGTTTTTAATTTTCTTTCTGTATTTTTTATTTTCAGTTTTACATTTTTTTAACTTGTAGTTTTAATTTTGTTTCTGCATTTTTATTTTTTCCATTGTGCATTTTTATTTTTCCTTTCTGTATTTTGGATTACAACATTGTTTTTTAATTTTGTTTCTGCACTTTTTATTTTAGTTTCCATATTAATTTTAAACTTTGCTTCTGCATTTTTTATTTTGTTTTGCATTTTGTTTGTAACTTGTAATTTTTATTTTGTTTCGGAAATTGAAATGTAACATTCTGTTTTAAAGTTGTACTTTTAATACTCTTTTGCAATTTGGATTGCAACATTGTGTTTAATTTTCTTTCTGTATTTTTTTATTTTTTAGTTCTACATTTTTATTTCTTAACGTACTTTTAACTTTCCTCTTGCAATTTGGATTGCAACATTGTGTTTCCATTTTTAGTCTTATAGTTTTATTTTTGTTTCTGCATTTTCGATTGCAACATTGCGTTTTAAGTTTTGGTTCTGTATTTTTATTTTTAGCTTTGCGTTTCACTTTTTTAAAGTTGTACTTTAAGTTTTGGTTCTGTATTTTTATTTTTAGCTTTGCATGTTTCAATTTTTTAAACTTGTACTTTTAATTTTCCTTCTTGAAATTTGGATTGCAACATTGTTTTTAATTTTCTTTCTGTATTTTTTATTTTCACTTTTACATTTTTATTTTTTAACTTGTAGTTTTAATTTTGTTTCTGCATTTTTATTTTTCCTTTGTGCATTTTTATTTTTCTTTCTGTATTGTGGATTACAACATTGTTTTTTAAATTTTGTTTCTGCACTTTTTATTTTAGTTTCCATATTAATTTTAAACATGTACTTTTAACTTTGCTTCTGCATTTTTTATTTTGTTTTGCATTTTGTTTGTAACTTGTAATTTTTATTTTGTTTCGGAATTTGAAATGTAACATTCTGTTTTAAAGTTATACTTTTAATATTTTTGCAATTTGAATTGCAACATTGTTTTTAATTTTCTTTTGTGTATTTTTTATTTTCAGTTTTACATTTTTATTTCTTAACTTGTAGTTTTAATTTTGTTTCTGCATTTTTATTTTTTTCCTTTGTGCATTTTTATTTTTCCTTTCTGTATTTTGTATTGCAACATTGTTTTTAATTTTGTTTCTGCACCTTTTATTTCCAGTTTTACGTTTTTTTGTTTCGGAATTTGTACTTTTAGTTTTCTTTTTGCAATTTGGAATGCAACATTGTGTTTTAAGTTTTGTTTTTGCATTTTATTTCTTAACTTTTCCTTTTACTTTTAGTTTGTGCATTGAATTGCAACACTGACTTAAATTTTACGTTTAACAATCAAAGTGTTTCATGTAATAAATTTTAAGTTTAACCGGTGTGTTTTGTGTTAAAAATAACTTTCTTATGTTCAAGTTTGTTTTTTCAATTAGTATTTCTGATTATTTTACAGTTTGCAACTATGTTGCTTTGTCTTTCTATTGGAATTATTTGTACGTTGACAATCATAGATTGCTCAGATTCCTATGGATTTTTTTAATACGTTCACACTGAACAAATGTTAAGAAAAATAATTTTCTTATGTTTAAACTTGCCAATTTTAATATTTCTGATTATTTAACAGTTTGCAGTTTTAGTATTTTCGGAATTATTTGTAGGTTCACAGTGTAGATGTTCTTACGAGTTTGAAGTGTTACAAAATATTCTGTACCGTTGCGAAATGTTCATGAAATTAGTTTCTCTTTATTACTACATAATTAACACATTTCGTAATATTACTGTTACTAATTTAAAATATTTTCATGTATTTTCAAACACCTGAGTACTAGACTTCAAACTAAATGTGTCTGTGTACGAAATTAAATTTTGAAAGTAGAAATTTCGCGCAACAAACTGCACCATATCCTATAAAATTAGTAGTGTTAAAGTAAAGCCGTTCACCGTTATACTCTGTGTTGTTACCGCAATTATTTTAAAACAACAATTTTGTTACGAAGTTACAATTATTGCAAAGTACATGTACATCTAATAATAAACTTTCAAGTATACCTTTGCTGATCTTTAAAGTTACAAGTCTTTGGAAGTTACATTTACTAAACGTTTACAGGAATTGTTGATAAACTCTTATGTTCATCTTCGGTTAAGTTCGGTAATTTTCGGAAACATTCGTGTGCTGCATTTACCAAACGTGTACAGGAATTGTCGATAAACTCTTATGTTTATCTTCGGTAAAGCTCGACAATTTTCGGAAACATTCGTGTGGTACATTTACCAAACGTATACAGGAATAGTCGACAAACTCTTGTTTATCTTCGGTAAAGTTCGACAATTTTCGGAAACATTCGTGTGGTACAAACGTATACAGGAATTGTCGATAAACTCTTATGTTTATCTTCGGTAAAGTTCGGCAATCTTCGGAATTCGTGTGGAATTCTTGGAATTTCCAATTATCTGTGTTCATAATAAGACAATACATTGTTTGTAATTCAGTATTGAAAAATCATTAAAAAAGTAAACACGTTTCCTGGTTGTACGCTACGTGTTGTAATTAGTCTAAAGACAATTTCATTACGGCAATTTGTAAATTACAATTATCGGAAAGTAGTGAAGGATTAACCGATAAACTTAAAAGTATATTTTCGGTGAACTAAAAATATAGTTAGTGAGTGGCAAGTGCTAGTGCATCAATACTAAACTGAAAAAGTTACGGGAAGTTTTATTATTATAGTTAACGGCAACTATTAGTGCAATTGCCGATAAGCTTTCAAGTGCATTGCCGGTAAACTTAAAACTAAATCTGTCGTGAACTGAAAAAGATACGGAACATTGTGATTTATATTTACTGGTAAGTGTGAAAGAATTCTTAAAAGTGTATCTTTACTCAACACATACTGAATCATATCATAAAAGTCTAGTTACGGAACCTTGTCATTTGAAAACTGCGAAAAAAATTATCAAAAATTTTGTGTGCCCAGTAACACTATTAATTTATTTATAATACACCATCGTGTAAAATATTTACTGTTTTAAGAAACAATAATACAACTGCAATTACATATTTTGTGCAACACTAATACAATGGAAGGATACTCTGTGATCTGCACCATGTTGTCAGCACAAGAAGCGCGAGGATATGATAATCCAAATGAAGTTTTATTTACGTGGGAAGTGTTAACACAATGCCATGGCACGGGTGCAAGGGTATGCAATGAAGCTTATTTCAAGCTATTGCAAGCGTTGTTTATGCATTTTGACTGTGATCCTCATGTTGTTTTGGAAAAATATAAGTGTGCAAAAGATATTATTGATTTATATCATGTAGGCTTCTTTCGCCTACATAATATAAGGAATTTAGCTCGTGAAAAGTTTATGGAACTTGTGTCTGAAGGAAAGACTAATAGTTTAACTACAGATGACTTTAGCGTGTTCATGGAAAATTTTATAAACTTTCCAAGTCCTAATACTAATTCTGTATCACAACCTAACATGTATGGGAGTGGTAAAACAAATGAATATTTTCGTATTGTTAATAGTACAACCAAACATTATACTTATTTTCGACTTACAGGAAAGGAAATTACAATTGAACGTATGCAAACTAGCGGAATAGATGATCCTGAAAAACATATTCACTTGTTATTTGAATTTGTAAAGGAACATGTGTTAAATGATGCCGACAATGATATGTATGTTGGTATAACAATAGAAAGTTCTGCTTCCACGATTAATAAACCAATATACATTTCGTGGCGTCAAAAGTCAGATTTAAGCTCCGACATTCTATTTCGTAATATTGAAAATATTTTAAATAGTAATGAAAATTATTTATTAGGTGATAAAGTAAATTTCAAAATTCATATTGTTGATTCACGTAAAGGTAGGGGACGAACTAGGGGTTCATCAAAATATGTTGATCTTGTAACACACATGCAACAATGTACTATCCCAATAGAAAAGGATGTGTATTGTCTTCCCAAGAGTATTATTCTTGGAATGGGTAAGGCTCATCATCGTTATAACTATGTATATAAATTGAAAAATCATCCTGAAAGATTGATGAAACAAGCAAAGCATTTATGTGTCAGTGCTAAAGTTGACATTGAAATCCGTAATGGGTGTACTATTGATGTGAAAAAGTTTGAAAATAAACTAGCGCCTCATTATAAAATTGTTGTTTACGAGAAGAATGGTTTGACTCGAAACTACACTGTAATTTATCCGGGAATACATGCATCAAAGAAAATTTTGATTTTCTGCACTGAAGGACACTACGAATTAATTACCAACACTACAACACTATTAAACAAGAAAAGTTATTGTCAGTATTGTTTGGAAGGTTATCATCATACAGAAAATCATAAGTGTAACTTCAAAGGCACAATTTGTGAAAAGTATGACAGTGTTTGTAATAATAATAATATTAAACTCGGGTGCATTGATTGTCATAGTCTGCTTTCTTCAGAAGAATATTTTGCCTATCATAAAACGATAATTGTTTGCGGAAAGAGTTTATGCGAAACAAAGAAAATCTGTGTCCAATGTGGTGATATGGTTGACATGCGTTCACGCAAGTCTGAACATGAATGTGGTGAACGTTTTTGTAAAACATGTTATACACATGTAAGCGATGACCATATTTGTTTTGTTCAAACGGCTACTGTGCAACATGTAGATACCTTTTTGTACATCATCTTTGATGGTGATACAATGTTGCTTCCTAAAAGTGAACAGGGAGAACAAGAACATCACGTGAATTTCGTAAATTGTATTCACGCCTGTTACAAGTGTAAGGACATGAAACTTGATGATACATGCTTTGTATGGGGAGATAAAAATGAATTCCGTTCATTTGATTTCCACAACATTCATGGATTTGTTAATCATGTATTAATAACTCGGCCAATGTTTAAAAAAATCATTGTACTTTCACATGATGGCAGTAATTATCATATGCAATTCTGTGCTAAAACTTTGATAATAAACCATCATTTTACATCTAAAGTAATAATGTCGAGGCAAAAAATTGTTGAAATGGGTTTGGGACAAAAGATTTACTTCCGTGACACATATTTGTATATGGGAGTTAAATTATCACAATTACCTAAGACGTTAGGTCTTTCTGCAAATTTACAAAAGGGAGATTTCCCATACTTGTTTAATACATTACACAACCAAAATTATATAGGCAAAATTCCTGAGCTAAAGTATTTTGATCCTGATTCAAGGAGCACTGAAGATCGAAACCAACTTAACATCTGGCACGAAAAACGTGCTGCTAGAGATGAGGAGTATGATCTCCAAAAGGAAATGATGCAATATTGTAGAAATGATGTTAAATGTTAGCAGAGGCTGTCATTAAATTTTCAAACTTAATTGAAGACCAAACAAATGGTATCCAATGGTTTATCGTCGCGCCAACTATTGCTAGTTTGGCAATACTAACGTATCGTACCGTATGTTTACCCAAAGAAATTATTCCAATTGTTCCACCCTATGGGTTTGGCCATCGTGATCGTCAAAGTCTAGAGGCAATGTACTGGCTACGGTACTTAGAACGTACTACGGGTAATGAAATTCTCCATTCTGGGAATGGCTTGGAAAAACGATTTGGGAGGTATAAGGTCGATGGATTTGAAAGTAAAACAAATACAGTTCACGGGTGTTACTATCACGGTTGTCCCTAGATTCCACCTCTAAGCAAGGTACATCACAAAAGATCGGTATGAAAAAAACACCACAAAAATAGCATTTCTTAAAAAATTAAATCTTATGTAATTGAAATGTGGGAATGTGAATGGGACCACATGGTAAAAAATGACAAAAAATTACAACAGTTTATTCAAACACAGTGTCATGATCTTGCCGATCATCTGGTACCTAAAGATAGTTTTCATGGTGGACATACCGAATGTTTCAATGCATTGTACGAATGTACCAGCGAGGAGTTTGTGTCATATTATGATGTAACTTCGTTATATCCTTGGGTGATGGCACGTAAGCCATTGCCTATAGGTAAACCAAAAATATACAAGGGACCAAGCTTTCCACAAGTGAAAAGTATTCATCGATTAGTCAAATGCACCATCTTACCTCCAAGACTTATATTTTCCAATTTTACCATATACGTGTAATGAACGCCTTTTGTTTGGGTTATGTCGTACGTGTATGGAACAAAGTAATAACAAATGCATGCATAATGATACCGAGCGTGTCATTATTGGTACATACTGTACTCCTGAACTTCATGTAGCTTTAGACCTCGGATACAAAATTCTACAAATTATCGAAATTTGGGAATTCAAATTATCCGGATCGGAAGATAACCTATTTAAAGATTATGTCAATTCCTTCTTAAAAATGAAACAGGAGTCTTCAGGGTTTCCCAGCTGTTGCAAAACTAAACAAGACCAAGAGAAATATATTGCAGACTATTATGTCCATGAATGCATTCAGTTAACGGATGGGAAATTGATGCATTTATAGGCTTAGGGCCAAAAAATTATGCCAAGGCATTCACAGCACCAACCCTCGACATCAACAATACTTTTTTCATTCTTTTCTCCTTCTCTCTCTCTCTCTCTCTCTCTCTTCTATCCAATGTATCCATGCGCTTTATTCTAATAATCCAGTCCACCGCATGTTACGTTGGTTATTCTCAGCCTCTTTTTTTAAATAAAGGAGTACAATGGCTATTCTTTAAAGTTAACAAGGTTCTTTCCACATAAAAGGGGTCCTTATTTCTTTTCTGCTACCACCAGCGCAGGTGGGATGCTAAATGTCACATTTATCTAACAAGTGAAAAGATGTTTTTTCATCTATTTCAAATGTTTCTTTTCTAAACAAGGGTGCATTCATCTCAAAAATCGTAACATTCAGGTGCTCACAAGTAACACATAAGATTCTCTCTCCCCAACAATAAATGTCACATAAGTTTTCTCATCGGTTGTATACAGTAGTGTCCACCAATATACAGGTGCGGTCCAGCAGTATGTGGTTTCCGGTCTCCATTGCAATAACTTTGTCAAACTGACATCTAACTTCTGTCAACTTTTTCTCTCATCTTATTCTTTCCGGTTCTATACAATAGTGTCCACCAGTATACAGGTGGTGTGCTACCATTCTTTCAATGGAATCTCAATAAATAAATGTTGCAATAACTTTGTCAAACTGACATCTAACATTTGCCCAAGTGTTAGTCTAAAAATCTCTCTTCTTGACATTAATGAGTGCTATTTTTTCTTAAACTTGGCATCTTTTTGTTCTCTATCCATCCTGCACAAGGCGCAGCATTCTTCCAATGCATTTATCCATTTCAAATGTGTATAATTTCTATTCTTTTACAAATACAAAGATCGAATTTATGTGACATGTTCATGATGCTGTCTTTTGACTTCCTACAAGTACAGTATTGTCCCAAAGCAATCTGTCAATTTCAAATGTCAATAACTTGTATTCTTTTAAAGCTACAAGGATCAAATTTATGTAACAACAAGATAATGGTTCTCTTTTTCGAATACTAAGGTTCTGTATCTCCTATTTCCGGACCGCATGGGGCGAAGTTTGAGCACACATTCCACCAAGACTACTGTTTGACGCCGTCGGAAAATCCATTAGTGACTTTCCCTAGTCCACCATTTAGGATAAGGAGAATGGACAATAGAGGGACGAATTGAGGGAGAGGGATCAGGGTGGGAGTGTGATACTGCCTGGGAAAGCCGAGAACAGAAAGCAGTGTAAAGATGGAGAGGATCACTGGACGAGGGAGGGGGAGAGAAATGATCAAAGCAGGAAGAATAAAGGGACCAATCAAGGTTAGTAGAATATGAACGACCTATAGGGGAGAAGGGAGGAAAGGGAGGAGAAGTAGAGTTATGTAAAATGATGGGGAAGTGATCACTGCCGTAGGCGTCGGAAGAAACAGTCCATGTAAGGTGGCTGGAGTAAGCAGAAGAACAAAAAGTGAGATCAGGAGCGGTAGGAAGTTCGCGGAGACGGGAAAGACGTGTAGGAGTGCCGGTATTCAGAAGAGTACAGGGCAAGGTGGGAAGTAGACAATACAGAGCAGAACCAGCGGGGTCGGAAAAAGGAGACCCCCAGAACGGGTGGTTACAATTTACGTCACCGCCTACAATCCAGGGAGGGGAAAGGAAATTAACAAGATAAAGCCAGAGATGATCAGGAAGGTGAACGTGAGGGATAATATAAAGGTTAACCACAGTGAGAGAGTGAACGGTAACCATTTGACATTGAACTTCTGGGTATTGGATGGGAGGAGGGTGTAGAACGTAAGGTAAAGAATTATGAATGCCGAGAGAGAGTCCCCGTCGACCGTCCGGGCGAACATCATGAAGCCAACGGTAGGAATCTGTCAGCCAGGTTTCTTGGAGTAAGAGAAAAGACGGATGGAATAGAGATATGAGGTGATGTAAGGTATATATTAAACTGCGAGAACTCCTCATGTTCCATTGTAAGAGATTAGAAAAGCGTGAATCAGATGATGTTATAGTAAATGTGATTGTAAGAGCTGGAGTATGGTGATGCAAGATTTTTAGTCGGGAGGAGAAAATTTATGTTGAGATTTTTCTAAAATAGGAAGGATAGAAGAAACAGCGGAGGAAAAAGAAGGTATAGGATCTGCCGCATGTGACGGTTTCTGAAAAGCTGTGACGGTGCTGGGAAGGGAAGAAAATGCTAAAGGGGATCGTTCAGTTTGAAGAGATGGGGGACGGGCAGAAAGAGAAGGTGAAGAGTGAGAACTAAGAGAGCGCTTTTTTCTAACACCGGAAGGAGAGAAAGGAGAATGAGAAGTGGAAGGCCGAGAGATAACAGCTGAATGTGGAAGGGAAGCAGAGGTAGGGATAGAGGACGGAGTAAAGCAAGAAGTGGCAAGAGAGGACGAAGTAGATTGGGGAGGTGGATCTCCCTTTAAGGAGCGTTGTACAGCGGTCGTGGTTAAGTAGCATCGTTTAGGGTCGGTATAGATGTTCTGTAGCCATCAGGGTATTAATTTGAATTTATATGAGGCGTTCAGGACACTGAGGGAAGGTAGCCACGTGGTTACCAGCACAGTGCTTGCTCTTGAGAGGTGCAGAGCAGGAGGAAGAGGAGTAGCCGGGTAGGCCGCACGTAACACAAGATTGTTTACGACTGCAGGCCTGCTTAAAATGGCTGTAAAATAGGCAGTTAGTACATTGCTTTAGTCTCGGGATATGTTTCAACGCGAAGGTGAAAATAGAAAAGGGTGCAATGGGAGGGGAGAGTGTTGGCATCGAAAGTAAATACGATTGTTTCGGTGGGGATGGAAGAGGATGTAGAATTCGTAACAGAAGGGTGAGAATGGGAGGTTGGAGGTAAAGAAGAGTCAGATGTAGAGGGAACTGAGGAATCATCAGACGAAGAACGTTTACGAAACATACGGCGAACATGTAAAATTGGAGCGCTACAGCGCAACGCAGTGATGAGTTCATCGTCCGTTAAGGACGGATCGACTCCTCCTAATATACCCTGACAAGAAACGGCATAATTCGAAATGTAAGCACGCCAATTATGTGCCGTCAATAAAAGATGTTGAAGGAAATCGTTGGGGGTTTTGCCAGTACGAAAAAAGACCTTTAAACCCTGAGGGCCAAGAGTGCGAATATCAGTTATATGTTAGACTATTATTGTATAAGAGTCTATCTAGTTTATAGGATGCTGTTTGCTCAAAGCAGACGTGGAGGACACGTGGACGACATAAGGTCCTAAATGATGAGTTTTATAGCTGTTAGTGTTAGTATATGCATAGGGCACATTTGATACATGAGGATTGGAAGAATTAGTAGACGAAGAAGTATCCATATTAGAGGATCGAAGCACGTGTCCCTCTGAGGAGGCTGCCATATTTGGCAGCGATGAAAGAGAAAAAAATTAAAAAAGGAACCTTGCACTAATACACAACACACGTAGAAAATAAAAGATGAAGAACACTACACAAGTCAAGTACACAATAAATCAAGAAAAATGTCACTTGAAATCACTCGAAATCTGCTGTAGTCCTGTCACAGGTGTACATCCAGTCGAATCGAAATCAAAAGTCCTATTAATCTCGAATTTTGTACATAGATTCCTAGTTTTTAAATGCAAATTTCTTAGACAGTACTGCCAGATCGATCACTTGGAAACGGAGACACGAAGATAGAAAACAGGAGACTCGAAGGTAAAAAGCAGGAGGAAGCAGCAGACACATACAATGTCGGCATTTAAGTGTAAATCAAGGGAGGCAAAAAATTTGCCATTATTAAGGGCACAGACAAAGGATATATTCTTTGTCTGTGGTTAAGGGGGCAGTGATCAAAACCAACAAGGGCCCTTACACATCTACCTTTATCGCAATTTACACAAAAACAAGGTACTCGGTTCTGGAACCATGAGACGAGTTGAGGAAGATACTAAATGCCATCCTTACTTTCATTCTAGAATAAAGCAATACATGCAAAACATAGGTTTGTATTTTAATTATTTTAAAATAAGTTTCACAAAGAAAATATTTTCCGATGATTGTGTAATATTTTGGAGGTAGAAAGACTATGCCCATGGGTGCCCGAAGAAAACTTTCTAGGGGTCCATCTCCGTGGTTGCTATATTATGTCTGGTATTTAATATACGTGGTTTTCTATAATACGTATATGCTTTAGTGAGCCAGGGGGAATGGGATACCGCTGTCCCCAATTGCCGTCACTGGACGTGAATATTTAATTAAAATTATCTAAATTTAAAATACGGCTTAAATAAAATTTTAATAAACTTACTATCAACGCTGGTCCCTCCTTCACCAACAAAGGAATTTGTATTGTCACGTTGTCTGTTCAATCTTCTTCATTGATATGCATTTCACTACCAATCTTTAACGACGAGTTTGTTACCGTAAAAGAATGGCAGTCCGATTTTATCAAGATCTTTTCGTATGCAGAAGTCCACATAATCTTTTCGTGTTAAAGCGATTTCTTAATTTTGTTTTTATTATCTTCGTAGCTGAAAATATTTTTTCCACTGTGGCACTAGAATAGGGAAGACTTAAGAGGGATAATAGAAGAAGTACTGGCTTTGAATCAGCGCACCTTTTTTTCTTACTTCATTCCAGAAGTCTGTTATTGTACTGCTGCTACCACAAGCAATGTCTATGTTATGTAGTAATCGCCACTTTATGTCATTTTTTTGAAGTTCATCATTTTTCAGTAAGTGAGAAAAAGGGAAGCACGTGGAGCAACGGATCGAACCTCTTGAATTTTACTGGGATCCAACACCTCCAATGACTTAATAACCGGGTTGTCGATTGGGAAACGAGCTAGTATTTGATGAACTGACTCGATATAGAAATCAAGACATCGTAATTTAAATGCCTTTGTGTGTTCAACAGGCACTTTTAATTTTTCTAAAGATAGTTGTACTTTTGCCCCAAAATACATTTCTTCTATAGGAAGAAAAATTCGTGGATCCGACACTCAATTTTTGCAATTTCTACAGAGTTGAGGACAGAACCTTTAACATAGCAGTCGAGGATAGTTCGCAATGCGGAAACTATAGAAGACCTAAGATTATGAAGTTGAGGCTCCTCACTTCGCATCTGTTTGTTTAAAATATTGAAAATAGGTAAAGCAAATTGGAGAAACTCAAGATACAATTTATTGTAAGAGGATTTCAATTTTTGAAGAATAACATCGGATACGAGCAATTTATCCTCCGTAGCCGCGTGAGTAAAAAGAGAATGAGAGCAGCATCTGGTTCTAACATTCGACAAGCAACTAACTCGAGAGATAACCATCTCGTCTGGCTTGAGTGTAACAATTTACGAGGTTTCACATTTACAAAACTGAATTTCTTTAAAAAAGCTTCTATACGCTTGCGCTTGTATGGAAATAACTGAAGGTGTCACGAACCAAATCTTAGGTTCCCGTGGGAGCTTGGAACAACCATAAGATGAAGATAAGTTAAAAGAATGACAAACACATTTCATAACAAAGAAATCTGTACGTCTTTCTTTAAAAGAACGGAAAGAGAATGATGTCTCCCCATCATGACACTAGCCCCGTCAGCAGCGAAACCTATAAGGTTTCATTGTACGATATTTCTCGAATCGAAAGCTTGAACGAAGCAGTCATGTAAGTTAGTAGCACTTGCCTCTCTTATCGGAATAAGGTCAAAAAATGCACCTGTTCTTCTGAATCGACTTGCACAACAATGCACAAACGTTTTGTACAACTAGCGTCACGACCCGCTCGCATTTTTGCCGATCCCAAACGTTTCAGCATTCTTGCCAATTTGATGTCGAGAACAGAACCCAAACAACCCCTGCGGGGCTTCTAACCCGTTCCTACTACTACTACAACTACTATTACATTAGCTGTGGATCTATATAGTACAAGGGCAACGTACTACTACTACATTTGCTGTGGATCTATATAGTACAAGGGCCAGTAGCGTATTTAGGGGGGTGGCTTCCGGGCTTAAGCCCCCCCGAAATCTTACTTAGTATAGTAAAGTAAGTGAAATATCTTGCAGAATTTTCACATTTCCAGGCAAAGCCCCCCCGCCAAAGTTAGCAAAGCCCCTCCCGAAACAAAATCGTAAATACGCCACTGACAAGGGCAAACTTATTTTAATGAAAGAAGTTTAATGAAAAATTTTAAAAAATGATCGTTAAATCACTTTTTGAATATTATTTTTAATCTTATTTTAACGAAAAAAGTGTTGTAAAAATTTTTAAAAGTAGTAAAAAAACTGTCCGTAGGCAGGATTTGAACCCACGCCAAAAATATTTCCTTTACTAGCATGTTGCGCTAGCCCACCCGGCTACCAGAGCCGACATCAGTTGCCGTTTACTTTGTGCTATATGTAGATCATGTCTTGTGATATCGTATCTGTATCGACCAATCAGATCAGAGGATATCTGAAACGTTTGGGATCCGCAAATATGCGACCCGCTCGGGAGAGAGATGCTCCCGGAAGTACGTTTTTTGCGCGCTACTCTAGCCAGCTGTTTTATGTGCTATCCTAGCCAGTTGTTTTAAGTTGGTCACAAAATTTATATCATAGATTACAAGGGGAACAAAACGAGCCCAATATCAATGAGTACAAGGGGAACAAAACGAGCCCTGCGGGGTTTCTAACCCGTTCCTACTACTACTACTTCTTATCTTCACAAAAGTAAGTAAATAACTTTTTTGAGTATTATTTTCATAGTATTTTAATTTTAAAAGTGTTATAAAATGTAAAAAAAAAAAACTTTCCTCGGGCCAGGTTTGAACTCACGCCAAAAGAAATTTTTGTTACTAGCATATAGCGATAGCTCACTCAGCCACGAAGACCGACAACAACACTCTTTTGATTTCTGCTATTTGAATGCAACGTGGCAAGAAATGGATAACGCCAGCCAATCAGAACTGTTTTTTTTTTCGTTCCTACTTCCGGGAGCATTACTCTCCTGAGCTAGAGCTGTTCCGATAATCGAGTAATCGATAACAATTCGATAACATTTCAAAACCGTTTCATCGATAAAGAATTTTAATTTTATCAAATTATCGAACTTTCGAGACTCCCGAAATGTTCGAGACTATCGAAATGATCGAGACTCTCGAAACGTGCGACTAAATCGACCAAGTGTAAACGCCCCATAAGGAAGTTGCTAGCACCTCACAACAACACATTCATGTGAATGACTTGTTTTCAGAGGTCCAAAGAAACTGGAGAGATTTTTGATCTACAAAACCACGCATCTAGAGAAGTAATAACTGTCCGTCGCGAGTGCTTAAAACGTATAGTGACGATTGTGATCCATTTAGTTCGACAGGGATTGGCTTTACGAGGAAAAGATGAAAATGACCAGTTTAAATAAAGAGAATTTCTAGCAAATATTCGAGTTGTTACGACGTTTTGGCCCTTTTTAAAGCATATGCAGTGCCAGGGAATACCACTTATTTGTCCCCAGAAATTCAAAATGAAGATATCTTATGCTGCGGTGAGGAAATCATCAATGTCGTTGTAAGTGAACTGAATGCCGCTGGAAAGTTCAATGTTATAGCTGATGAAACACGAGATATTAGTGTTTCTGAACAACTTAGTGTTTGCGTGAGATATGTGAAAAATTCTAAAACGGTAGAGCACTTTTTGAAAATTGAGTTAAATTCTGAATACATATGGAAAACAATTATCGAAACTTTGGCTTCTGTAGGTGTTAATAAGGATTCAAAATGCATTGGGCAAGCTTACGATGAGGCGAGCGTTATGAGAGGCCACATAGGTGGTGTGCAAAAGTTATTTTGGAAGTCTCATCCCCTCGCACTGTATATCCATTGCTATGTGCACCAGTTAAATTTAATAATATTTAATAATTGTAAAAGTGTGTTCGTTTGAACGAGCAAATACCTTTTTGATTTATTGCAGACTTTACATAATTGTTTCTCTGTGTAAAAGCTTATAGACGATAAAGCAAGCTCAGACAGCGTTAGGTTTGGAGCAATCCAGTATACCTGGCTTCGTTGGTCTTCACATACCGGTATTTATTCACTGAACGCTGTGAAAAAGAATTATGGAGCTATAATCTCTGCATTAGAGGGTAAGGATGCTAAGAAGACTACTGAAGCTGATTGTATTGCGAACAAACTGAAATCATTCGCAACTGTTTCATGCTTGATTGTTTTTAGCAAGATTGTAGGAATTATTAGTGGCCTGAATAATTTTCTACAAGGAGAAGATATTATCCTAGCAGACGCCCAGCTACCTATTTGTTCGGTTCTTGGAGCCATAAAAGAACTTAGAACAGAAGAAAATTCATTGGGTCTCTACACTGAAGCATTGGAGTTTGACACACAAAATGGTGTAGAATGTTTTAATCAACCAAAGTGCAGAGAAAAGCGAGATAATAGTATTATGAAACGTTTTCTGGTTTCCGTTAGTATTCCGAAGAGATACACTATCGGGTAGTATTTCACTATCCAAAAGTACATGTTTCAGAATCCTAAGGTACTCACGAAACAACTTGTATAGAGGGACTTTGGCAACTTACATATAATTTGAAGTACTCACCAACTACCTCTATAAAAATTATTGTGGAAGTAATAGAAAATTGTGAAACTTGGATATTTGGATAGGGCACATATTAGTTTCTAAGTGAAGTCTTGACCCGACTACGGTAGGTCTCATAGTTTCGGAGGTATGGACCTTTAAAGTCTTTTTTTTTTTTTTTTAAATATTTTCGGGTACCTATAACTCCGAAAGGAAGCATTTGCGCACCCAGGTTGGTCTATACTTTTCGTCCTATCTTGGTCAGGAATTACCTTCCAAACGTTGTCCGTGTTGTTTTGAAACACACTATATATATATATATATATTATTTCATTTGCAAATATGGCCCCCCCAAACTCAGAACTCTGGCTACGTCCCTGGTTTGGAAGTCTAAAAGAGGGATCAGTGTGAAGTTGGCCAACTTCATTTTGTAAATATATATTGAATTGATTAGAAACGAACTATTTTTTTTTCAAAACTGTCAATAACAAAGGATTGATTTTGGTTTTGAATCGAAATTTGAAAGGTTAGAGGCTCCATACACATATCAAAATACCGATATATTGTTTTTGATGGTTTTATTTTTATACAGTCGTGCAACAGCTTTATCATTCTGTGCATACATATATTCAAAATTGCGAGTAAAATGAAAAATTACTGCATTTTACGCAACTAGGTGAATCGTATGATGTATACCGATGCTTCACTCTTCAGTTGATATGCTCCTATAGGACTTTTTTTTGGTTGATCGGTTATAGTAAGGGGCTTTAATCTACGGCTTACGTGGAATCCAAACCATAATTGCTCCTTCCGGGAATCAAATTCGGGTCTCCTGCGCCGAAGACTCTTACGTTACGCATATAGGCATAGCTTATAGACTACTATGTGTTTACATAGCTTAGGCATATAGTATCTAAATTACTACCTTGAAAAAAATGCATACACTGTAACAGCTCTTTTCTCCATAAATACAACACTGACGCGCACCGCTATTGCTTCATTGCATGTATTTACGTTACATGCTTTCTTAACAAAAAAATCGAATTTACACCTTTCATCTTTTTCTGGATCTTATAATGCATAGGAAGGGAGTTCATATATAAAAATATACTCTCTAACATGTAAGAGTACAGTTTTTATATATAACAATAAACATAGCAAGAAATCTCACTATACTTGTTTTCTTCATCCGAAGAAAAAAATAATAAAAAGTACGGGTCTCGTTCCCCTTATATTTCCTGGACGTGAGATTATGTTGGGTAATGGAATACACTGTGAGGATCGATCTTTCATGTTGATCTATGCACTAGCCAATTACGCAGCACTCAAGTCCCGTTTGTGGTTCCGTCCTTTATAATTTCTAAGTTGTATTTGCATAAGAACGAAAAACACAAAACTTCAAACCCAAACCGATTTTTAAAATTAAATCAGGACATGCTGTAGTTAATACTGGAATATTACTTACGAAATATGAACAAAATTATAATAGACGTTTTTGGAAAACTATGTCAGAAGAAAACTCACTCCAAAGTGTATACTACTCTTTCCATGGGAAATAACTTATGTAATATTGTGGGGAATCTAATGAAATATTTATTTACGAAGTGATTTCCTATAATTTATATACTGATATTTCGTAAATAAGATGCCACTCTAAAAGGGACTAACAATTTAGCCACTTATTTCATTAATTCCAAATATTTGATAATAACTATTGTATCTTCGTAAATACAACACTACTCTCTTGCTAATCTTGTCGTTAAAACTATTTTCCATTTTTCTCTCTCTTTTTTGTTGTCTTCATCGCTAAATAGCGTTATGACTCCACACCGACAGTACATGAAGTTTTAAAACTAAATAAGGCATTTCAAAACTCCTATGCTGGATAAAGAATTCAAATTTTTGTACTTTGGCCGTTAATATATTGTACAGATCAATGGTATACGATATGAACTTGGGTGCTTGAACTCTTTATAACGTTGTGTGTACGCCACTGGAGGTTCTTGTGTTCAATTTGAGTTGTCATTTATGACATCTTTGATTAAATCTGTGCTGAGCAAATGTATTTAATTGCAATTCCAGTATCACGTGAACAAAGACAAGCAATATACTGCTAATACCGAAAAAAAAAGTGTTCTCAGCAATCGACATTTTCGCTATTCAGCGTTCTTTACAAGAAATGGAACGATTAGCTTCAAACTCCTCTTCCGCACAAGCTGCAGATTACTAGACAGTGGTCAGTGGTGTCACGTTACTTAGAGGGATGGAAGTATCGAAAAAGAAAATTCCTACGAAGGTCGCAGACAAACGACATCCCACATCCTCTGCCCCATCCTTCGCGAGGAAAAAAAATAAAGAAGGGGAGGTAAACTTTAACTCAAAGGTCTTGTTCTATCTTCCAAATTAGGTTCGACAACACTGCCATCTATTTTTGTAAGTTTCGTAAAAACTGAAAGCTATGCCCCCTGTGAACGTAAAATTGTACTTCTTTCTGACGACACTATTTCATGGCTTTAGACCAACCTTAATGTGCTTCCATACAAAGAAACATTAAATGTCATTTAAATCAATGGATTGTACTAGTAAGCTAAACTCTTAAAATTTTTAGTGGTTCCAAAACAGCAATAAACATCGCTTTAGGTAGAACTAGAAGAACAGCGATAGTAAAATCTATTTTGGATCCTGTCCATTCGAAACAAACATGTGATGATATAGAAAATGTTCACTATTTTGTTATTGCCACCGTCGCTAGTAACTATGATGCAGAGAAAATCTCGTTGATTATTCAATACTTTACACCAAAAAATGCCATCACCGTAAAACAGCTTAAACTAGATTAGTTAAAATATGAAACAGTCTGTGAAATAAGCAATTACTGCGTTAATACAGTAGAAGACCATAACATTGATAAGAGTAAATGCATTGCGTTCTGTGGTGACAATGCAAATACAAAGTTTGGTGGTATTCGAGGTACAGGCACAAACAGTGTGTTCGTAAAATTGAACAGTGAATTGAATCCAAATCTTTTGGGTGTCTGGTGCCCAGCTTATATACTTCATAATGCGGCGAAGACAACGGCTGATGTTTTGACTGTAGATGTGGAGACAGTTAAAATTACACTTTCCAATAACCGGTACTTTTCTAACGGGTTACAACTAAAAATCTGCACAAAATGTGCGGATTCATAAAATAAAACCTATTGACACAATCATCTCTATTCTTTGGTATGTTGATAGTACACTCTTTGTCTAATTCACAATATCTTTGCTTTCTTTCAGACAGAGATGTTCACCCTCGCGAGGGTGGCCCTCTCGAGGGCATCCTCACCCTCAAGTTCCCTCATCCACAGTGACGCGAGGGCGAGGGTGCGCGAGGGCGAGGACAAGCTTCGATGGCGAGGGTGAAGGTGCGCGAGGGAGAGGACAAGTTTTGGCCGCGAGGGCGAGGGTGCGCGAGGGAGAGGACAAGCTTCGATGGCGAGGGTGAGGGTGCGCGAGGGCGAGGACAAGCTTCAATGGGAGGGTGAGGGTGCGCGAGGGCGAGGAAAAGCTTCGACGAAGAGGGTGAGGGTGCGCGAGGGCGAGGACAAGTTTCGGCAGCGAGGGTGAGGGTGCGCGAGGGCGAGGACAAGCTTCGATGGCGACGGTGAGGGTGCGCGAGGGCGAGGAAAAGCTTCGACGAAGAGGGCGAGGGTGCGCGAGGGCGAGGACAAGTTTCGGCAGCGAGGGCGATGGTGCGCGAGGGCGAGGAAAAGTTTCGACGAAGAGGGCGAGGGTGTGCGAGGGCGAGGACAAGTTTCGGCAGCGAGGGTGAGTATGCGCGAGGGCGAGGACAAGCTTCGATGGCGGGGGTGAGGGTGCGCGAGGGCGAAGAATTCTTATACGAACTTTTTAAATGAATTAAATGTAGACACCGTAAATTGATAACACTTAGTGTAATCCACTTCATCAAAGTCAGTTATTAGTTGATCAATAATTTTAATTGATCTTAAATTAGGATTATCTTATAAATCACTACTGTTAATGGTTTAATTGAATTGTCAATTTTGTAAATAAAATCTCATTCTAAGATAATTACGCTAAGTGTAGATCGCAACTATCTAGGCCAGCCCACAAACTGTTTTTAATTGAAATCATATCCGTTTTCCAAGTACCCAGTTACAAAACTATTAAGTCAATACTGAAAACTAAAAACGAAAATATTTATTGCAATTAAACGATTAACACGATTGGTATTATTGGACGGGAGCACGTTGGCTCAGTGCTACAGCCAGTCTCTGGTTTCAGGGGTCACTCGTTCGATCCCAGGCCAAGTGAGTTCGTGGAGGACGATAGCGTATACTTGGGTTTTCTCGGGATTTTCCTGTTTCCTCCCGTTTTCTCATTCCACCTATTCTTTCATCATCATTCACTTGCAATTCCATCAGTCTCCTTTAACCATCGATGGCATAACCGTTGGATGTTAAACTAAAGGTTAATTTATTTTATTTTATTTTATTTATTTATTTATTTATTTATTTTTTAAGATTGGTATCTTTGAAAGCGTTTTTAATATAGTGTAAGAATATGCAGCGCACAGTCTTGAAAATGGAGACTATTTTGGGCGTCCAGTAGGCTTCTTTCTGTGATCTGTTACCCTTCATTATCGACGTTTTTATTTATTTTTTTTTTCGCTAAATAGGATATTAAAATAGAATGATTTGGTTCTATGTCGCAAGTTTTAAAGCTCCCTGACAACTGATATTTAGTCAGCAAAGCATAGGAAAACTTAGAAATAAAGAAGTAAAACTACCTGAAGTATTCGGCTATGGTTCATCTAATCATGGGCGTCGTAACGAGGGTCTTGGGTGGTCGCGTTCCTCCTAGATTTTCGTCACACGTATGTAAGCAAACTAAGAAAATAAAAGCATATATTCAGGGGTGTAGTCGAGAGTATACGAAGGTGTATTGCTCAATCTTAGTCATTTGCGCATACTTTCTGCTTCAAGGCGTGTAGTACTATATTCAAAACTAGCATATATAACCTGTGAAATTTTTAAGACTAGCGTATACTCTGTGAAAATTTTAAGACTATGGTGTATGCCGTGTGAAATTTTAGGACTTGAGCAGGAAGTTTTTGATAGTCTATTATTGCAACACAGCCCCTGACCGCAGCAGCCCCTAGTTATTCGCCTCTACTTTCTAAACATTTTCTATATATTTTACATCCCTGGAGTTGGTGGCCCCGCATCGTGGAGGTTGTGGGGACATTATCTAAGCCTTTGGTCAAGTGACCTTACATTTGGACCTGTCAAGTGACCTTACATTTACATAGATTACTATTGAGATAAGTGGGTAAAACTGCATTCAGGTTTACACCTATAATTTCATGATTCTTAGTGTTCATCCTCCCGAAGGGGAACTTTCGAAGATGTCCTCAATTCTAACTATAGAGAAGTCCTCAATTCTAACTATAGAGAAACGTTCTCACACAACAGAATAAACATAATTTAAAACCGTTCATGATCTATATTTAGAAAAAAATAGCAATCTACTAACGTAATTTGCTGTTTTGGAAAATATAAGTTTTACTTATGAATATCTGGGAATTAGTCGATCTATCTGTATTCTGACGTATTAGAGTTAATGTCCCTTTATAATTCATCACCGATGCCGATTCTAAATGGTACGTGAATCTATAGTTTATGGTAGGATCCGAACCACCATAATGCGTTCAAACTTCACTCAAGGGAATCGAACCTGAGACTTGCTGCAAAGCAGACATGCTTGCTAGACAGTATACTAACTTCCTTTGTATATTTCAATATCATTAACTTTCAGTAATCACTGATAATCGACCTATAACCAGAGTCGAAGTCTAAGAGGGAGTTATTGAAAATGTTTAATTATCCTAATTTTTATGTAAATATTTCACTTTAGAATATTAGCGTTTAAATATTCCTCTCCCCCACACAACCATTACACACGCTAATACTATGTAACAAGCAGTAACGACTACATATTATCAGGTGCAACATTTAATCAATCAACATATAACATATAAAGCTTATAACATTTAATTAGTCAGCTGGATTACATCTTATGAAAAAAGTTGAATAATTTCCACCTTATATGTTAGTTGTTTGACGTAACGTAAGCATGAAGGTAAGCTTAGATCTTTGTTCGAAATTCACATTGAAATGATATTCGTAAGGAATCTTCAGTGGGCTGAATCTCTTTCGTTCCAGGTTGGCTACAAGACTGCGATAATCGTAGGACGTAAAAATGAAGATTTTATTCACCAGTCAGAATTTTTCAACTATCCTATCTCTTCAAGTCAATAATTGTCTGTTTTGCATTATTACTTTTCAACCACAGAGCAAAATAATTCAGTCACTCTACTCCTGTTTTAATGATGTATGGCAGCGTGTAACAAATTGTTGCAAGGTCCTGGGCAAGAAAAGTTTGTGATCACCCTTTCAGTTTTTAATTGCTAATTATAATAAAATTTCTGGAAATCAATTAATCTACACATTTAATTATTTGTGCTAAAGAAAATAAAGGTTTGTTCTCTTACTTTCCCGTTCCACCATTTCTTTCATCATCATTCACTTAAAATTTCATCCATCTCCTTTAGCAGTTACATAACTCTGGGGCGCTAAAGATTTCATCTTTTCTTTCATTACTACAATCTTAAAGTTTGCACGTATTCAAGTTTGCACGACATTATTAATTGTTGAATTGGTGGATTTATAAAAGTCAGTGCTAAATCATTTTAGGCTCGATAATCTTTCCAAGGCCCCTGGAGGCGCTAAGCTCCGAGCGTGCCATTTAGGGAGGAACGGTGGCTCAGCGATAGAGAAATTACCTTTGTTCGAAGGGTCGCATGTTCGATTCCTGTCCAAGTAAGTTTGTGGTGGAGGACATCGTGTTCGTGGGTTTTCTGGGGATTCTCCAGTTTCCTACCACATTCTCATTCAACTATTTCTTTCATCATTCACTTCTGTCTCCTTTAGCATTTAGCTTGCATAATCGTGGGATCTTAAACTAAGGATTTCATTTTTCATTTGCCTTTACGTGTTTGTAGTGTAAGGAATCCTTGAGACAACGTTTGAAAGATATCATTTCATACTTGTGGGAATTACTGAAAGTAAACTTTCCAACAATGATAGCTGCCAAAAATGAACCAAGACCAAAGTGATAAAGTGCACAAATTGGCCCCTAGGGTAGTTTCTTAAGACAAAGTTTCATACTTATGGCAATTATTGAAAAATAAATAAATAAATAAATAAATAAAAATTTTAACATTGTTAAGGTAGGACAAAGGTATCTCTATTAGTGGTGAATATTAACAATATTTGAGCATCGAAATTAACCTTACAAAGCACATTGACATATTTCAGTTTATATTTTAAAATACCAATTAACTTAGATTCACATTCAAATCAATGAAGTCATTCATGTTATAGGTTAGAGTGGGTATATATTTCCGAGTGATAATTCAACAATAGTGTTCTGAAGTATTTTATTTGTTTGCTGACGGAGTTTCAAAATTAAGCTCTTTAGATCTTTCCCTTTGAATTTGTTCAAATTCCTCAGTTACGCTACATACATCAGGGATGGCCAACGTGTTGACTGTCAAATTCTGACAGATAGTCCGCGGCAGTCACTCTACCGCCACTCATCAAACCTTGATTTCACCCTCACCCTCATGAGAGCCGCCCTTGTGTGGCTGAATACTTATGCTTGCATCATAGTTCAAGGAACATTTTGAAGTAAAGGCATTGGATACTGCTGATAAATGATGTAAACGTCACTATCGACCGAGATCTCCATTGTAACAGTTGTTCCATTTTAGGTATTCCACAGTAAGGTATACGATGATATGTTTAGTTTCCTTTCTTTAGGACGTATGTTAAGCAAGGGCGGATCCAGGACGGACTTCTGGTGGGGATGGTGGGTTGTAATACTGCTACTTAGAGCCACTTTTAAGAGCTCCAAACTCTGGGATGCGTTTTATTTGTATATATAAAATAAAGAAGTTTCCACTTCTGGGGAGGAGCTTTCGCCCCGATCGCCCCCCCTGGATCCGCCACTGACGATAAGAAAATAATTCAACAAATAGGTTGAATAATTGATGCTCTGATCCTCACGAAGGAGGCCCTCTCGAGGCCTCCTCACCCTCAATTACCCTCGCCCTCAATGATATGAGGGCGAGGAAAAGTTTTGAGCACGAAGGCGAGGGCGAGCGAGGATAATGGACAACTCCTATCGCGAGGGCGAGGACAAGCTTCGATGGCGAGGGTGAGGAAAAGCTTCGACGAAAAGGGCGAGGGTGAGGAGAAGCTTCGACAGCGAGGGTGAGGGTGCGCGAGGGCGAGGACAAGCTTCGACGGCGAGGGCGAGGGTGCGCAAGGACGAGGACAAGCTTCGATGGCGAGGGTGAGGACAAGTTTCGACAGCGAGGGTGATGGCGCGCGAGGGCGATGGACAATTTCATTCGCGAGGGCGAGGGCCAACTGCTACTGCGAGGGCGAGGGTGAGTGAGGTCGAAGTAAAATGAACATCTATGCTTTCAGATGCGAAGTAACTGGTAGAAAATGACGTCAAAGGAAGAAGTTCTCCGTGCACGCATTGTAAATTTCCATGAAAAACATCATGAATTGGGGAAATCATATTGTGTGAAACACTTTGCTGCTGAAGGTGTGCCAAAAAGATCAATTTATGCGATACTTAAATCCGGAAAAATAGAAAGAAACGCAGGAAGTGGTTGAAAGGCAGGAATTATGACGAATAAAAATAAACAAAGACTGAAAAGGATGTTTGACAAGAAAGACAACATTAGTCAGAACGACGCAGCAAAAACATTTAACTGTTGACAACAATACATATCTAAAACATTAAAATCAATGGGAATAAAAGCATGCAAAAAGGAAAAGGCTCCATCTTATACAGACACGCAAATAAAAACTGTGAAATCAAATTGTCGTTGGATGGTCAGAAATTACAAAGGAAAATAGTTTGTTTTGGATGATGAAAGTTACTTTAGCCTTTCTAAATCCCAAATGCCCGGAAATGGCATTTATTATTCCTCAGACAAGCAACACATTCCTTCTAATATAAAATATAAAGGCAAGCAGAAATTTGAAAGCAAAGTGATGTTTTATTTAGTTGTATCGGACAAAGGTGTGTTGCAGCCTTATTTCAAGCCTAGTGGGTTAGCAATCAAGCAAGATGAGTACGTGAAGCAATGTCTTCAAAAGATCTTAGTTCCCTTTATACGAAATAATCATTCTGACAATAATTTTAGTTTCTGGCCTGACAAAGCCAGCTCTCGTTATGCGAGAAAGGCTCAGGAGTACCTCATGTCCCAAAACATCCCTTTTGTGCCCAAAACCAAAACTCCAACTAACTTGCCCCAGTGCCGCCCAATCGAAGATTTTTTTTTAACAATTGAGTGACAAGGTGTACAAACATAATTGGAAGGCAAAAACTGTTCAGCAGCTCCAAGGAAGAATACGCAAATGTTTAAAAGAAATTGACCCAACTGGCGTCCAAACAGCCTGTACGTCTATTCCAACACGTTTACGGACTGTAGCTGATCACGGACTATTTGCAATGTGTCATTAGCATTTTCTTTTCTGCCTATGTATATACTGTAAATAAACGTTAAAACATAGTTTCCATTTGTCATCTGGTTGCTTTTATCTCACCTCACATTTTGTGCAGATTTTTAGTTGTAACCCGTTATATATACTGCATGCACGGAGCGTCTTAAAGTTTTGTGAGAATACCGCAATTGTCACATACAAAATCTAGGTGGTTATCTTTGCTGCAGCACAGAGGATATTGACACTTTATGATGCACTTAAAACATTTTTTGCTTTCACAAGAAAAAGAATCAAAAGTTTTAAGAACCCTCTGAAATTCGCCAAGTGAGCCATATCTTTGGTTTGTATCCAGCCAAATAATTGTTCAACAGACAAAAATTTAAAATCGAAAAGGCAGATATTAGTGTAATATAAGTTGTACTTTGAGAGGACACTCTCACATTGATAAACCAAAAGAAAGCAAAAAATGAAATATCAGCTTCAGACATAAAAATTTTGTTAAATTGGGAGAGTTCTATGAAACATGTTCTGCTTATTTAAAGATGTGGATAATGACACTCAAGAACTTTTCTATCATTAAATGGATGCTGCTACGTTCCACACCAGCATGGATTGAAGTGCAAGAGACGGTTCAATTTCTAAAAAAAAGTCAATCAATTGACGATTCAATATTGTCCGATCAGTTCTTATACTTAAAACAACAAATAGAAACAATATTTGTGAAGGAAAAATACATTTGGAGTGGAAAATCGTGTCAGAAGAAGTGGGCTTATTTTTTTGAACAGTGAGTGTTTGCAGCGGTACACGGAATTACTAAGACACTGTGGATTTATCTTCAGTGTTTCTGGGCATAATGCTAACGTGGAAAAGGTATTCTCTCTCATGAACGTGCAATGGACAGAGGAAAGAAATTGTCTGTATATGTCACCAATTGAGAGAATAATTAAATATGTATTCAACTATTAACGGCAAAGTTGGAGCTACTTAGAATTCTTTGCTTACGTAAGTTAGCGGCAACGTCTTCTTTGCAGGGCTTCTAAATCAGGAGTGCTAGCTTATTGACTTCATTACAGATGGTGTTATGTTCTTTCTTTGACAATAAAACTCATTTATGATATTCGTTTGTTATAATATAGTGACAGTATTACCATATTTTATATAAATATACATTTCTTGTGGTCTTTCATTTGTGTTAACTGTGTATAGAATGAACTGGAAAATAATTGAGAGTAGTAACCTGAAAAAGACAGGTAATTAACTGATTCTGACTAAATGAGTTGGAACCTTGACCTTATATATAGTAAGATTGGTGACTCGGTTTTTCGTTTACAAAATCTGGAAAACCTAAGCGATACACACTTCAAATGGAAATGAATACCTTGAATCGGTCTTTCGATTTGAATAGAGAGTTAACAGAGAAGACAGAACTTATTTTTGGGACGCTGAATCAACTGCCAAAAACCGCTTCTTGATCTCTCTTTTAGTTTTTTCTCTGATACTTATGGACAAAGCGACGATCGGCAAAGCCATTTTATAAGACTTCCGTCATTTATGCGTAGCATAGTTTGGAAGTGTAATATATACAAAATACCGTCTGCCATCTTTTCTTCTTCCTAGGCTGTAGAACCAAAATTAAAACAGGAGCCTCCAACTTGAGGAACGTTTTCAGAGAGATCCATTTGACAACTCAACAAATCATCGTCTCTTCATACAAGCCTTAGTATCTGGACTAGTCTTACACGAAAGATTTTCTACCAGTTAATAGTTTTTGTACAAGATGAACTATGGTTTGCTTAGATAAGTAGTTAACGCATCGGTTTTCAATCAAGACAAGGGGCCGCGGTGGCTCAGTAGTAGAGCGTTCACCTTTGGTGCTTGGGGTCCCGGGTTCGATCTCAGCCCCCGCCATGTGAAATTTGTGATGGACAAACACCGTGCGCGTGGGTTTCTCGGGGTTCTCCCGTTCCCTCCCACTTTCTTCATTCCACCATTTCATTCATTACTCATAATCACAGTCTCCTTTAGCCTACCTGGCAAAAGCATGGGACGTAAAACAGATTTCATTTCATTTTTTTTTTCAATCAAGGCACATTCGAATTTTTTAACTTGCTTTAACTCAAATTTCAATCCATGCTGTCTGACATGCACGATCTCCTGTGGAGAAGGAATGAGATGTTTGAATGACGGGGAATCGGGGTTAGGTTCATGAGCATATTTTTTTTTCACGCTCGGCCCTAGCCATAGGAACTAAATCACGTTTTTGAGTGCTTGCAGTTTGCGATTGTCCAAACCTTCTCGTATATGTATTGTGTATTATAGTAATAGAAGAAAATAATAGTAACGTCACTTTGTTGAAATTGAAGAAACAGCTGAGGTTAAATTTATATCATGGGGGTCAAGGTGGAACAAAACGAGTCCTGCGGGGCTTCTAACCCGTTCCTACTACTACTACTTATACTATAAATTCGTATAGCAAAACTGCACGCGTAACGTACCTAAATCACTTTTTTGAGTATTATTTTCATCTGATTTTAATGAAAAAAAGTGTTATGAAATTTAAAAAAAAAAAAACTCGTTGGGCTGGGTTTGAAGCCACACCAAACACCACGAGGACCGACAACAGCTGGCGTTTGATTTCTGCTATATGTATGCTTCGTGGGAGAAACGGATAACTTCAATCAGACCCGCGTATTTAGCTCTTATGCGGTTCATGAATGGATACAAAAATGCATAAGCTTATTTCCTTCAATCGTTCCAAATTTGATTTTTTCAGTTAATTTCAACCACTTCGTAACTAATGTATGATCAATTTTTTTCTTCTTTTTATCATGTACAGAATGTAGTGAAATAGCACATTATGCATACAACTAATTATAATATCATTGATAAACAATCATTAGACAAAACGTTTCAAACAATAGAGATTAATCTTAAGGGTGAGAATTGTATCGTACATCGATTCCACAGCAAAAACCTGCTTCAGTAGTCCACAAGCTTACTTCTGTTGGTTAAAATGCTAGGTGAAAATTGGGTTTCAATTGTGCAGTGCTTGTGATAGCAGCAAATATATTGGACTCGATTTAATGGAGCTACAGAAGTCGGAGGGAAGGAGCATTTTTGCTGTTGATTGTACAAACATTGCAAGAAAAATTGCGATTATATAACCATAAGGTATATCCAACATATGTCTTCCATACAGAATTATTTAACTCTAAATACTTTATTTACCACAAAGAATTCGTTATTTAAGACGTGAAAAACAACTGATGTTGCCAACATCACTCAACCTATTTCTACAATTGAGTTTTCTCAATCGATTCTGTAAATGAAATGAAATTTCTAGTTGTATGTCCCATGCTACTGGCCTTTAGGCTAAAGGAGACGGATGACTTAATTGAATTATGAAATAACTGGTGGATAAGAATATGAGACGAAACTGGAGAAACCCACAGATACGATAATGTCAAACATAAACACTCATGGGTGGGGTTTAACACTGAGCCCCTTAGCTTCCTATCAATCAATTCTGCAAAAAATCACAGAGACGATAATATTTTCATGATGCATTGAAACAAGTTTGTATGGAATTTCAATCATTTCTAAAGCAAATGAGTTATCCATTCAACTATTCATTTTCAGCACCAAGATGTAGGTCAACTGCCAGGTACTTAATCACAGTATTCCTATCGAGAATCGAATTCTGCCAACTTAAACATTCTTTTTTATGTCACAAAAAATATGTGATTGCATTGTACGTAAGGGCAAGCGTTTACAGCCCTGGGATGCGGACGACCGCTAGAAAAATCCATGTCAGAACATGTGAAAAGAGAGTAACATCAAGAATCATGACTTACACTGTTGCGAAATCTCTCATAGGCATCAATCAAGGTTGGAAACTTCATGCTAAAATGAATATTTTTTTCTGCGATCGTTCCTCATTAGTATACAGGAATAAATGTCCATATTTTTTCTTAATTGTTTTTCTTCATATTACTTGGGAAGACATGAGTTCATGACTACATTAAGGAGACGCCTCTGCTGAAAATCGACATGAAAATGTCTGAACTTATAGCTAGAACACAGGAGAAGATAGGTACTCCAAGCTATAAATAACAGAATCTAATGCCAGCATATTATACTTTTCTGCTTGACAATTTATTTAACGAGCTTTACAAAACCTCATACCTATGCAAGCAATTTACATATCTATCATATTTTATATTTATATATATATAATTTATTATATATATATTTACATAAATACAAACAAGCAAATGAAATAAACTGTATTTCTTTTTCTCTTTCTTACAACTCATTTACAATTTCTAATGTTTTATCAACAATGCCCTCAACAGAATCTCTTGAAGGATATATTAAATATTTTTCTTTTAAATGCCGTCTGCGACGAATTACGCTGAATTTACACAAATATTTATAATAGTAATAATAATATAATAAAATCACATATTAAAATCATATTAAAGCACGAGGAAAGTTGGATACTCTAACTTATAATTCTTCTATTTATAAAATTTTTGTAAAAAGCATCTTTGAAAACAATTTGCAACTGACTATCACAACAAACCTAATAAAATAGATAGCTTTTTTTATAATAATAACAAACATAAAATAATTAGACAGGGTGTAACATGGACATTTCACCAGAACTTATGTATCCCTTTTAAGCTTCGTCACAAAAAATAATAATAATAAAAACTTTCTCACTACATTTATTAAAACTTGTCCTCTTCTTGATATTAATTATACATATGTATATAAATATGTATTTTACATTCACTGGCAGAGTCTGAATCTGTAGGCAAACAGCCAGCTTTGTGACCTGTAGATTTTTGCACTTTTAACAATAACTTCACGTTACGGATACATACAATGTTACAGTGTGCGAGGACACATACAACCTTATACACAAGGCACCATTTACCTGAAGGAGAAACGACGAAAAATTTCTCCAATACTTCAAGTTAAGATTGCTGCCTCCTTAACATAATAAGAAAACATATTGTGCATGTACGCATGGAGCGAACATACTTGTCTCATTAGTTGAAACGAAAATACAGAGAACAAAAGAATATAATCTTACTTATATTAAACTACAATATTTGATAGTACGAAATAAAGACATTTGTTTAACTGACAACACAAAGGCATAACTACCATTGATAAAACAAAAAGTGATCTAAAGAAATTAAACAACTGTAAAATTACATTTATTAGGAATGCTATGAACTCATCATAATACTGTTAAGCTGCTTTGAAATCGCGTCACTATCTGTAATTAACAGATGTCTAGCAACTACAGAATCATCGGTATTTCTATTTACAGTAATAACATATCAAAAAGAAAGTATTATGTTTACATACATAACGAATACATACATAAGAGTCTTTGCCACTGCGTCTCGGGCTGATTTTTTGTTTGATGTACTGTAAACAAATGAATCATACATTACAATCAAAGGCAAGAAACTTTCCTATTGGAATCTGCTAATTTATGTAATCATACGTTTGTAGACTCTTGTTTTGAAACGAAACGTTTGTAATCAAGGAAATATTTGAAGGACATGCAGCAAAAGGTGTCAATCTCTTAATTAATTCTGCAAACATTAGGTTTCCAATTTTTAGCCTTTGAACTATTACAATCACTATACCTTACGGTATAAAGTTATGCATACTCAAGGCAGACAATATTATAAACTTCCTCACTCAAAATCATATACACGATTCATAATATAATAAAATACATACAGCAATGAAGTAACTCATAGAAAATACATCACTTGAAATTTACCTTTTTTGCCGAAGCTTACTGGGAATAGTCCTATATGTTCCTACTGATTTTATTAATATGTCTTTTCTTAGCAATTATTGCTTAGCACTATCCAAATCAAACAATTATAAATTCCTCTATTAATACAAGGCTAAGAATATGCTACATTAACATATTTATTCCAGTAATGTTAACGAGGAACAACAAAATACCACTCTTTCTTATGATTTTTCAGTAGCATACATGCGATGAATTCGTAGGACTTTTTGTTCGTTTTCCTTCAAAGAGGAAATATCCGTTCAATCTGTATAAAAAGAAAACAAGTATTATTTTCTAGTGCTAAATTAAGTTCTTATATTCGTAGGTAGATATTCAAATCTATCTACGTAAGTGCATAGTTAATATTTACAGATGATTGTCCTAGCGGCTAAAGTACAGGCAGTTAATATTGATTTTAACTGAAGTAACGCAGCCTAGAAAGTAGTATTGAAGTTATTTATTGCTTCAGCGTTAAAAGTACGCTCGTAATCCAAGTAAGACTTTAACATAGCTAGTGATTATCAACAAAGGGAACTTTCAACGAATTAATTTTAAACAGCATTACTAAAGAAGGTTTGTATATATGTATAGGATATAAAGTAGGATTTAAATTAATTACTAATATAATTAAAAACACTGGTTGGGGATAATAAAGATTAATTTTAGTACCGTTAAAAGTAAGTCTTAATATTGCTTATATTGAACAATTATTGGGAAGCTACTATAATATTCAAAAACTAAGTTTTTAATATACGCAAAAAAACATAAATTATACGAGAATATAGATTATTTAAAAGCATATACTATTCTTATACCAAAATTTTTACAATGCACTCTTTTTTTTTTAAAAAAAAAAAAAATCTTTATTTAGAATAGACAAATAAACCTTCTATATTCTTTGAAACTGATCCAGAGTAATGTTTTACATAAACATACACCCACTTTCTTTCCCTAGGAAATTCATCATCATAGATTTCTGTACACCTTTTTATTTATTTATTTTTACCTTCGTAACGAAATATTTGTATTAAGAAATCCTCACACCTACATGATGTAACATCAGAAATATGAAAGTTTCAAGTCATTTCTAGGCAAGTATGGCATATCAATTCATTCACTATATTATGGTTTACTTCAAAGCTACATTGAATTACTACAACTCACTTCCACATTTTATATTTTCACATGAATCAAATTAGAATTTAAAATTATTACTCTGTAAGCTTAAGTTGTAGTGTTATTTTTGATGTTACACATTTGCAAGCCTCACGTTTTGGAATTCACGGTTTATATTTCAAATTTACGGTTCATATTTCAAATTTACGGTTTATATTTCAAATTTACAATTTTTTGGGCAAACTTCGTATAAGACAAAGAGAAAGATTAAAACTCATGTCAAGCCGGTGCTTATCAGTACTGGTAGAAATCATTTTATATATAATATCAAACAATTCAACGATATAGGAATGCTGGAAGATTCGCTCACATAAAACATTACATGACATCACTTTTTCACCCTTTCCCTCGGATTTACAGTAAAAAGACCATAAAAAAAATTACTCTCTCTCTCTCTCTCTCTCTCCATACACACACTTCTGGGAAAAATTAGAGGAGGACTAGCGGAATGAATATCCTTCATGATACGATAGAATAAACTGAAGAAGGTACTATGGAGAAAAAAAAAAAACGAATGTGTTATATGTAAAAATATGGCCTGAACTAGTACTATGCTCTATGTTTGACTTCTACAGTTGCCACTTCAACACTATGCTTCATATTTATCTTCTAAAGTTATCATTTCAATAGTACGTTTTATGCTACTATGGTAATTAAAATAAAGATACAAGGATTCTTCCATCGGAGCACTTAAAGAAGCCTGCTTCGATAAATACTCCAGCGACTTGAATAAAAATGGGTTTCCTGCACTTTTATTATCTTTACTAAACAATGGCTTAAAACAAGAAACAAGCTTCAGCATACACCGAGGTACAAAGTAATTTCACATTCATTCTATTGCAACTCTACTGTAAAATGTGGAGGTCTTAGTTTATCACAAGTCTGAGAGACGAGGATGTGGAGAACGTAAAGAAAGAAAAATACTTCTGCTAAATGTAGTATTACCTCAGATTTATTCTGGTGAATCTAGACCCGAGAGAACGACCAGCCGAAGCATAAATTCTACGACACAAGAATTACAGCGTAATCACATACGAAAACACGTATCTATAACGTTGAATTCACACAACCTGCTATTATATATTTAGAAAGAAGGGCAACAAACTTCTTCGAAAGTAAGGTGTAACAGAAGCTCATTACAGACTCATGTCCATGATGGTCACGTTGATGAAACTGCAACGATCTTTCGAACACGTTATTGTAACACCGTAAGTTCCGAATTTCTGTAGTGAGTACTTTCCATTTGGTTAATTGGCACTGAATCTGGTATATCAGATAAGTCAAATTTTCTCGTAGTGCTGTTGTTGCAGTAGTAAAATTAATGATAAAATACTTTCATTCTATGCGTAACATTTTCAAGTATGGTTTAGAGAATCTACATTCTATTTTACAGAGCAATAAATTTTCACTGACGGAGAGTAATTTCTGTTGCTGATTTTAATACAACAATTAACGAAAATGAAATTTCTTATATAAATAAAATCAATCATTCAGGACAAAAGATAAGTGTACCTACATAAGGAAAATCTTGCATCAATTTTCTTTATAATTTCTGACCTGGACACAATACAAAATAATTTCGTGAAAAGTTCTACGCCAGTTACAGTTGCAACTTGCTTAATATAAATGTAGAACAAAAGAATCCCAGCGTGGCAATATGAGAAACAAAACATGAGGTACTTACATCGTTATACATATATATGTACTAAATTATTTGACAGACGCTTCGACAGTTTTGACAATAATATTATGTTTTAATGTTTTTTGTCAAGCAACATCAGTGAAAACAACTACTTGCAAATGAAAGATTAAAATGCCATAAATAAAGAACTAAAAAGTTACAAAAAAAAAAAAAAGTCTTGTTTACATGATTATAACTTCATTATTAATTTTGGTCATTTTCACACTGTACTTTAAGACGCGCACAAACTACTATCACTTTATCAGTATCAATAGAAGTTCGAAATACAAACAAACAAAAGAAGGCCATGTTACACCCTGCATTTTTACTCTCACAAAATAGATAAAAAGACGAATCAGATATAATGGAATAGCACAGTAATGAGCAAATAATTTATATTCACACGATTATAATGTTCTTAATTAGGTTACACTCAAAACGTTAACAAAACCTCTGATATATATTTTTAAAAACACATTCTAGGTATATTCGTTCGTGAATACACGTACGAGTGGTGTGACTACAGAAATAAATAAATACAGGTCTGCAAGAAACAAAAAGATAAGTGAGCAACTTTTGTGGCCCAGTGTTATTTAATAAACCTGGGTCCTTATGTATATTATGTATGTATATATGTATATCTATATATACATATATTTCCATGACAATTCTAGGAGGGATCTCAAACTCCTTGAGAGTAATTACCTCAAGTATTGCCAAATGTGCACAAAAACTGAGAAGTTATGTAACATCTACCCAACCTATCATCCCATGTCTCCTCTGAAGACACGACAAAAGACGAACAGAGATAGAGATAAAGTGACACTCTTCACAGTAACATCACAGCTATATCACCAAAGAGTGTAATGGAAAAACTCTTCCATTGACTACTTTGGCCTCGAATGAACATTTGACCGTTTGGGGCCAACAAATACCAGTTCAAGACAAAAGCTCAAATAATTTATCCAACATTGTGTTTTTCTTTCTTCCAAAATCATCATCTTATGATAGCACAACTAGGGAAACAAATATTTAATCCAATAAAAGAACTCTGAAAGCTACGTATTATTATTTTCTGTTTATATTTCTCTTCTAGATAGAAAGAATGGTTCATATTTTAGTGAGTTTACTACGTTTCTATATTTAAAAACCCTAGATTCTTTTTCCTTCTTTCCCCTTCAATCTTATTAAGGAAATGTACTTTACTCTTTCTATATACCCAAAATTCAGATTTTGAATTACGATCATTCAGACTCCTATGAGTATAAGACTGCCATTATATTTCAATGCGTGTTAATATAATGTACACATTATTTCTAAGTCTTGAACAACAGAAATTTCTTTTTCCCCAGTACCTTATTTTAGGATATTGCATATTGTAATATTCCATTTTTTTCTTAATGAACATTAATGTAGAATAATTTACAATATTTAACTCTGTGACATTTCTCTATTTGTAAGAGAGCAATACTTATTGCATTCATGATTTAAAAATAAATTAAACATTGCATCACATATTACTTATTTTCTATTTCTTTGGCTGTTATATGTTGTGGAAAATCCACATAAAATATATTCTACTACCGAACAGCACGGAATGCACTATGGAGGAAAAAAAAAAAAGACAAACTTATAACCACTTCACATATTTGTAGGACTACCAAAAACGGTTGTTTGGTAAACGATGTTCACCCTTTTGTGTAATGAACCTATAATATGAATATACACTGGTTTGTAAAAATCGTCAAGTCACGTAATTTATTTTCAACATAACATTATATATATATATATATTTATATAAGGATTAATTTATATGCATAGGAAAATGCTCTCCTACCAAATGGCTTCCGAGGATGCTACGTGATTGTCCACAAAAAAACTTACAATTCCTCTTCAGCGAACACGCACAGCCATCCATCACTCTGCCATAAATTAGCGCTCCTATTCTCGTGCACCTGTCACGACCCGCAGTTAACATTAAGACAACTCTTGTGAGAATGAAACAGAAACGCCAACAGGCTTTTTTATACTCTCATCATCAGTTTTTCTTTACTGAGGTCGTGCCATGTATCACCCGTTCTTTGTTGCATCTCGCCCATGAAGAGACAAGAAGTTATACGCCCAGCACCAGGAGGGAAAGAATGGCCCTCCGAGTGTGGGGGCACCTGGCTATACAACTGTTCCTCCTCCGCCAGTTGTCCCCACAGTTGTATTCGTTGGACTTAGAGACATATGGGAAACCATACCCTAAAAATATATTACATACAATTAATATTTCCTGAAAACAAAACAATGGGAAAACAAATTTCTCAAAATATAAAATTTACAGTTCCTCAGTATCAAATTTAACAGTTTTACGTTACTAAGATTTCGAAGAAATGAAGCTAACGTTAAATAACAATAATATATTAAAGCTTTACACCTTAATCCTTAGGCACGGCTACAACTACAAAACGAATCTAGTTCACAACTTTGTATTTTTTGCAAACTATGGATCAAATATATCATTAAAGACCGCAGTTATGGTAGTCATATTTCGCCATTTTTACAAGAAATCGTTAACTAATGCCATTTATTCCTCATATCTGCCATTTTATGGTTACTTCTTAGCAGTTTTCATCGTGCTTTATCAAGTGGTAAGGTAGAGTACTTAATACTTTCCAACTCAGTCTTATTAATTAGTGCTAATTACTTAACGTACATTAATGCATTTAATATAAGTTTTTGGTAAATCAATGATATAAAAATACAATGAATATTATTCCCTATAACTTTGGATATATTCTACACGTATTAATAAAACATCCACGGGCCAAAGCATTAACTATAATGAAAATATTTGTGTAACAGTTTCAGCAATGTATGAGTATCTCCACCAGACACGTTAAGCTCAAATACCTCCGGTTCCTAAAAAGGAGTGAACTAGAGGAAAGATAGATGAAAGGCTTAATGTATTCGATGAAGGCAATGATACATTGCTGAACCTATTACACAACTTTTTTTTTTTTTTTTTTTTTTTTTTTTTAAATATACTTCGTGTTTTGGTCAGTGAGAGTTCTATTAACCATTTCTGCATATAAACTGCCATTTTTAAAATTTATTTTGCAATTCTGCCAGCCGTTTTCGTTATTTCATTTCGCCAAAACTGCCGGTCTTTATATATAGACATACCTACGGATATGAACAGAGAACATGGAGATAAGTGAAATAAAATCCTTTAGTTTAACGTCCCACGACTATCCCCTTTAGACTAAGAGACACGGATAATTAAGAGAATGATGACGGAAGAATTGATAGAATGAGAACATGGGAGGAAATGAGAGTACCCTTTGAAAACCCATGGACACGATGTTCTTTACCACATACTTACTTAGTCGGGGATCTAACCAGGAACCCCACGCACTATAGTTAAGCGCTCTACCATCCCAACACTATTTTTTGATGTCATAAGCCTAGAGAACGGAGTAACTGAGTAACTGAAGGTTTCTGGTATTATTACCACCATTATTTTAAACTTAGAACAAGTAACTACTAACACTACCATTGCTACTACTCAAAAGTGCTGTATCAAACTAAATGAAAATATAAAAAAATTAGTGATTACAGACGTCTATTTATTTAAAAAAAAAAAAAAGACAAAAAAAGGTTCTTGTTGCGTGACAGAGAGCCTTTTATTTTCCTGAAATATTTTTGTTTTGGGAAATTTTGACAGATTATTTTTATCTGAACAAAAATTTTGGCCACTCCAAGTTCTGTTGACATTCTATTTCTGTGATCTGACCATATAGTTTTCATTATACTAAACAATCGCTAGATATGTACACTCATGTCCAAAATTATTGTCGCATGGCTATAAATATGTTGTAGAAATATAACTTCATATCGAATTCGCCCGGTATTTCTTACAATGTTAGTATGTGTATAATCGACAAAGACATGTATATGGCAAATTTTATGTGAAAAGAGTTGTAAATAAGAATAAAATGAAAATAAAACTTTCTTGTCCATTTAGCAACATTTTGATTTACTCATTCTAATTTTCGTATTTGTAATTATTTTCCTATGAAATTTACCACAGATACACTTTTCCCAATTATACACATAGTATCAGTATTGAAAGTACCTTGCAAAATTATTACCAAATTATATTCTTACAAGTCAGTTATAGATATGCGACAATTATTTTGGACATGAGTGTACATCACAGACCGATACAGCGCGAATATATTGTGTTATTTTGAGCAGTTTTGATGTGTTTGCTGATACTTTCTCGAAAAATATACTCAGTAATTTACAATAATTATTATTATCCTTCTCATGCAGTGTTGATATTAAAGATTGCACAAGAGAGAATTTTTATTGTACAATTCATTTCCATTGAAGTTAATTTTAAGCTACTAATTATGCAGCTGTCAAATCATTAAATAAAAGCCAATATTGCTGTAACGCAATAATGAGGCGCAAGAATGGAAATTTAAACCTAGTCATTTGTTACAATAAAAATAAAATTCTTGTAAATAACTAAGTGGAAGATATATTATAAGACACAATGGCACACATATTTAATTACAGGAATTTTATAGTTAAATCTGTAGATTTAGTTCGTTCACTCGTAGAATGTCCATTCGGCGTCCGGAGATCTAGCATGCCTAAATGTCACTTAGGTGATGAACTGAACAAATAAAGACGATCTCATTAAAAACTGATTAAGATGTTGTTCATACCATAAAATCAGCCAAAGAAATTATTATATTACTCTTTGATTTCCGCAATACCTTGAAAAAAGTGAAACTGTGGGGAAAAAATCCGAGTGCATTTGTGAAGAAAGAAAGAAAAAAAAAAAAAAAAACGAGTGCATTTAAGTCTATGAAATATTTCTATTTATTGCTTTTCATCATCTTTATCATTATTATAATGACTTCAAGTTTCAGAACACACAAGAAACTAGCAAAGTACGGTATTTAACGGCAGAGTAGCTAGCTCTAATGGATATATTAACATCTTTATCTGCGTGCTTTCTTAAGTCAAAGTATATTTCCGGATCTTTCAAGACTCTTTCGTTTTCTCCCTTATTTTTTAAAAATATTCCATCATCATTCACTCGCATCTTTTAGCTTTCTTTAACCAATTGAACACGAATACGCAAGGACTTTATGATTGTATTTTATCTCTCAAAGCACAATAAATAAACTATCTATCTACGCAAGAGCGCCTAAAGCATCTTGTATCAAATCCCTCGACAGTAATAACCCAATAATGAACTTATCATCACCCTTTAGCCAAACCAAGAAGTTCGATTTATTTTGACCACATGTATTTACTCAAGTACGTAAATATTTACATAAACATAAAAAACAAGAACTAATGACACCAAAAATCTGTAGTAATACTACCTAACTATGGCGTATGGAACACGAAGATTTAATACCGCATTCACAAAAACTTTCCATTGATTTCTGTTCTTAGCCAACTGGATCCAGTTTCTACTTTATATTTCTATTTCCGAGACATCCATCTTTATATTGTTCTCCCAACTGCCCCTAGGTCTTACAAATGGTCATTTTCCGATTGAGTTTCTAGTTACGATTTTGAGAGCGCCCCTACATTCTTCCATCTGGTTCCATAATCTGCCCACCAAAATCTTCTAAACTTAATGACCTTAACAATGTTGGGTAAACGATAAAAATGATGCAGTTCCTCGTTATGAAGTTACTGCAATTCCACAATCCTCTTCTCTCTTGGGTCTGAATATTCACTTCAGGATTTTATTTTAAAATACTTTCAGTCTGCGTTCTTCCCTCAAAATATGAGACTATGTTTCGCAACGATACAGCACAACAGGCGAAATTATTGTTTTCAATATCTGTAGAAATAATTTTCTTTTTTAATATAACATGCTCTTTTTTATTTATAATGTTACAAGCATTTTTTTTCAAACAACTTTTTTTTTTTCTTTTTTCAAAAACTACAGTTTATACTAACACTGCTAATGATACACTGATGGTCCGACATCTAACAAAAAACCTGAGAGTATTTAGGAAGTCGTGTATTCGTTCCACAGAATTCTACGGACAAAAGTGCACTATTTTACGATCAATTTTCATTCTTTCTTGATAAACGATTTTCTTCAATCATTTAAATCCAAACACGTAGACATAATTACCACTGTTGCAGATTACTAAACCTTGTGATGAGAGAGTTCTAAGCCATTAACTTTTCAGCTTTATACTAAAACATACGACAAGAAATGTTCTAATGCAGAAAAAAAATACACGGAAACTGACATTAGTGTTCCGCCGCTTAGAAAGCGAAAAATCTCTTCATTTGCGGACGACTCACAAGAAACAGGTGCTTTTTCCGGAAACGACAAAGGAGGCAATCAAGTATTCGATACTCCTGAACAAGAGAAATATCTTTTTAGGTAGGTTATTTTACGGTAATGAATATTTTAACATTCCATTTTCCTTCTTTTTTCATAATAATAATCTACGATAAATATCTTCTAAAAATTACACAACAATACTTCATACCATCTCTCACCGAACTTGTACCCATTAACTATATTTGCAAAACCTGCGTTCTTGATCAAACATGGTGTCGAAGGATTCAAAACAAAATAGCAGCAGCACTAATGTTAAAAACCTTACTTATCGTCGACCTCTTAATCATGTGCACCAAAAAATAAGCAATCCCTCTACTTCTGAACTCGAACGTCATTCCCACTGTTCTGAAGCCATGTTAAAATATTTTTGGATGTATTTGTACACAAGATTTTTGGATGTATATTACGAACACTGCTTCCAATTATTTGAATTCAATTTTGCATATATACATATTATATATTTACAATTCTTCTTGTTCGTTTTACTTATTGCTGCTCCAGCCAAACGTGAAATATACTTTATAAAAGGATTAGCCTTCGGTTGCTGGGCACTTCGTTCTCAGCCCCTCGCATTTGCTTGACCTACGGCTTCGCACTTCATATTTCAGCCTTTGCTTCCGTTTTTCGCACGGCAATAATACATTTATGGCATTATTTTTTTACGTAAAATTTAAACCCCTCCCCCTTTAAAATACGCATTTCAATCAGTGAAATGATAGAATACCTATTGGAGTTTAGTACGATATTTCCAGCACTTCCAATGTCCTACTATTAAAAAAATCCAGTACACTGCACTGAACTGAAAAAAAAGTGAGTGCCACACCCAACTGCACACTGTTATATTTAACAGCCTGTAACTACGTCGAAAAAGCAGTCTTCGTCAAAATTCTAATAGAAAGAATGTACACAAACCAGTACAGAATGTACAGTTAAAATCAAAATATAAAGGAAAAGAAGAGCAAGTGTTTCCTGGACGTTATCTTTTCCAGAATACCTGTCGTAATCTATACTGAATTTTATTTTTGTTGGCCTTCACTTCTTAGTTAAATCTTTCCTCACCTGATTCATCGTATTACATATATTTACATTTTTTTTTTCATTCTTACCACATTTGGTACAGAAAACACTGCTGAGTAGAAGACGTTTTTCTTCCTGATGAGTTTCTCACAGCCTGAATTGTCCTTCTGGAAATAGTTCCACACGGAGTGCCCCCACAGGCAGAAAAAGCATCATACACAACCCACTAGGACACCAAACTGTCTTCGTACAATTTTTCGATAAGACTCTGTTAGACTACAAACAAGCCTTATAAACAGTATCGATTTTCTTTCTCGAATATCACCACCCACACCGGCGTTGTCATCTTGAAAGTCTCAAACGGAATTTCACATTTCTCCAGTATTACAATAATTTCCAGTATTTCAAGTGTCAATAGACATCCCGAATGATAAACATCTATATCGAGCCAAGTGTTAACTGTGCTCAAAAATTCATTTCAAGTATTTTTTGGTCTAGGAATTAATTCGTGCGGTTGGTACGCACACATTGAAGCTGTAGTACAAACACAAAATACATAAATACCTTAAGAAAAATATTGTCCATCGCTAGCCACCACTTTCGCCCATCTGTCAGGCAATGTACGGATTCCGTGGCGAAAGAAGTCCTCATCCTTGGAAGCGATCCAGTCAGAGACCCATGTTTCGATATCTTCTGAAGAAGTAAACCGCTGTCCAATCAAATCGTTGTTCATGCAATCGAACTAGTAGTAGTCCGAAGGAGCAACGTCTGGTGAATACGGCGGGTGGGGTAAAACTTCCCATCCGACATTTTCTAAATAGGTTTTGACCGGTTTTGCGACATGTGGGCGAGCGTTATCATGTTGAACAATAAGTTTATCATGTCTGTTCTGGCCAGAGCTTGCTTCAAACGCATTATTTGTCGTCGATAACGTTCTCCATTCATAGTTTCACCCAGTTGCAGCAGCTCATAGTACACCACACCTTTCATATCCCACCATATGCACAGCATAACCTTTGCACAGTGAATATCTCGTTTTGGTTGTGATGGACCTGGTTCACCTGGTTTCACCCAGGCCTTTTTTCGTTTAGGGTTCTCGTAATGGATCCACTTCTCATCACCCGTAATAATTCGATGCAGAAACCCCTTTCTGCTCTGTCGTTGAAGCAGCAATTCGCAAATGGTTTTTCGTCTTTCAACGTCTCTGTCTTTCAATTCATGTGGAACCCAATGTGACATCTTTTGAATCATTCCCATGGCTTTCAAGCGTTTGGAGACTGTTGTTTGATCAACGCCTAATGCTGCTGCAAGTTGTTCCTGCGTTTGACACGAATCCTGCTCGAGCAATGCTGTCAATTCTTCGTCTTGAAATTTTTTTGGCTGTCCAGCTCGCTCTTGGTCTGCCAAGCCGAAATCACCACTTCTAAACCGTGCAAACCACTTCTGACACGTTCGCTCAGCTAGAGCATGGTCACCATACACTTCCACCAAAATACGATGACTTTCAGTCGCACTTTTCTGCATGTTAAAGTAATGCAGCAGGACACCCCGCAAAAACACTTTATCAGGCACAAATTGCGCCATGTTCACTTAACTACAAACTGGTGTTGTTGACGCTTTAATCCACTGCCCTATACTACGAACGATACGCGATGACAGGGGTTTGCAACACATGTGTGGATACACGGAACTGTGGGACGCTCCGTTCGTTGCGCCATCTCTTGTCCACCCGCACGAATTAATTCCTAGACCAAATAGTTCACCCATCTTCCCTGACGATGAGGCTGACAACCTCGAATCATTTTTATGTACTTAAAAAAAACTCCATTGTCTCGTTAAAGTGGAATTTCCGGAAACGCTGTGGTACGCCAATTTGTTTTGAATAAGAAGTTTATACACCAAATTTCATTTCCTTACAAGTCTCTAATCTTAAGGCATTTCGAAATATGGCCCTTTTATTATAAACAATTGCAATCTCTACCCCTTTTTGTCATCCCTTCTAAGGAAAATATAAAAACTCCGAAACATGTCTTTAATTATTTAAATGCAAGTCTAACTACTACATTTCATGTCTGTAGCCTTCAAGGAAGTAATTATCCTGTTATAACAATTGTAATGTAATCCCATCCTTTTTCTTCCCTTGTAGGTCAAATATCAAAAAACGATAACACACGTTCTAATTATTTTAAATGGGAAATCCATATACGAAATTTCATGTCTCTATCGAACCAGGGATATGGACATTTTAGTATAATAATTGCCACCCCATTATTCTCCATTTTTCTCGTCGCATTTCCAAAAATCTTTTCTTAATGGTATCTTACTTCACAAGTTTTGGCTTGGTTGACTAGTCAGTCAGTCAGACACACTTGCTCACTCGTGACTTCTTTCATACATTGAGGTTTAAGTTAATAATAAATATTGGATATTAACACCTTATTGCTACTTTACTGGTCATTATTTGTTTTCTTCCTCTCCCTACCTCCTTGATTCTAACCGTGTATATAGATCAAAATGGTTGACAGTGACTCACAACCGTATTCAGCTTGTCTCCTTCTATCTCGGTCGAAGTCTCGTAGAGGATTACAAGTAAAAATGTCTATTGAGTATCTATTGAGTTTGTTCGTGTTCTAAACCATCACGTAAACGACAGTTATTGCCGCAAATTATTTTGTCCGTTTCTAATTTGCCCATGTGGAAGAACTACACAAAAACAATGCCACCCTCAGCTGTAGAATTACTTGATAATACATATCAACATTAAGCACTATAATACAGCAAATATAACACTATTAAGTGGTATTTCATATGAAATAATCTTTCAACTTTGTAGTTCATGAAATATTTGGAAATTAATATACAGAAGGTTGGTCCACATTTATGGAAACGATTTTGTGTCCCCTACGCTACGGCGTAAAGCCGTATTTCCATCAGCGGTTGTGCTCGATACGACGACCCTGACTATAAACTATAGCCCGACACCGAAGTTTCCATTGGAGTAGGTTTCTGTTCAGAGAAATCTGATCAAGTTTGGACCACTCCTCCTTGCAAACTTTCCACAAGCCAGCCATTGTGTGTGGGCGACGTAAGGAAATCGCTCGCTTCAAACACCAGAAAGCATGAAAGTCCATTGGTGCAGCGTCGGGAGACTTGACAGGGATGTCTGAATATGGGATACAATGGATTCCAGTTTCACGCGCTTTGCGGGCTATGTATGTCACAGTTGTTCGAGCCGTGTGGCTAACTGCTTTGTCTTGATGAATAAAGACTTTCGACACCTCAGTACCATACAACGACGGAATATGCTGCCGGTATAATGGCTCCAGAACGTGTTGTTGATAGTATGCTGCGTTAATTTTCACATTTCGTGCAACTCGATGCACGGGAAGTTTCCCTTTATGGCAAAGACTTGCAACCACCATGAAGCCACGGGGAGAACTTTCGCGGCACGTGCGGACACAATTGGCATGGTCCTTGGCATCCTTTGGATGATAGTAAATGGTTCGAATCCGCTTGGAGTTAGACAAATAGAACCAGTCCTCGTCTAACGTGACCAGATAATTCCATTTGTCACCCGCTAAATACCGTTTATAGAGCCTTTTGCAATGGACCCTGCGTCCCCGGATGTGTTTAGCTGTGAGTGTGTGAACACGTGGCTTATGCTTCACTTGCAGGCGTAAATCCTGGCTGATTATTCTCTGCACAGTTAATATGGATCTTTGTGGTGGCATATTCTTCTGGGTCATCAACTTCTGCGCTTGTCGAACCACAGTCATTGTACGTTTGAGACGGGGGTATTGTTTTCGTGCCACTGTGCGCACACCCGCTTCCTCTGGCTGTGCATTTTTGTTGCGTTTGAGTACATTGGCAATACCCTTCTTGGAAATGGTGAAACCCTTGGATTAACACTGTTTTACAATTGCACTGTAGCTGTATTCGATGTCGGCAAGAGCAGTGATATACCCCTCCCAGAATGGGGTCACTTTTGGAGGCATTTTATACTCGGAGCACTTCACTTCCTGCTACCGAATTCTCCACACAACTGGTTTCTGATTGCTCTGCTGTGCTTACTGTCTGTGCGATTCTAGCACCCCTGGTGGACATTCCACTTCGTTTCCATAAATGTGGACCTACCTTTAACTGAAACACAAACTGCATTTACATTAGTAACTATTCCTGTAATTCATAAATGGTATATATATATATATACTAATTTGCTGAAAAGAATAAATCATTAGATACTTCCAGATGTAGAAAGTGCCGAACGACAATCATATGCAGAGATATTTTAAAATTGTGAATCAAGAGATGAAAGTGGTGTTTCAAATATATATATATATAATTTATGTCAAACTCATGACAACTTTCGAGCAATGATACCAGAAAAACGTCAAAAGCATAAAGATCATAACGGAATACACTAGAATCTGCAACTACAAAAATCCATACTTCGCCAATTTTTACAACAATAAATTATGATCATCTGGAACGCAGTGAAAGACGTCGTCAAGATTAAACGATCAGTGTGACCCTTTTGCCTCGTACATACGGCATATATAAAGATAACCAAGAAAGTTCTGTCACTTTTTGTGGAGGTTTGTGTTTCATTGGCCCTCGCACCGTGAGTTGAATGCAAATGGAGATAAGGCGAAGGTCAGTTGTTGGTGTGGGTATATCCAACGTACTATCAGGTTGTGGCAGTTCAGTTACACCGTGAACATTCGTAAGGACGTGACCTCTATAGAGCGTCAAAAGGGCGTTACGAATTTAAACTAGGGTCAAACGCCGCTGCAGCGGGGCGGAAAATATGACAGGCCTTTGGTGAGGATATCGTGACTACGTGGACAGTGCAGCGATGGCTTAACAAGTTTAAGGACGGAGACAAAACCCTCTAAGACGCACCACTTGCCCGAAGACCAACAGATGTACACAATGAAGATCTTCAGGCAGTACTTGAGGCGAACAGTGGTCAGACATGTGAGGAACTGGGACTACAATTCAGTGAGAGTGGAGAAACCATTCGGCAGCACCTCTATCAACTTGGGAAGCATTACAAGTTAGATCGATGGGCCCCACATGATTGACTCCGGGCCAGAAGGCAACGCGAGCAGACACCTGTGTTTCTTTGCTGTCTCGCCTGAGGAAGGAACCATTTTTGGACTGGGTGTTGACGTGATGAGAAGTGGGTTCTGTACGAAGCTCCGCGATGCCGTCATCATTGGTTAGCATCCCATGAGCCGGTTCCAAACCGCCGAAATTAGCACTGCACCAGAAGATCCTCCTGTGTGTTTGGTGGACTGCTCGCGGCATCGTTCATCCGAAACTGCTACCAGCGGGTCAGAGCATCAATGCAACTGTATACTGTCAGCAGTTGAGTCGTGTTCAAGAAAAACTCAAAACTCTGGAGCCAGCACTTCTCAATCGCGAAGGGGTCATTCTGTTACAGGACAACGCTAAGTCCACGTGGCTAGGATGACCCGAGACACCGTTCTACACCTTGGATGGGAAACACTATTGCATCCGCAGGCTTTCCAATGCTAATGAAAAAAATATATAGGAAACCATGACGAAAAAATATAGGAGATTTCGTGAAGCTATGAAAAGGAACATTTCAATTATCCAATAGGCAGAAATAAGAAAAAATAATAATCTTGTCTGAGCATCTTTCATCAGTCTAGTACCTACTTCTATTTCCTTCTGTACTGTTTCGTCCATTTCATTTAATTTCTTCAGAGAATATTCACTCTTTGAAACTTCCTTTGATATAGCTTCTTGTTTCGCATTTCTTCACGCACTTTCTTCTCTGAAAATGTTTGCTATCTGCACTCTTCTCAGTAATCTCTATACTTGCTCCAGTCGTTCTGCATAGTATCCATTAATTGTTTGTAACAGGTAGGTTTTCAACTTTCCAATGCTGTCCTTTACAGTCCTCAGAGCCTTTAAACTCTCGTGTGCAAGATAGGATCGATCACTTCCTAAAACGTGTTTGTTCTCTGAGAAACCACGTTCCACATCAGTACTACCATGAAATACTGTCAGGCAAGCTTTGACCACTTCAGACATCATGGATATTTAATTGTTTCACATGAATTTCTTGTATTACATACTCTTGATCCACGGGCAAGTATCTGAAATCACCGCACAGTTGTTTTTTTTTTTTTTTTAATATAGACAAAGAATCTTCGATAAGTGGCTCCACAGAATAGAGTTTCCACTCGTCCATGAAGATATCGATGTTCTTACACTCTGCAAATACGCTTCATTTCTTTTGCCAAATTCCGTGCAAGGGATAAACAAGTAATCTCCTTCCTGAATAGTGGATGTTGACCTGCAGGTACTTCAACAATGGTTTCGATATTGGTAATTTCTTAAGCAGTTTTGAAACCACACAAATGCAGAATCGCTTCACATCCTTCCAGAATTCCCTCTTTTGTAACTCTGAGCAGTTTGCGCTTTCACTTCAAGTTGCCGCAGATGGTATTAGCAGTTCTTGAAATCAATTGCAGATAAATCAGTACCCTCCTTCTCCCCAAACACATCTATAACTCTGAGTAGAGTAAATTAATTAGTGGGTCTTTGCGTTGAAAGAAACAGAAATTTATAAAAAAAAAACTGATGTACAAATGATGAAATGCAGTTTGGCTTCAAACAATTTGTCTTTCAAAAATCCTTCTGTAACGATTATTTTCATGACATGCTTTATCTTGTGCTCTCCATTCAACCACCCTACTATGGAGACAAAAAGCCTCCAACCACTCACACTTTATTTCCTTATGTTATTTTCACAAGTGGAAGTAGCAATGCCAAAAAATATAGGAAGTTTCGTTAAAATGTAGGAAATATAGGAGTTTATAGGAAGAGCTGCAAATATATAGGAAAAATAGGAACATTAGAAAGTCTGCATCCTCCATACTCCTCGGACACTGCACCGTCCGATTATCACCTGTTCCATTCCTTGGGCAATCACCTTAGAGGACGCCAGTTCAAATCCCTAGTAGAGGTGCAAAAAGCACTTGATACTTTCTTCGCTTCACGGCCCACCAAGTTCTACCGCGATGGAATCCATGGCCTTCCAGAACGCTAGCGGAAGGTCGTCGCTGCTGATAAGGACTATTTTTGATCTTCCAGGTACGTCTTAGGTGGCATATCTATGTTAGAAGGTGGTGGGTAAAAAAGCGACAGAACTTTCTTGGTTACCTTTATATACGTATTTAACGTAAAAACAGTATACGGATTATATAGCACAAATAGATATGATAGTCTTTGTTTAATGAACTAACAGTATCTGTACAAACCAATGGAATGGCTCAAAGAAGAATAACCATATAAATCTGATATACGACTATCATGTGCACAGCTTTCGAACTCCATAAATCACAATATTAAGACTTTAAAATAAAAATTAGTAGTACAGCATTGAAGACAAGAAATCAAATTCTATTGTAAGGACAATGAATTATCAAATTAACTGGGGATGAAAAAGTTTTCAATCTGATCTTACCTGGCAAATTTTCAGAAGGTGACAAAACTATCCTGGTTAGTCTGTTTCTGGAAAATCATAAAAACTGATCAAAAGAGGCCAATTAATAACGAAAAAAAAAAAAAAAAAACATAGAAAGAAGTTTAACCAAAGGCAATTGATAGTACACAAAAAATTTTCAGAGAAATCGACTCTTAGATCCGTATCTAATGCTTGTACAAAGAGGAAAGAAGTTTACATAAGAAACGAAAACCAGTCAACTGTTACTACCAAAGTTCAAAGATAAGCTGAAAAACTACAAGAAAATCTCTCTACAAAGAGTGCATCAAGAATGAAAAGAAGAGAAAACAGGAGTAAAGTATTTGGAAAATCTGCATAACAATCTAATTACCTCAACCCTATAGTTACCTAAAGAAATACATACTACTTTCCATAAAGTGAAATACAAATATGAAGTCGTGAATATGATGAGGTGGTGCCATCTATCTCAATAGCTTTCTCCTTTACAACCTAAAAATTAAGTTTTCGAGATAATTTGCGTTCCATCCCTAGGAATTAAAATAAATAAATAAATAAATAAATAAAAATGAAGACTCGAAACTAAAAATACAAACAAACCAGGGATGGGAAGGAAATACATTAGTGACTACAATATGGTGATATATATATAAAACCTTCAAACTTAGCAGGTCTTCTAGCATTCAGTATGGCTCCCTCCAAACGATAACACGTAAGAGTATATAAAAAAATAGTATAATTATACATTCTGATCTTTTTCTTCCTTTCCTCTGCTAGAGTTATGGAGATATGAAAGCCACGTTTTATTCCGTCTATCCAAATTCGTGTAAAAATTTGTAATCTAGTAACAATAAAGAATGACTAAAACAATGTAATCTAGTAACAATAAAGAAAGACTAAAACAATGTTTTAAATTTCTCAGTGTTTGTGTTTTACAACTTAAACCATTTTACCACTTAGAAAATACTAATAAATATTCTGTAAATAATATGTTTTACTTGATTGTTGTTGATTTTTTTTTAAGTATACATTAAAACGTAATACAAGTTCTTAACGATTACTCATCAATCTCCTCCCTCGTTTACAATATAAATATTTTTCTTATTTCATTAATTATTTCGATGATATGGCATTCATTTTTTATACATATTCGTGATCAGTTGAGCACGGTAGTGATTTGAAAAGTAATCAATGAGCGCCATTCCACTAAATAAACCTTGCGCATCTTCCAGTGCAAGCAAAAAGAAACTAAGCTGTAGTCAAGACAGAATTTCTGATTACCTTTAATAACGGATATGCTAATTCTAGCATCACATTTTCCTCTTAAGAATGGTTTAACATGTAACTTTAACTAAAACAATCAGTTGCACAATGAACGAATGCATAATAAAAACCAGCTCAACAAAGTTTCATTGTAAAAAATTCATTTCGGACGTCTTCAAAATGCTGTTATACTGATATTTTACTATATTGTAAAACTCAAAGAATAGTAATAAATTTTCTCTGCATAACTATTAGACTTCTAAACTATACTACATAAATGTTGGAAATCTTACAGAACGGCTTTGTTCATCTATCTGTCGACAGGTATACAGAGCAAAAAACAGAAAATTTATATTTTCTTTTATGGTAATTGATTCAGCGTCCCAAAAATAATTCCGTCTCCTCCGTTAACCCTCTATTCAAACCGGAAGTGGTTCAAATTAGCCATTTCTAGTTTTAACATTTATAACCATAGAAGAAAATGGCATTAGACAGCGACAAAGTTGTTTTCTATGAACGATTTAGGGCCTCAAGAGAACATATCATCACAACCCGCAACACTCCACCAGAACTGGAAGTTGCTGAAATTCTCCTGGTTCTTCCGGTTTCAATCCGGATTTCCACAGAACGGCTGAAATTTACTCCGGTTTCAATTTTGATTTCTGTAGAGCAAGAACGGTATGAGATCGCAATCGATTCATCTACCCAAGAGTAGGTTCTATCTCCTCTCTTAATCATCTATTCAATGATGAATTGATTCAAATCAACGATTTCCAGTTTATCGCCATAGAACAAAAAGGCGTAGTAACATCTTTTTGATATGGATTCAACGTTCGAGGAACAGATTTTATCTTTGATCTTATTAATCTATTACAACAAGTAGTTATACAGGGTGTCCAATATAAAATGCAAATGGTTATACCAAAATTAAGCCTTGTTCATGCATATATTTTTAAACTAGGAAGAAACGATTGAAGTACACTAAGAACCACACAGTGTTGCCAGATGTAACCGAAGGTGTAAATCAATTTTTTGCAAAACATGTAAATTGACTCATAACTCATACGTATCGATGTTCTGTCATTAATTTTCAATCTGTTTAGTTGGAGTAGCTTGGAAACTATGAAGCAAGAAAAAGAATTTTTCATTTCCACCGATAACTAATCGGATGAGGCCTCTGTAAGGGGGAACTAGGGAAATGGTAGTTTTCATAAATTAACACTCTGAATTGGCAACTTTGCTGATGTTTCAGTCCATCAAAAGGTGTGTTAAGGATCTGTCTACATTATGCAATTCCTAAAAACAATGAAAAACAAACTTTGAAATTATGATAAAACGTTTACTTATATGCACCCAACAACAATGCTACTATCAGAAATGAGTTATCAGCTCCAAGGTGGATGCTGGGAGTGTCCCCTGTTTTGATTCAAACAATGGCTCACACGTTTCACCAGGTTGGCAGCAACTTTACGAAGATTAGAAGTGTTAATGTTCTCATTGGCACTGCGAATGTTCGTTCCCAGGTCTTGTATAGTTCGAGAATTGTCCTTGTATACCTCTTGCTTTAAATAGCCCCATAGAAATGAATAGCAGTGTTGCCGGGTGCATGTAAGTAAAAATTTTATCATGATAATTTCAAAGTTTGTTTTTCATGGTTTTCAGGAATTGCATAATGTAGACAGATGATTAACACACCTTTTGATGCAATGAAACATCAGCAAAGTTGCCAATTGAGTGTTAATTTATGAAAACTACGATTTCCCTAGTTCCCCCTTACTGAGGCCTCCTCCGATTAGTTATCGGTGGAAATGAAAAATTCTTTTTTTCTGCTTCATAGTTTCCAAGCTACTCCAACTAAACAAACTGAAAATTAATGACACAACATCCATACGTTTGAGTTATGAGTCAATTTACATATTTTGTAAAATAAATAAATAAATAAATAAATAAATAAAATAAAAATAAAATAAATAAAAAAAATACACCGGTTACATCTGGCCACACTATGTGGTTCTTAGTGTACTTCAATCGTTTCTTCCTAGTTTAAAAATATATACATGAACAAGACTTTATTTTGGTATAACCATTATTCGTGTATCACTTCAGGTTCAAAAGTTCTACTATCCCAAACTCCGGGTTGCATTTTATATTGGACACCCTGTAGATGTACTACCTCAAGACTGAGTATTGAATTCCCATAGATGACCACCGCAGTTTTACACTTTGAAACGAAACCCGCTTGTTTAATGCCTAGAAACCAGTTTGATGAAATACTCCTGTGTCCTCGATACATTCCCATGGTCAAAAAAAATTTGATAAATTATCACGTCGTAGGTTTAGATAAGCAATTGAGCAAGAACGAAGATCACTGGCTACCTTACAAAGAAGCATTTTGTACTTACTAAAAATTATGCAGACAAATTTCACTATTATTGTTTGGCTTCTGCATTATTTTGAGGAAATTGAAAATAGACGAGATGGGACTAATATGTGCTTTTAAGTATTAAATCTTATATAGTGATGACACCGTATTTTCATATATGAGCACCGGTTCTTTATTTTTTTCTTCCGTACTTAAAATAATGGCTATTTCAGTACAATTTTTCCCATTCAGTAACTCCTTACTGCCCCCTTCCCCCGACACACAAAATAAAACTAAGTGGAGACTGGTGGGAAAGGGCTAATGCCGTTGTGAGAGATCTCAATTTTGATTTATCCAACTATCGCATTCCTATTAAAACTTTCAGTGTAAGGCAACTTATGCTATCTTTTAATTTGATATTTTAGATCTTTAAATGTTTTGGAAGGCTTAATATTGGTAACTCTAAATTTCTAATTTCGAAACACAAAAAATACGTTTGACATTTTTATTTTCAATTAGTCATTACATGTGTTCGCTTGATGGAAGTAGCACTGACTGCTAGGAGCTTGATAAATTTTTATTATATTTTACAGTTCATGTCTTGACAAATCTAATCAATATTATATACGTGTTTATTTCCCTGGTATCAGACTATCGAAAGTATACCGCCGAAATGCAAAATGTCCATATTTAATCCAGCTTGAATCGTGAGTATATTGAGCAACGGATCACTACTAATGTCAGATGAAGCTGTTATTCCAGGAAAGTGTGACTCCATGTCTCACGGGATGTACGAACGATCTAAAAAGTCTTTAAGTGGCATTTTTCTTGAATGGGTTCGAACTGGGACACAATGAAGTACAAAGTATTCTATTGTTTGGAGCGCAAGGAACATAAACTCAACTTCAGAACAAACAGCGAGTAATGAGTCTGAAAAAGTCGTGCCAGAGATCAGTCTAAACGATGAGAAAAGGGAGAGAGTGCACATCAAGGGTGGGTAATAACGCTTTAGAAGTATGAGTGGAAGCAAACTTCGGCACCATTGTCAGAAAGTTGACCCGGCAGTTTAATGTCTCCACTTCAATCCATTCTCGACAGTAAACGGAAAGTAGAAGGAAGAAAAAAATGATACGGGATACCGCAATTACGTAACTACTAAATACAAAAGTAATTGGACAGCTGCAATAACCTGTTGATTGGTCAACTGTTTCTGAACTCCACAAAAATTTTTAAAACAAAGCTGACACTACACAACGCTTTGTTGTTAGTGTGGTGGATAGCATTAGATGTTGTCAATATGCTTTCTTCCGAGTAAAACCATTACGCTGACATGTACTTTGCAGAAACTGACAAAATACATCGGCAATATGATAAAAAGTAGCTGTATTTGCCATTATGTAGGGACCCTTAATTTTGCAAGACAACGCTAGACCACATATGTCAAAAATTACGAAACGGTAACTAAGTAACCTGAAGTATGAATAATTTCCACGCCATCCATATTCTCCTGTCTACCGCAACAAGATTACCATATGATTACAAGTCACTTTTTTGAAAGACGGGGTGCTCAAAAACTTAAGTGGTGTCGAAAATGCTTTCAGAGAGCCATTTTCTTCCAGAACTAAACTAAGGAGCCTTTTGAATCCCAGGTGAAGTTATATTGCTGAAGGCAAAACACTATTTTGAGTGAAACAAGTATCTTCTCCATTGCAAAACTCATTGTGGTAGAAAGTCATCATTTATTTCCGAACAACTCGTATCTTTGGTATTAATCTCTTATTCATGACAGGAAAGTGAATTTTTTCGAAAATTAAAACTATTACATATTATGAAGCCAGAAAGCTATTGAGGTAGATTGTTGTTAGTTACTACTTTTGTAATGATCTTTCCAGTACGAACTTAACACGTGAAATATGACAGTTTAATGTCAAAGCGAATATGTGCTAATCCATTGCAAGTAACACTTCATGAATACTTATTGATGCTGTACTTTCAAGATCTATACTTGAAACTATCAAGAGTCTACGGCTCCCTTCATCAGTTAGACGTCCAAATTTCGTAAGTAATACGAACCAATGCTGTGTTTTCAAAGATAATAACTGCTGGGCAGCTTGCTGTGAACTATCTAAAATTCGTAACTTTCTGTCATGGGAAGACAAATGTTATATGGATTCACTCATGTCTACTTCGGTTTTTTGACGTTTGACTGATGAAGGGAACCACTGGTTCTGAAAATATTCCAAGATTACATTTTGAAGGCGCACCATCGGTGAGTATCCTATCATTTACTAGAACTGAAGTCTCACGTAACAATTGTTTATCCTTTTAAATTCTTAACAGAGCATTTTACAACACACAGTAGATCACGTTACATAAATATATAAAGAAATCTCCTTCAAAGTATTTCAAAACAACTCATTTCAACACATCGAGAGGTAAGTTTCTGATTCAGCACGCGCGATGATTTAAAAGAAAAGAAAGTTTTCGAAGTGCCATATCTCGCATGTCTAAACTTCACTGGATATATATAAAATATTTCGACATTTACATCTAATAATTTTGTACTTTTTACTGTACTTGGAAGTAACTACTCCAATTTTACTTCCAGATCTTATACTCTTTTGTAAATAGTTTTTTTAATTTTAAATAATGTTACATTTGCAATACTACATGCAATTCTCTATTTTAACAATAAAATGATTCAGAGCTAAAGCTTCATAATTATGTATGTCACCGCACTTCAAAAACAACATTTCTATTTTTCAAAATTAAGAATCTCCCCTTCTTTATATTCAGTAATATATGAAGGTTTCAGAGAAAGTTTCCATACTCCTATCCCAGAAAACTAGAAGGAACAACTGCTAATAGCTAATAATTATACTTTCAATAGATTTCATACAGAGGACTATGCATCATGCACACATGCCCCAAACAATATATATAATACAGAACGAAAATCGGTCTCACAGAATCAGAGACATACGCCCGAAAGTTGCTGCCATGCAGACGGAAGAATTATCAATACTTAGTTTTATAACATAACAAATGAAAAATGTAAAAATTACAAATTTGTGAATCATCTTTCTTAAAAGTAATTAAAGCAAACGCCAAAAATATAGGCGGGTTGCGCGCGCAACAAAAAGTGGGTGGAGAGAGCAACAGCCAACTCGCAACCTACGCACTTGCCATATTTACATTTGTCTTGTTCAGTCACTGTCAAGGTTTCATGTTTCGCGCGCGTGTTGAAGATTGGTTACGGCAGAACGCAGGCTTTGAGCTGTGACTGGGTAAACGGCTGCCGTCTGCTTACTCCTGCAACAGGAGGGGAAGGAGGTGGCACATAACAAGGGAGAGTTGACAACAGCGAGCTGTAAGGTGCGCATGCAACCCGCTTATATTTTTGGCGTTTGCTTTAATTCAAACGAACTAAGTTTCAAAACTTTAAAGACCTTTTACACTATTTTCTACATATACATACAGATACTTATCATTTTAACAGAAACACCTGAAAAAAGTGCAACTTACCAGCTTAATGTGGCACTGAACCACCTTTTGCCCTCAGAACAGCTCTGATGCAACTTGGAATGGAGTCATAGAAGTGGTGAATAACAGCAGGTGGGATATTACACCATTCCGCGTGGAGTGCATCAATCAGTTCCGTAACAGGCGATGAAGTCGGTAATATGCGCCAGATTCATGTTTCCAAAACGGACTACAGAATGTTCAACTGTGCTCCGGTCTGGGATGTGTCAACTTCATTCCAATGTTTCTCAAACCACACCCCAACAGCTCAACTGTGTGAACGACCGTATTACCATCTTGAAATATGGCGAAATAATTACAGGCAGTGGTGCGACCAGTAAGAGTCAGCACAGGACCCACTGAAAATCACCATATTACGGCCCACGGCATCACAGACCTGCCGCCATGTTTTACGGTTGGGTGGAGACTGCCAATTATTGGCTTCTTTGGGCATCCACCACACAGAAACACGATCCGTGGCTTAAAATAAGGCAAACATTCAACCATATCACACGTTTCCAGTTATAAGTGGTCCATGTTGAATGTTCGCGGTATCACTGGCATCATGCTAAAGTCTTATAGTCCCTTATTAGCGGTTTCACCCGTGCAAACCGACCCCGTATTTCCATGTCATGTAACTCTCAGACAACCGACTGTAACTGTCGACACAAGATGTAACAGATGTTGCTTGAGTTACTCCGCCACGTGCAGCGCAGTCATACGACGGTTTAAGGTGAAAACCCACTTCAATGCGTGGTCAGATCTGTTCCTGAGGGTTTTCTTCCAACCATTATTCCTCATCGTAGAGGTTTTGCCGTGAGCTTTATAGGCCGTCATCACCTTGGACACACCCTCGCATCATTCCCAACACACTTGCCACTTCCGTCACGCTCGCTCCACATAATCGAGCGCCATCAATCCGCCCTCTTTGGAAATCAGAGAGGAGGTCCACTTTTCACTATTACAGTCTGCTCAGTCCATTATATACTACCGCTCTACTGATCATCGCATAGTACGGAGTTGACCCTAACATACTACCACCAACAGCCAAGTGCTGGAGTCAGCACCTGATTCGTGCTAACCCAGATATCTAGCGTGCTTCTAATTCCAATTGTTTACATTAAATTGATAAGGATCTGTATTATATATAATCGGATACAGCATAAGTGACGTTCTTTTATATGCAGTTTTCGATTTTTTTACTGAATATGCTCCTATGTAGTAGTTTTAGACTAAATAATTTTTATGTTATAATATATATAGTTTCTTTCTCTTTATATCAGGACACTTAGATAAATCAGGTAAGTATAACCATATGACTAACGCAGGAACAAATAGTGAAAGCGGTTCAACTATATTATCAAAATAATAAAAAGGTGCTGAAGCTGTTCGATTGTTATCTGCAGAATTAACATTCGGCAGGTGCTGAGTGAAAACATCACAAGCCAAATTAGAAAATTTGAAAGAATATGATTATCTGGCAGAGCAGGTAGAATAGTTTCAGCAATGAATGTAGAAAAGTCCAATAAAGTAAGTGAGCTATTGTTATGTAGTCCTCAAAACTCCAGTACACGTTTTTCTTCCGAGTTAGATATCAGTGGTAGAAGTGATAGTAGGAATTAAAATAAATCAAGATAACACCTTACATCCACGTAAGCTTCAAAGTTTGCATGATGGAATATGAAGACACATGATTAATTTCGTGATCATTTTATGATTAAAGTCAGTGAAGGTCAAGCCTTTCATGGTAGAATATGGTATGTTCAGATGAAGCAACCTTCAAGTTAAATGGACAAATCAATCGCCATGATTCCATACTAGAGCAATATTAAATCACGGACAGTTTAGAAAAATATATTAATCTACCAGGACTTATAGTTTGATCTCCATGTCTCCCATGCAATTAGGAGGGCCAATATTCTTTGATGATACTGTTAACCAAGATAATTATTTACATATGCTGAAAACAGAATTCTAGCCGCTAGTTGCAAACTTGAAACTATAACTTGAAATGATACTTAGTGGAAGAGGATGGCGCGCCGCTTTACTATGAAGTGAGAGTTTGAGAATGGTAATATCATAATTTCAATGGGAGGGGATAGGATGATGAGAGAGCAGCTGGGTGGACACTGATCAGACCCAACAGAAGTAAAACCACTTTCTGTAGAGTGTATTGAAAGGTCTCGTTTACACTTCAAACCGCAAACAATTGCTGATTTAAAATAAACAATTTTTCATTCATTTTCTGTAATTAACGTTGAAAAATGTCAGAAGATTTGTAGAAGTGTTGCTGGTAGGATTTAGCACTGAACTGACTAATTAGGGGTGCATTCGAACACATAATGTAAGTTTGTATTCATAACCAATCATAAATGAAGTATCTCTTTCTTTAAAGTATTGTACTCAACATAAAATACATAAAGGTCATTACTTACGCCATATAGTGCACATAAAGTAAATAACTTGCTGTCCTTCTGTGTGTTCACGGTTGCATATTACAGAACTCAAAACCCCACGTAACAATATTTATATGAACCATTATTTAAAATTGATCATGACAAACTTTCAGTGAACTATGTCAATATTTACTACGCGCACACAATATTTTCTGAACTTCAGCTTTGCTGCCGTTTAATCTATGTTTGGAAATTCTAAACATTCCTTCAAATTTACCTAAGTATTTATTTTTTAAAACTAATGTCTATTACACTATATAAGGCAAGATATAGAAGCCAATCCTAGAATTAAAAATCTCTCAAGTTATCATCTGGCCCTGAGTTTCGTAAGGAAAGTTCAGAAATGCCTGAGTAGAAACACTTCCAACTTAACTATCTAAAATGACTTAAAATAATTTACTACTACAGATTTCTGTAGCGCAGACACTACGAAAAATTTACCAATGGATATATTAAAAGTCACTTCCTGATATTTAAAGATGCATGTGCATGTGAACATTTAGTTCCTTCTGGATAATGATAGAAGGTGCGAAAGGCGATCCACCGTTCGTAGTTGTTAATGTAAGTGCAAAATATTAGTAATTCTAGATTAGATTCTACAAAATAGATTATTCTGTATTCTTGTCTTACAGAAATAACTGATTCTATACGTTGTAAGTCATCAGCAAAAGCGGGTATACATACCCTACATGTTCTTTCGTCTATAACAGTGACTGCAAATTTATAATGAGCTGCAGGCCACGACAAAATAAGGACCATACTTAGAAACAGGCAAATTAAAAATAAATATATAAATGGAAATTAACATACAACGATAGCAATTTAAGAACATATTCTTCGTGTTCTGTTTCTTATTGCATTTGTCTAAGCTACGTCAATTAGGGATTGAGTTACGAATATCTTAAATAAATCTACAAACCAATGGCCTTATCTTGCAAAATAGGTTTTGGTGACTATATATTGGTGACTATATTATTCGTATTATATTCAGACCTAAATATCCCATTCATTACTCAAAGAGATTATACTACAAAAGCAACTTATTTTTTTATAAGTTTATGAATGTTTCTTTTGTGATTTTTTTAAAAGTTTATTATTATTGTTATGGAATTGCAATCAAAGAAAAATTCTAAATATTGTCTCGTTTTAATAATGTTTCTATTGATAAAATACATCGAAATGCCGTCCTTTTTTAAAGGGGGAGGGGGCTCATGCAAACCTCATGAGAGGTATTTATTGAAATCAGAAGTATCTTTATATCTATTTATGCATAAATGGGTCAGAGTCAAAGTGGATTCAAACAATTCATATCTTTATTCACTTTTCTTACATTTATTCACTTTATGCAAATTAAGTCGTCGTATTTCTTTAACTTGGACTAATCAAAGTCGTAGTGAACTAACTTGGACTAAATTAAATCTTCTGTACTCTGCAGTATTTTGAAATTGTCCATATGTAATTCTGTATAATGGTTCCACTTGTTCAACTGTTTATCTTTTTGTCCTTCTGAAATGCCTCTTGACAATTATATTAACAAGTATGTAAAGATCAGTACAACGTATTTTTATTAGGAGTCCTTCGTGAGTGAGTCCGCAAATGTATCGCATTTTTGGCCAATTAGTCCCGGTTTCGAGTTCAAATGGACGACAATTCCTCTTGGATGTAAGCCGAGAAGCGATTTAGATTCCGCTTTAAGCTTATGTGACCTCTTCCAGCATAACCCGGTTGTTGCACAATAACACTAAGGCGAAATAAACTTATTTCTGTCCATATATGAAATAAATATATAGAGTAAATTATTTAAGCCAAAAAAAAAAAAAAAAAAAAAAAAAAAAACCTGGTTTAAAGCAAAAAAAAAAAAAAACCGGCTTTTTGGATTTTTCAATAAAAACCATAGTTTTTACCAACCCTGATATTTTGATAGGTAAAGTCAAGTTTCGATTCAGATATATTATGATGGCCAAATACACTCTTCTTGTTACGCAAAAAAATTAACAGATAATACATTTTTATTCTCGAGTCGGATAAAAATACTCGCGGGCCGCCATTTATTCATGGTATGCAGATCCATTTCTGCTGATGACTGTGCAATCGAAGTTAAAAGGTTCTTCGTAACATATACTGAATTACAATACATCATCTTCAAGAAACTTTGATTATGGTTTCTATAACTGTAAAGAAACAAATCTATGATTTTTTTCCGTAGCGCACAGAATCTTCTCGATTGGCGGTAATTGATAGCATTTGATATACGGTGTGATCTGAAAAACTACTATCCCATCCGTAACTTAGTACCATGCTATATACATAACAAAGCAGCCCAAATTTCTAAATTTTCTATACAATTGACAACACAGCATGGAGAAGGATTGATAAGCCATTCTGCGAAGATCCTACTATATACTATATTCTCTTTCTCTCGGTCACAATAACAAATTTTACAGCAGAATAAAATAAAATTTCATTTATAGGTGCTTTGTTCTGCATTTTTAAGCTTATTTTAATAAAATTTCATACAAGTTCATATACGTTTCCAAATCAAACTTTTAATTATGGGTCAGTACACAAGTTTCAAGTACTTTTTCACGCTTGTTTCAAAATATCTTTAAAAAACTATAGTTTTCTATCTGAAGAAGTTAAATAAAACCAATACTTGTAGAAAATGGGTCAATTTTCTTTCTCTCGTACCTTAAAGTATAGTTTGTAATTTCTTAAATACAACATAAAATTAAATAATTCAATGTACACCTTCATGAAAAAAAGAAAAAATAATACTAGTAACATTTGGCAGCATTACGTTGCAATTAAGAACAAAGACAGGACAAAGAAAAGAACTAAATATTTTGGAAGTGAAAAATATTATATAAATTCAAGCAGTATACATACCACTTTGCCTGGTCTAGCCCATGTATATACATAACCATCTTGACACGCAGTAACGAAACAGTCCTCTCTGAAGGCCAATGCAGTCAGTCGTTCATGTGCAATCTTCTTACAAACAAGTGGTTCGAGAACTGGACATTCATCAAGGCGTGGACATGCAGGAGTTCCAATTAGTTTCATAGGATCATCCAGAACACTGCGAGGAGCCGTTCGGCAAGCTGCGTTTTTGTCTGTATTCCGAGAGGCTAGACTAAAATTTCTTTTATGTCCGTGTTCTTTATCTGGATGATGTTTATCCTTCCTATCTCCGAAACCTAAACCTGCCAACCTCTGTGTTAGGGATGGGGCCGTAGAAGAGTTGGAGTTCAACGTAAAAGCATTGCCGTCAACTATTATATCTTTGGGTATAGAGTTACTTTGACTTTGTGACACATTATTACACTTTCCTACCACTCCATGTGTTTGATTAGAATTCACGTTAGCACTAGCACCATTACCACTACATGTTCCCGCTCCTATACACAAAGTTCCTGCCGAATGAGTCGTTAAACTAGTTGTTGTTAAATTCCCACTTCCCAATACCCCACTCACAGCACTAGTTCTCGTTTTCGTGACAGGTTGCTTCAATACATCCTCCGTAATGTCCCACAAACACAACTGTGTATCCTGTCCTACAGAACCTAGTCTGTAACAAGTTGCATTTATTCGACTAAAATCAGATCCTGAAGAATTCCGATTTGAGTGTGAATTACCAATAGAACTTCTAGCTGAGTTTCGAGCTGAGGGTTCACTGGGAAATGTACAATTCCTCAAACTGCCTGGATTATTATTATGCTGCTGCTGTTGCTCGTCATCAGAGCCACCACTGAAGTCTGTCCCATCAGGTTCTCCGTACGATGTTGTATACGGATCAAATGCGACTACACTCACCCAGCTTCGATGTCCTTGGCCACGAGCCACCACTCGTCGTTCGTGGAAACTCCACACTGTCACTAAGTCATCTTCACCCCCAACTACCACGTAGCGGCCATCCGGAGACCAACAAGTGCACAAAAATCCACCAAAGTAGCTTCTCGCTACCCCCAATAATTCCATTGTATCGTAGTGAAACACTCGCAAAAATCCATCTTGGGATACCACAGCCAAATACTTCGCGCATGGAGAAAATGCGAACTCGTTAATGCAACCTTCACCAATCACCCACCTGTAGAGGGGGTTGCGCGTGCTTTTTGTTTTACAAGTATACACCACAAAACCTTCACCCTGTTTGAAGTGTTGGTAATGAGGCGGTGTAGTCCCACATGGCAACTCCTCGTTGTACAAATATAACTGTCCACTACTATGTGACACAAGGAACAAATTTGGGGAACCAGGCACCCATCGTATGCAGGTGACTTTCGTTTTATCAATTAGCCTCTGAAAAAAAAAATGACGATGATAAAAATTAAACCATTTATTTATTTCCAATATGCTTTAGTCATTGAACACAATTGCTTTATGCACATTCTTAAATTCAAAGATATTTAATTGGACCAGAAATTTCTATCCAACAGGAAATGACATCTTTAAATTACTATACTACAACGTAAGTAAATAAAAACAAAAAATACAATAACAATAATAACCCCAAATACGCAGTTTTGTTCACTCCTCACAACGTAGAGAACTTCTTATTACTCAACGTTTACTTTTAAAGGTTTTCCTATATATTTATTTATTTTAGTTCTATTTAGTGCACAGAGCTTTTATGACGCGATAATGGCTTTTTGTTTTCTTGAAACATAAAAAAGTTCAATAAAAAAAGTGGATGCATGTATTCTACGCCAAGTAACTATTATTTAACCCACTATAAAACACAGAAAATAATATGTTAACTGCAATGCACACTGTCAAAAGATTTCATATCGGAAAGTATTAAAATAGAATATCTCTCACTATAAGACAAGTCCACATAATATGCCGTTAACTGAAAAAAATCTAAATGTAGGGTTTGTATTTTTTACGAACTAAAAAATCATATCAAAACCAACCAAATTCAAACAGAACAAAAAATTTTGTTCATATTCTTCTTGAGTGGGAAATAGTTACTGTTATTAAAAAATTTAATCATATGTCTCATTAATATGCTGAAATAAATAAATATTATATATATCGGGCTATTCCGTAAGTAATGTCAATTCCTGTTACCTTGGAATGATTGAAAAATACCACGAACGCAATCGCCAGGCACCAAAAGTTTCCCCTACTTCCACAACCCTCTACCACCTGTGAACATGGTGCTGAATTACCTGTCGATAGAAGTGATTAAAAAAAACGCAGCGTGCTGCACATCTTCAGTATCACACAGTACTTCCATCAAGCTGATTTTAGACCCTCAGAAACAGACTGAAATCTGTCAGTGCATAGCTAGGTGAATACGATGCGTAGAAACTTCTCCCATTCAAATTTTGCAGATTTGGTGCAGGTGTTCTTGCAGAGTATGAGCGGTCGTTGTCCCTTTTGATGCGAACGCCCTTGAGATTGACAACTGCAGAACGTCCCAGCAATGTATCGGGTACCAGCTGTTGACAGTAGACCTCTGCTGCGTTTCGTTCTGTGGCCAAAGTTACATGTATATAAAACCAAGACACATCATTTTGCGGGTTGGAGACCTTATTTCGCCTATGTTCCTTCCACAACACCTTTTAGCTCCCAGTGATGTTTGCGTTTAAAGTTGTAGTAAAAGACCAACAATTCTCATCTCTCGTCACCACCCTGTCCAGAAATAGCGAAACTCTTCTTAAGTCCGTACATTGCTGTAGCCTTCTCCTCTGGTCTAGTGGGTAACACGCGTAAGTTTGGTACAGGGGATCCCGGGTTCCACTGTTGGTGGAAGAACTTGGGAATTTGAACGCATTACGCTAATTCGTATTCCAACTGTAGATCCACGTCTCATGCAGCCTCGGTGCTGAAATCGGGTGCAAACTTCAACATACAAGAACAACAACGAACGTTGTTGTGAAGTCAATTCATGGCAAACCATTATCGCAGATCGACAGGTAACAGATCATACACATACCATGGGTGACACGAACAGACAAATGGGTGAAACAGAGTTTTGTAGCCACTTCTTCCATTGTTTGATGTGAATGGTTATCCAGCTTAACAGATTCCTATTGTCATGGCATATCGGTGAGGTGGGGTGTTTCCTGATCGTAATTTCTGAAACCATCTCTGACACGCACCTCGAGGGTTCCATGACCATGTGCGTCCGTGATCCCCCCCCCCCCTGATATTGTTGAACAACCTCGGTGAAACTTACAACACAGCATTACATGACGTATATACGTGTATCTGTGGCTTGGGTCTAAAAGAGCCAATGTCACTTTTTGGCAAAAATAAGATACTCTTCAATTTTAATGTCTATAAATGGATGTTTTCTTGTGCAAGAAGAGCAAATTTCAACACGAAATAGTTTGGAATATATATACCATTCATATTAACATTTGTTTTTTTTGCACAAGTTAAAATTTGATGAACATCTCATGTTTGCCAAAAAGTTACATTGGCCCTTTTAGAACCAAGTCACAGATATATATAATCTGTCACTGCAATGTTCTAACGCCATGTACCTCTTACACAACCTGCCGTGGAGTGACCTCACTCCGCACACTAGAGGACTAGCAACTTCGTCTTATGCAGTGATATTAAGGGAAATTCAGTGTATTTCGTCATTTATTTATAATATGGCGCTGTTTCTGCATTCTGTCAGGAAACATTACTTACGGCATGACCTAATATATATTCTTAATTCTTATAATTAAAATATTATGACAAAATAAAGGTCAAAAATAATAATTTAGAATAATTCTATAATAAACTGTTAGCTCAAGTTCTCCACTCATTCTTCTTAGATTTGACCGAAAAAAAACTATAATTTAAATGTTCCCTGGGTAAACATTCAGAAAGTAAGTAAAAATGGTAACTACAAAACATTCTAGGCATGATTAAATTTCAAGTTTCTTCTTCTTTCTTCACCTTCTCCAGGTCAGATACCTGATATTACCACTTTAATCTCTGGTTATCTAAAGATACAGGGTCGCACATAAGGGTGGGAGTAAAAATTACGATTTTTAAATCATGTTTCTCAGAGATTAAATTACATAAAAAATTAAGATTTTATAAATAAGTATTCGGTGATTTTCTGAAAATATTTTGGTAACAAGAAAGTTTTGACCATTAATAATACTTTTGAATTGTTACTTGACTATTTTCCTAGAAACATAGTTATCAAAGCTGGTGACGACCGCTGACTACGTTTGGCTGTGAGGGACCCTCTCATATTTGAGGCCCATGAAGTATATGGGCGACCCTGTAAACAAATTACATCTTACATGGGTTTAAAGAAATTCAGAATACAATTAAAACATGCATGTATTTCACTCACTGTTGAATTTACCAAGTGTTAAATTTGGAATAAAAACGGGGAATTTTACATGAAGGGAAATACGTATTAGTATATTAAGTTCGGTCAACCCACGAATGTAAGTCCTGAAATTGTATTAATATCTACTCGCAATTTACCAATACCACTATACTTTGCGAAAATATGGAAATGGGTTTCGTTACTATATACTTTTAATCCCAGTGCGAGCTTAGTGTACTAGTAAAACAAAAACTATTCGTGTCAAAATTATATAATTTGCTCAAAATTACAGAATCATTGAAATTCGAAGTATGTTCTTGCCAAATTATTTTTAAATTCTAGTTTAATGGATCAGAAAAGTAACAGAATACTTATGGTTTTCACAACGTACAAAAGCAACATCTACATTTCTAATGTACCACATATTTCTTATCAAAAAGTAAATACAGCGGACTCTCGTTAATTCGAACAACAGTTTATTCCCCTTGTAAACTGCATTGAAAACAATAGTAAGATATCATGGGTAAATCAAACTTTTGAGCGTCCTGATTGGATAACTAGAAGTAATACTGTTGAAGAAATTTTTTAGTATTGGACAGATTGCAAACAGTAGAATTAATTTTCAACTGGTTTTCAGTTATCCAGAGGCATGAAAAACATAATCAACATGATTATGATAAACCTGAAGACACAACAGGCAATGAAGCAAAGAAAAAGTGTGTGCTAAACTCAAGTGAAGTTTCCGATATGGTTAACCAAATGTTATTACAGATGTACTTCACGCAATAACTGAATATGAAGATTTTTATTGGCCGTACCGAAACAATCAAATCAAAGCAAACTAACATCACGAAGTTCGTTTAGTGATAACAGATAAATAAGGCAGTCGTGTATGTGGTTTTGTGTGTTAATTCAGTGTGTATGGCATTGTACTTAAATGCCTCCTCTATGGTACATGTAGCCTAATTTATGTGGGAGACTAAATGTCGTCTGTTTGTGGTATTGGACCACGCAAACAATATTACAGTAGTGTCTTAAAGGTAAAGTCTATTGCGTATCAATTACACAGTGCAACACTGAAAAACTTTTTTCGCAAAAGTATGTGTTCCTTATGTATTTCGACCTCCTGAATTCGAAAATGACACTCAAAACATCCTATCACCCACTGTTTTGGCACAAATCTTATACTTTGCCAATATTGATAACACATATTGATTATATATATATATATATGGAACACGAATCATGCTGAAGTAGAATATAAGTTTAAAACAACAGAATATTGAAATATGCACACAGTGAACAGATGCATACAAAGAATGTGGTACAAAACATGCATTAAGCTCATTCATTCCATGCTTTCTTAGTGGTCATGGCGTGACCCCTGCTTTTCCTCTTATGCAGCATTTCCGGATGCTCACGGTGGAGCATCCAGACGCAGTCGCCCATCATCTAAACATCCCAAGTGCTCTGGTACCGTCGTTCCATGTCTTTGATATCCTGATGGAATCTTTCACCCTGTTCCTCACTTGGATTTGAGGGGAAAAAGTCGAGATGCGAATGTAAAAAATGTAACTTCAAATTCATTGAGCATCCCAGCATTCTGAATGTCGTCAGCATGTTCTCAACTACGTCGATATAATCTGGGCTACGATTGTTCCCAGGAAGTTTTGAACAACACACTTAAAAGGCTTTTCGCTCCATAGCATTCATTGAATGAAGGAATCCTTCACCAGCATTAGTTCGCGACTATCGCGACCAGTAAACACACCTTTCAACTTGGCATCTGACAGATTGGGGAATTTGTTACATAGAGATTTGAAACAGTTGTCCCATTTAGGTAATGCCTTGACAAACTACTTTATTATGCCTAATTTGATGTGCAGAGGTAGTAAGAGTATTCTGTCTCTTTCCACTAGAGGGTCACACTGGATATTTTTGTTTCCTGGAACTAACTCCAACCTTCGGGGCCACTGTTTTTGTTCCCAATGCTTGTAACGAGCCCGACTGTCCCATTCACAGACGAAATAAGGGAACTTGGTATATCCTGATTGTTGTTCTAGAAGCATACCCAAAATCTTCAAATCACCACACACCATCCAATTGTGATCTTCATAATGTATGGTAGTAAGAAGCATCTTTATGTTGTCATACGTTTCCTTCAGGTGCAAAGAATAGTCGACAGGTATTGAGGCATACATATTACTATTGTGCCGCAGGACTGCCTTCAGGCTTCTTTTAGATGAGTTAATAAACAGTCTCCAGTCATCTGGCGCGTACGGAATGTTCAACTGACCCATCAAACCTTGTACATCACTGCACTACACTAACAAGCCCTTTTGAGCAAAATATTCTGTGAATATCAAGTTCCTTTGTCTGTGAAATGTAACGGACGTACCGGGTGCTAACCGCAGTCTTAACCCTAGGAGCTCTACTTTGTCCTTTGTCAGTCCCAGATCACGGACTAAATCATTTAGATCTGACGGAGTGAACAGAATAGGGCCCTCATCTACGCCTACTTCAAACTAAGTATCATCCGTCTCCTGCACGGTATCTATGTCATCACTACCATCCGTATCTAATGTCTGCGAAGGCTGTGGTATAGATATATCCAAGCCATGTGGAACAGGATGAATCGCTGAGCGAATGTTGTTCGGATACTCAATAGTCTTTTTGTATTTCTTGTTGAAACCAGTGGCTTTACAAGAACAGAAGTAGCAGTCGTCGGTATGATTCTGTTGCTCCCGCCAGACCATAGGGATGCCAAATCGTAATGGCTTATTCTTTCCTGACGCCTACCGTCGTAAATCTTCTACACACACAACCTGTGGAGCCCATGATTTGTTGATGTCGCTTAGTTTCACTCCGAAATAGGCATGGTAGACCTTTTTGATGAAATCAGTATTTGTTTATTCGGTCTTTTTTTCACCACAAGGTCACCACAAATATAACAAAAACTGTTAGGAGAGTTTACACAGCCTCGGGTAGACATTCTACACTAACACGTACTCCCTTCCTCAAACAGCACAGTCACGAACAGGAAGTGCCATTTCCAAATGTGACAGTTCGTTGTGTGCCACTAGGGGCGCAACTGTTGAACAGCTGAAACCGATGCGCCGCTTCTGAGCTTCATATGGTGTTTTCAATATATATTATAATATAATTATATTGCATTGTCATCAATTGCAAATATAAGCAATTTTTGCCAAAACTGTGGGTGATACGATATTTTGAGTATCATTTCCGAATTCAGAAGGTCGAAATACACAAAGAACGCCCATAGTTTCGAAAAAAGTTTTTGTGACCTTGCAATTCTTTGCATTGTGTTATTGTTTTTCATATACAATAATTTTGCTCGCCTGATTTTAGATAATGCATTTTTTTCTTCGATATTTTGAAGTTCGGATAATTAGAATATTTTTCGTGTTTCCTTGTACTTTCACTGTACTACTTTTTATTCAAAATTCATATTTGCTTAATTCGAGTAAGTTTTAAAAATTCGATTCTACATTCTACCCAATACTGAAAGAAAAGAAAATTTTAGTTACTAGAAATAAGAAAATACATGCATACTCACCTCTTCATTATAAAGCTTACTTAATTCTTTTTTGATAGGATCTATCAACTGAATTTGACCAGTGGAGAAACCTACTAAAAGTGAAACACTATCTGCAGTGACGGTGAAAGTATTAAAATCATGACACGTTGGATTCGTTCCCTTGTACATTTTCTTGTCCACTGGCTTCGTTAAATCTGCAGCCTGAAAACAAAAAAAACCTCGTGAAGTATCAGTGTATTATAATATACAATAGAAGTTTTAGTATTTACCTAGGGAAAAATGATGTCAGACATTTTTCCTTTTACATTTAGGATAGTAATTATCTATAGGAAACAAATATTCGAAGAAAGAGAAAAAAAGTGCTTACAACTGTGTAATAAAGTATTCAGAACACGTGATAATTCAACTGTGACGTCATACAACTTCTAGGTAATAATCAACATTACGAAAGTACTAATTACTTTGAGTCACATTTTGGTAATACTAAAATACTGTATCACATTTGATAATATTTTCATTGTTCCTGTTTTTTTCCATACTACATTTGCAGTACATTTTAGTGACTGAAAAATCACAGCATTTTAAGTTTCTCCTCAAACTGTCATTTCCATTTCCAATGTTACGAATGTTTAGCATTGCTATTTCCTTTTGCAGCATCCCTCTTGCAAAATTAAATAAGGAATGTAATGGGCCCACACGCCTCTATTACGAGCAACACATAATGCTTATACGTTTAACGCAGTGGTTCACAATAAACCCTGTATACTTCACGTCTCAGCCTTCTACCAACTCCTTGGTCATACATGCATTTTTCTGACCTTTCTGCGATTCCAGATATAGCACTGAATTCTGAATTCTCTATTAATATTGATAGTAATAATAATACACTGACCGATAAAAGAAGTTAAGTACATGGTAGGAATCGTTCCATGTCGACATAATTTCGTACATGTGCACACAATTGGCGAATAAAAAAAAAATGATTAAGAGTTGCGATGATCTTGACGGTTTGAATGGCTATCACAGTCTATTAGTGTTGTCACCACAAGACCATGTTATCAAGTCTGATGTAGAAACACGATTTTGTGATAAATAAAAATTCGCAATTTCGTTATAAAAAATACGCGTAAAGCGGGATAAAATCGTGAATAAAAATTCAATGTAAGTACACTATTTTCCTTGGCAATTACAATTAGTTACCGTTTATTTCCCCTTAATTTCCACTTATCAATCACCATGATATGAACTTATGTATGACTATATCAAAACAATATTTGAGTTTTTAAAATATAACACTAAGCATCCTCACTGAATAAAAGTATCATTTAAAGAAAGAAAAAAAAAACACAGAGAGAGAACATTAATATATTTTAAAAAAATAGTGTTCACAGTTTACTTATGCAAATAACACTTAAGCATTGTTTCAATGTTTTCTGGTGTTAAATTTGTTCTTTTGTCGGTAAGTATGTCATTGTAAGAAGAGAGAGCCCTCTCCACATCAACATTCGAAACTGATATGTACACTCATGTCCAAAATGATTGTCGCATATCTATAACTGTCTTCTTGTAAGAATATAATTTGATAATGCTTTTGTAGGATACTTTTAATACTGATACTATGTGTATAAACGGGAAATGAATATTTGTGGTAAATTTCGTAGGGAAAGAATTATAAATACCAAAATTAGAATGAGTAAAACAAAATGTTGCTAAATGGACAAGAAAGTTTTATTTTCGTTTTATTGTTCTTATTTACTGCTCTTTTGACATGAAATGTGTCACATACATGTCTTTGCCGATTATACATATACTAAAAATGTAAGAAATACGGGGTAAATTCGTTATCAAATTATATTCCTACAACAACATATTTATAGACATGCAACAATAATTTTGGACAGGAGTGTACATTAATTGGAGACACTTTCCAGCGATTTCTGAATGCTCATTTAACATACCACACAACACTCTTTCCACACTATCTACTTCACCCGTAGATACCGTTTGGAGCTCGCATGTAAAATTTCAAAAATTCATAGTGGTCTGTTTTCTCAAAAATGAGAATTTTCATCACATTGCGTTGAAAAATTGTCACTTTTGAGTAAATTTCGTGGAATATCGGGACTTGTTGCAAATTTCGCTAATTCGATAGAATTTCGCGTTTAATCGCGAGCGTTATATGGCCTAACAAATGGTGAAAAAGTATGTATTTTAGGTACACACCGTTTTCGCACAAAACTGATACATTTCACGTTTTCACGTGTCACCAAAAAATCGTGTCTCTACTCATAGGGTATATAAAAAGCGTGCGCAGCGTCAGTGTTACTAAGCACTGCGTAAAACAACAGAGAATTCCCATGCTAGTGTGTAACAACATTACTAACACCTGACACATTTTGAAAAGGCCCTCATTGTGGGTTCAGATGGAGTCGGTTGGTCAAACCATGTAATAGCCTAGTAGGTATGGCATTTGGATTACAGTAGCCTGATGTTGGACTGAATAGGATCATGGGGGGAACGATACGGATCGTCGCGGTTCCGGTCGACTAAGTTTGACAACACTAAGGAAGGATCGGCGTATAGTACCTCCAAGGACGTCAAAGCCCCTTCACATGTGTGCCTGCCATCCGGGCTCAAGTAATGGATTCTTTACAACACCTTATAGCAACCTGCACTATTAGTCGGAGAGTAGCAGCAGCTGAATTGCTTAATCCAGTCTCATTCATAGACTGCCACTAACACCGTAACACATGTGGCTGTTTGAAATGGTATTATACCCAAGAAGTATGGATTGCTGACCAGTGACGTTGTACCTTCACCCATGAAACTCGGTTCGCACCATCTAGGATGGCTATAGTCTGCTTAAGGAAAGGATACGTAAGTATTACTCCTGGCATCATCATGTAGGAAGGCTCACGTATAACTTCATATCACTTCTAGTAGTGACTCGGGGAACTCTGACGGCACAACGGTACGTCACGGATATCCTGCGTCCTCATGTGTTTCCTTAAATGAGACACTTCTAGTCACAAAAACCTAGACTGCCTTCCACAGACTAAGTCCAAAAAATGACCCTAGATTCTTACGAACTCCCTTTAAGTCTGGCTCATTTTCTCTGTAATTTTGTCAGCAGGGGTGGAAACTGAACAGTAAGTTTGCAGTACGTACATGAAAATTTCGTCGTAGATAAACAATACAATACAGGGGGAAAAAAAAGTCGTTTTAAATTGCAAATTTGATACATTATTTACATTTTTAATCTAGAATGATTAAAAAACCGATGCAAGTAAGGGAAATATCATAACAAGAAACAGATTACAATGATTAACTATTTGCTTAACGCGATTTGTTAATTGTTTAACTGCAAAATCAAGTGTCCATGGAGGCAAAACTACAAAGTAATTATGAAAAACCCATTGAAATTAGATGGATAAAGTAAAAATATTACTGCTGTTCTCTGGTATAACATGTAATTCATCCGACTCATCTTTTGCGTAGGAGATTGAGAGGAAATGATCTTCGTTTCTAAAAGCGTTTGAGATGTCAAGAAACAAAGTAAAATCACATTCACTTGCGTTGTAGTCATTATAACCTATAAGAAAATCAACCAAAACCTGAATAAATCTTGCTGTAAAAGGCGAGTTACTTCTCTTTCTTTTTTAAGCTGGGTTTCTAAAACTTTTTTTTTTCTTTTTCGGGAAAACATAAAGACTTTTGTAATTTATTTTCTGTAAGTCCTTCAGCACTTAACTCTGTAATTAACATTCGAAATATAACATACAAACGAGATGAGAAAGAGCTTTAAAATTATGAATCTATAAACAATATGACGATTTGTTTCTTACTTCTATCTTTGGTGCGTGTTGACTTTGTAGTGAACAAACACTGTGACTATGGGTGTTCTCGGACACGTCTTGTTTCCTTCTCACTTTTGTCATGCCACCATTATCATCCATCTCATTATCACTGTCTTCTTTAGTCTCGGTGCACAATCGTGGGACGTTAAACTAAACAAAAATGTTCCTCTATTTTTAAATTAGAACTAAACATATTTTAAGCCGAATTTCATAGCAATTTTACCTTTTGGCAGGAAGAGAAATTTGAAATGTGAGAATAATGCTAATGCTTCATTACGTTAAAATAATCCTTACTCTTTTTAAATCAATAGTTCCCAACTGAAAAGAAAAAAAAAAAAAAAAAAAAAAAAAGAAAACAGAATTTTTCTGAAAGCATTCCTTCTTAGAATTTCGGCAGCTTACATTTATATTTATTTACGTCACTAAACGATCTCACTTGCGCCGATAAAAAAAAAAAATAAAAATAAATAAAAAATTGTGCACCTCTGCTTCTCGCTCCTTTGCTTTTCTGAGGCAGGTGATGTGATTGATTACTCGGGCTGGTGTTTAACTTCCACTTTCAGTACCGAGGCAATATGAAATGGGAAGAGGGGCCTACTTACCAAATATCAATCAATAATTGTAATGAAGCAGATGAAGTATAAAAATAAATAAATCGCTGTTTAATGTGAAAACCGATCAACTACTCGGGTTTGTATTCGCGACAAATATTCCTACCAGGAATTAAACGTGGGTCTATGTGTGCAGTTTGCACTTAGTCACTAAGCAGTTACGGTGTTCGCATGGATCTATTGTTTGATGTAGAATCTAAACAACATATATTATCCCAGAGAATCAAATCCATGACTTCCATGAAATAGACGATGAAATTTACCGTTGAACTTCTTTTCCAAGATATTGTGTCTCTAATAAACAGCCTCTTTCAGTTCTGTCCAGAATTTTGTTAGTAAGTACGGCACCGTATTTTACGGTCTATATGACGCACCTTAATTTTTAAACATTTTAAAAAATACTGTAACATTTTTGTCATTTATATTAGCAAGTGTTAGCAAGCTTGTGAATCCCAGCAACTCATGTTCGTCGCATCGGTGCACTGCTGCTGCCAGTTGAATCCAATGTTGCCAGATAGAGATAGGTTTCCCGCGGCAACGAATATATGGCCATTTTTAAGACTGGCGGGTATTTTAAATCAAACACTGGACATTTTTATATTAATTTCGAGCATAAGATGCACCTGAATTTTGAAGGCAATTTTTCAAAGAAAGAAGTGCGTCTTATACTCCATAAAATACGGTAAATAATAATAATAAAAATGACAAATCACAGGTAGTCTATAGCACAGTTCTTGAGTCTTAATTTATTTATATTCAATCTTTGAAGCCCATAACCAGTGTCTTTAAATACCAAAATTCGATGCTTGGGTTACGCGATTTACAAGCAGACAATGATTGATTTGTTGATGATAGTTTTAGCATCCCTTGCATTAGTAAGGCTATGTGAAACGTGCTACAGGCTTATGTAGGATCTAAACATGTACCACCACAGGGAATCGAGTCCTGGCTTCCCGGCTCAAAGACGCGTATTATTTAATACCTTCTGAAAATAAGTGGAATTCTCAACTTTCGTACCTGATTGAAATGGAACATGGTTGTTCTTTATAGCTTAATATCCCACGACTATGTACCGAGGCTAGGGGAGACGGTAACGATACTATCAATGATACTGATGAAACTAAGAAAGAGGATGGAAACGAGAAAACTTATGCTCACGACATCTGTTCTCCATAAAACCCAGTTGGCGTGGGTTGGGATCGAACTAGGTACCTTACGCACCTGAGGAGAGTGCTCTACTACTTTTTGATTCGAATTCAGAACATCCTCAACTAAGCAAACTTTTGCTTTCGAAAAGTGATCTCTTTGTCAAATTACTAACTGATACAATGGGATGCATGCAGTGTTTCTCCTAGGCATATCTCGAAGAGGAAGGAAATTAAAACCCTCCCGAAATTATTCAATCCCCTCCAATCAGTTCCCCGGAGCTAAGATCAATCAAACTGCGATTACATATCACTCTGGTGCAAAGCCTAAATTGATATTGATTTCCCTGAGTTCCCATGACTAGGGAAACTGTTTCCTGAAACGTGACACCGCGAAACTATCATTTATGATTAGGTTTAGAAAAAATATATTTCTTTAACGAGCCTTCACCATCCCCATAACCGTCCATGCATTCCTATTTTAAATACAATATAAGCTTACATTCTTACTGTAAATACTTATTATAGGTCAAACTTTCTGTCTTTAGAATACAATAAAACATCAGTACAGAAGGGGAGAGCTGTCCAAATTGCGGCGACACAAGCACGTTTTACTGCGGAACTGGCATCATCATCTCACGAATCGAAGTCTACCAGCCGTTTGTCTCTCTGCAGGAGATTTTGAGAAGTTTACCTAGAGTTTTGAGTAACATGAAGCTGACACCATACAATCCACTGCTTAATTATGTTCTTACACGAGGACGACTTCACTATGAGGATTGGCTACAGAGGGCCTGTGGAGACCAGATCACCTAATAGAACCCCATCTGACTTTCTCTTGGAGTCATCTCAAAAACAAAGTGTACGCTAATCCTATTGACAGTGAGCAAAATATGCGTAAAGTGATTCTTAAAACAATGTCCCGGTGAGTATGTGTAGGAGTGTACGTAAAAATGTTCCTGTGCGTCTGCAAGCCTGTACTGACTTAGGTGGTGCCAACCCCAAGTAGATAACTATGTTGAAAGTCGATTACTTATATGTGTGTGATTCCATTTTTGTAACTTAACCTAACCATTTTGAACCAATTCCTATAACCACTGCAAAATATTATACATTTCTCAATAAAAATAATAGCTATTCAAAATTGTCTAATTGAGTCTGGCCCACCCTATATCTCTTTATCTATATATCTACAACCACAAACCACTTTTCTTCTTCAGTAGCATTTGAATTTTTCATTTAATTTGTTGTTCTTTCAGAGCTTTTGGTGCTCAAGTTTCTTTAATTCTAAATGTAATTATCCTTTTACAATACTGAGCCAGTTAAGAAATTTTTATCCCCCCCCCCCCCATCAGCTTAGTGTTTGTGTTCCTAATGGCGCCGAGGCAACTGTTCATGCTACATGAGTTAATTTTTCTTCTACTCGCAATGCTACTAAGGCGGTCAACGCATTTAATGAGCTTCGCCGGGACCCTTGTCGCAATAATGAATGATTTTCCTTCAATTTGTTACAATCTGTTGTTGTTCTGGAAGATAAAGCCAGGCTCCTTGCTGCCTCATCTCCCGACGCGGGTACATGGTTGATTGCGATACCTTCTCCGCCTTTAGGCCTTCATTCTGTCAAATGAAAGCTTTCGAATTGCTGTTGCCTTACGTTTAGGTTTAGCTGTTTGTGAGCCTCATCGCTGTCCAGCTTGTGGAGATCAGGTTAACCACCGTGCCCTGTATGGCCTTTCATGCATGAAGAGCGCTGGTAGATACGCCTGACACTCCTTTGTTAATGATATAATACTACTAACCCTTAACACTGCTGGAATTCCTTCAATACGGGAACCTTTTGGTTGCTGTCGTTCGGATGAAAAGCCATCCGATGGGATGACACTGGTCACATGGATGAGAGATAAATGTTTATTGTGATACTTTACATGCGCTGATACATATGCTCATTCATGTCTCTCTATCTGAAATGAAGGCTGGAGCTGCTGCTAATCGCAAAGAAGCTGAAAAGCAAAGAAAATACAATAACCTTCTCGAAATTTTGTTTTCATTCCATTGCTATTGAAACCAATGGCGCTTGGGGTGCAAGAAGTCTTGAATTCATTAGGGAGGTAGGAAGACTTGTTTCTTGCGTTACCAGAAGTTCGTTCCACATTTTTTCTAATACAGCGCATAGCTGTTCCTATCCAACGTAGTAACGTCCCGTCGGTCCTTGGCACTTTAGCACATGGAAAGGAACTGGATGAGGTGTTTGTACTCTAATAAGAATAGTTTATATATATATATATATATTTGTCCCTGGTCAATAGTTTTCATTTTGGCATTATAATCTTATTCTTATTTCTTACAGATTATAAATTTAAAATTATATCAAAAGCAACAATTAAATTGAATATCAATAACTTAATATTATGATGTCTCTATTACCTATATTAATATGAACACACATATGCCACTTAACGTCTGAGAAAGATAGCGTTACATTATGGAAACTGTTACGAATTATTTTAATGTTAATAAATTAGTTTATATATATGTATGTATATTTTACCACCTTCTTTTTGAATCTGAATAGATAGTTTGAAGTGTTCTTCATATCTTCTGTAAGCAGCTCTAATGATATGTGAACATTGCTTAAGTAATAGAACTTTTCTGAATACTTTAATGAAACCTGACTGCATTTTCCCTGACTCTTCTGTGAAATGTAGTAAATTACCTGATTCTCAGCATACGTTAAAACGTTCCCTAACTCAGGTTAATTTCCTGGACTTAGATGGTCAGTTAGAACCCTAAAATAGCATTCTAGTGCGTTCTCATTACATTCTGAACCTCCACCCCACCCCACCCACACACACAGATAATGTCTGGAAGAAAGCCTGGCACTTTTATTTTAACAATTAACAACCAATAAACTTTTCATGTGCTCCGTGATTCTTTTTCAGGACGTTAACTTTTTTTTCTATGTTACATGGCGAGGTACGAGCTATACAAATTCGAAAATGGGGTGAAATATGTTTTTCTGTAAAGAAGATAATTTTTTACCTATAACAGCTAAGGAGCTCAATTTTGGTATATAGGTACCTTAGGTCGATACCGAGATCCAATAACAGAACCAGTCATCCAGGATCAGTCAAGATCAAAATGTCAAATTATTGACAAATTTTCTAAAATCTATAAGAAGAGACTTATACATTACAGTGACCTTAAAAAGGATACGTGTAAGCAAACGACGCAACAAACACCCATAAGTCACATTGAAGAGTAGGAAAATTATTTTTTCTCGGAGATCACTATTTGTGCTTGAAAAGGTTTTATCTAGTGTCAAATATTAATAAGTGTTTACAATAACTTAAAGACAACAAATAATTTTCAATTTAACAAATATTATATAAATTCACTAAGGAATATAAACGCATCACGCTAACAGTTGTATCGTACCACTACAAAATTTGTTGCATTATTTGGTGACAATACTGATTCATTTGGTTATCATTTAGTGAGAAAGGTATTTCGCGGCCAGCAGCTAAAAAAAGTTGCGAAAAGGACACAATATATCGCACAATCTATTGTGTTATATTGTCCTCTATGTTTGTATAAGAGCTCACTGGGTTGAGGGTCAGGTACTCCAGGTCTTGCTTTGTGATACAATTTGTGAATTAGTTGCTTCAATTTTTCGATGTGTGTGTTATCTGCCATATCATACAAGTCGATTATTCCAACTCTATCATATCGCTGATCCCAAAAACCTAAGTAAAAGTGTCCATCATCGGCATAAGGGAAGAAGATCAACTATGACTGGAGCATCCTTTCATCACAATATTGATGTATGTCACCGTACTCGAATGTCGAAACATCAGCAAAACTTCGTCGAAGACATAATAAATACTATAGGGCAGAGTGAAAACGATCGACCAATTATTCGAATGTCGGTTATCGTTTATGTATCCGCTCAACATATAACAACAAATATCGATCACAGAAGTTGACACGTCCCGGGTTGGATCCAGGAAAGGTTTTAATGGGGCTTGAATCTATAATAGGGACCTCCCCATCCTCGTTCCACGGGCGCCTAGTTTACCTTGTTTTATTCCACGAAAGTGATAATACCGAAGTCAGGGTTTCTCAACCTGGGGTGGAGACTCCTAGAGGGTTCGCGAGAGTTTCATGGAGGTCTCGAAGATAAGCTGAAGAGATAAATATAATTACAACCTAATACCGGAAAATATTTTTAAATTTTGTTCTGATAGGCATATTTTTATTTTTACACGTACTGTTAAGAACAACAAAAAATTGGTCTACTAAACATTTTCAACAAGTGCAAAGTTGTTTAAAAATCAATTTAATGAAAGAGATACGATATGAAACTAATGAGAACTGCATATTGAAATACCAGAAAAGTGAGGATACAACAAAACCTGCATATTAAAACACAATTAAAATTGAAAACTAATGAGACACTTGAGTATGGTGTGATTTCACTAGTGCGGTAATGTCCGGTTCAATCTTCGTGGCGTACATTATTAAATCCAGGGTTTGAAAAAAACCCTGGCTTTTTTTGAAAACGCCCAACCCACCTGGGCCCATATGGGTATTTTCGGGATTAATCGTTTTATTTTTTTCGAAATATTTCAATGTCTTTGGGGTAAAAGTGTTAAAATGTGATTTATATTTCAAGATTGTCATTGTCACAACTTGCAACCATTTTCTACTCACTGCTGTTTTGAAAAAATGGCCGCCATTTTGAAATTTTACATTCGATCGCCGAGAAAATCTATACAGCAAATTTAGCATATCTCGTGCTTCCACCGTCAAAATTTCAACTGAAAAGACTGAAAATTGCGCTTCGTAGCGTGAATTCTCGCTGTTTTGAAAAAATGGCCGCCATTTTGATATTTTGCGTTGGTATGCCGCCAAAATCTATACAGGAAATTTAGAGTGTCTCGTGCTTGTAATCTGAAAATTTTAATTAAAAGGCCGAAAGTTGTACCTTGTAGTGTGTGTGGTAGAGGAAGACAAACGAGCTGAGTTGATTTTGTGTTTAACGTCCCTTTCAGCAGCGAGGCTATATGAGACGAGATCTACTGATTAACATGGAATCCGAACCACATGAGCTCCCTCCGGGAAGAAAACCCGGGTCTCCCACGCCGAAGACGCGTACACTAACCGCTTAGCCATGAAGGAGCTCGGCACACAAACGAACAAATGTAGATCAAGTCATCCAGAAGCCTGACTGACGTTCGCCAAATATGAATACCAAAAAGGGTCTATTAATTTAAAACAAAGATAAAATTCATGTTATATGAAATAAATAAATGTTTCAAAATGTTTTATATGAAATTAACATCTTCCAGCGTAAATAACCTTCCTATATTTTCTCCATGAGAACACGGGACACCTCAGATCTCCCCCTCAACTTTCCAACACAATGCAATGAACTGTAGTGTGGTTATGAACAAAAGTATAATAGGCCGCGGTAGCTCAGTGGTAGAGCGTTCACCTCTGGTGCATGGGGTCCCTAGTTCGATCCCAGCTCGCGCCAAGTGAGCTTTGTGGTTGACAAACACCTTGTGCGTGGGTTTTCTCGGGATTCTTACGTTTCCTCCCACTTTCTTCATTCCGTCATTTCATTCATTTCTAATCATCACCGTCACCTTGAGCATAGCAGGCATAACCGTGAGACTAAAACTAAAAGATTTCATTTTATAATTTTTTTTCAAGAATATAATAGGTGAAAGTTCACTAAGCAGCAGCTGCTTTTCTCTCTTCGTACCCTGCAATCAATTGTACAGACTGAAGATGCCTAAAAACTTAAGATTTGTAGGAAAACAATATGCAGATTATTTAAATCAGTGGTACAATCTACCTTCAATATTCTTCGCACGTTTAGCAATATTTATTTACATGGCTGTATTTGCCAAAATTACGTTCGTCAGTTTAATCTGATGAAAAGCTGATTTTTCTCCTTGTGTCGTGTGTAATCGTCAGGACCAGATTACATTTTTCTAAGACCTGGACCAAAGCACAATTCTGTTCCCTAGCCTCTGAAAAAGATTATAATTCTTGTTAACTTATCTAATGTGTTGCTGGAAAAAAGGTCAGTCCTCTTCCCTGTGTTTGTAAATATCCATCTTTTATATATAAAAAGCCATCTTATATATATATATATTCCGGAGAGTATCCGAGTTTACATCAAGTGCAATGCAAAAAGTTGCATTGCAAATTTCGCTCGCTATCAAGTCGAACAGGGTGGTGCAATAACTTCCTCGAAACTGTTACATACAACAGCGTACCGTTCATTCACTAATTACAGGATTTCCAGCCATTTGTCAGATTTTTCCCCCACTTTTCGAATAAGCTATTGATAGCAGAAATGGAACGGAGTTAAAATACGGGACATTTCCCTGTCCCGACTAAATTTACGGGGACGCGGGACACTCGGACCCAAAAACGGGACGTATGGAAGGCTTAAGCGTAAAATAAATAGTTTTATTGTTGAAGTATTCATTTCCAATCCTTCTGCATTTAATTCGGGAATTTCCCGAGTACTTCTTTCACGGCGTGTACATCAAAACTTCCACTAGTACGGAAATTTGAACTCAGCACTTGAAATAGTAAGCGTTACATAGTCTTCGGAACCCCGAGCATTATTAAGCTTCTTAAATATGACAAGAATTTTTACGCTATTGCTGGTTTTGATTCTACAGAATACTTATTTGAAGGGCAGCAACAAATGGCTGAACTAAACTGTTATTGTTGGAAAACGAAATATTAGTTGAAGAAACTTGTGTTTTACATCAAAGGTAAGAAATAATACCAATAGTTTACTAATGCATTTATATATGTATTATTAGTACCGGCACCTACGATCTTAAACTCGTCAAACGTATGAGTGATAACGTCCCTCGGTGCCACCGAGTCGACGAGCACACTATTCACGGAAAATATTTTCTAAAGTACAAAATTGCTTATTTTACTTCAAATACGCTATAAGCATAATCCAAACATTAATTTGTTCTATAACTATCTCAAGCTAACGTAAGTTTTTTTTTTTCTTTAATTCATTTAGTGCATTCAGAACTTTATAAAGGTCGTATATTGAATGTTGTTGTCTAACTTAATGTGAAAGCATCTAATTCGCCCAAGGAAAATCTAAAATCTGATGAAAATCACTTACAATGTGATCACCTTAGTTGTACCAATAATATACTAACAAATAGGTCAAAAACCCAGGTGGGTTTTAAAGTGGGTATTTTCAGGTGGGTCCAACCCTGATCAAACCACTTAACATACTCAACAACTTTTTTAACAACTGTCCAAACTCTTTTTGACTAAAATTAGAAATCACTTTATTTTTGATCATATGACCCAAAATTAAGGAACTTGTGAAATTCAGGGAGTTAAAATTAAGCGAGTTATGAGTTTCAAAATTTTCAAACGGCCCCCAATTTGAAACAGTATGACGGATCGAATTCGATATTTGTGATATGAATGAACTGACCAAATTTGGTCTTAATCCACTTCCTTTTAGGGAAGTTACTGTATCCCTATATACAAGAAATGGATTCTACTATTATAAAAATAAATGGATATCGTGAGATCTCCACAACAGGTATATTAAAAAATCTCACACACAAACCAAATTTTATAAGGTCGCTGGCAAGAGGATGTAATACAATTGGGGTCGTGATAGGAATCAGGTTGAGAACCGCTGATCTAAGTCAATGTTTTAGAAATGTGACACACCCCACTCTCCTGTTAAAAAAATATCTTTACTCTTCACGATTCTTTCATACACCTAATTCTGTATTTTAATGTGCTACGGCTGAGAGCGAGTGAGTGAGAGAAAGAAAGAAAAGTTATAATAGCATTTAAATACCCTCCCTTCGGTGGGGAATTTTCTGTATCGAAGAGCACCCATTATCAAATTTTGTGCTTTTATGCCCTACCTCTCACTTCAAAGTTACGTTACTAATATTCGTAAAAATGATATTGCTGTTCTGTGTATATAAGATCCTTCCCATACCAAAGGTGGTTGTTCATGTGCAACGGTTTACAAGAGCACAAAGCAGTATATACTGATTGTTTTACGGGTTATTAATAAGACCGTAACATCCCTATATTAAATTTTAAATCGAAACTGGTTCAAGAGTTCTTTTGCCCTTCTACTCAGGTACCAAATTTCACAGAAGTAAATCCCAAAGTTACGCGGATTTGCATATCCAGACGCCTAAGTATGAAAACATTTACGCTCACTCCAACCTTACTCATTTCATAAATTCAATCTGTCTTACGTATGTTATTAAGACGTAAAATCAAATGTGATTTATTCGAAAAAACAATTTTATACATTGCAAGAGCTGTGACATCCAAATACTCACTGAGAACTCATAGTCGTATCGGAATAAACAAAAGCGAGTATGGAACAGTAAACTGCTTTCACAAACGTCAGAAGGCCTGCAAAGGGATATGAAATGGTCGAAGTGATTTGGGTCGATACTCTTATCAATCACTTGTTTGCTGGTTCAAACCCAATAGGAAGTTTTTTTTTTAAGTGTCTTCCTATTTTCATCCGGAGGCTGAAAATACGAAAATATTTCTTTGAGTAATTCATTAGAAACTTCTTTTGTTTCAAATTCGATTAGAACGGAAATTATATGAATTGCAAATCTGAAATCTATAGCTGAAAAAAATATGAAGTATACTCACTACTCCATTATTATCCTCTGATTTGTAAGGAAAACTATTTACAAACAGTAATAATTTCAGAAAACTATCCTCGGGGAGATTTTCAATATTCGGGTGGAGGGCAAACATTGGTAGTCCACACTGAGCACGATCGAATATAAGGTCTTGAAGGCGGAAATTTATAGGTTCCATTTCATCATCTGCTTCTTGGCACTGAAGAAAACCCCTCTAAGTGACTGGGATTGAACTAGGACCGATCGTTATGAAGTTAGCACAATTATTATCAAATTCTAGAGTTTGAGTCAACAGCTTGCTGTCATCCGTGAAGAAGATAAGATGACAAGAATGGGTTATAACCATGAAAATAAAGGCACAGAAGTTGCAACGGACCACACATATTACAAGGAAAAGCAATGGTCGATAATCTGAAACAATTATTAAATGCACATCAAGAGATAAGAAATAACCTAGGAAACGTCCCCATACAAGTTATGAAATCAAAAAACCTGAAGAGATAACTGGAAATGAATTACTCGATATTTATTCACAGTGGTGGAAGAAGAAAGTTGGAAAGCCCTTCAACTGCGGGCTGATAACAGCTGTTATACAAAGTATTCGAAAAATGTTGTTCTCACCTGAGCGCCATGGTAGCCTAACAAAAATTCAATTTGGTAATAGACCTATATGTTTTGGCTTTAAATTAAGTAGGAACCAGACTTATTTCCAGTCGCCATGGCGACGTGGTACTCAAGACTTTACGCAGCCTGGATAAACATATTACTTCATGATACATACTTGATATAAGTATCCCGCAAAAAAGCACTCAATTATTAAAATTACTTCAAAAATATTACGTTATATACCTTTAAAACACCAGTCTTTGATCTTGACTATAAACCAAACCATTAACGAACACGTAGTTGTGCAAACAGAGATTATCCAGACCAAATTTATTTACTTCTATTTAACTCGACTCATAATGCTTTCAAAGCTCACACTCTGTTAACGTCATTACACTAAACCGTACACACTAACAAGAGGCTAGGGTACATATAGGCATTAGTAGTTGTTTGTAGAGTAGGAACTGATTTTTTTTTTAATTTTTTTTTTTTTTTTTTAGTTTAACGTCCCACGAATATGCTCCGAAGCTATGCAAAACTGGGATGATGATGACCAGGGTGGAAAAAAATCAATTTTTTAAAAATAATTTTTGTTGATGTTTTGACTTGAATTTATTTTTTAAAATTTAAATCAACTCTTTCTCCTGGTATAATACAAGTCGCTAACTGAAGAAGAACATTAAAAATTAGAATAAAATGTTAATCATGCCATTTAAATGAAAGCATTGGGGTTCAATTTTGAATTAATCCCCAATCGTTAACCTATTTCAATCCCAAACAATGTTTCTTACGCAGCCAAGTTTAGCAGCATGATCAACATGACACTCTCTTTTTTATATATACATAAGTTATTGATATTTGGCAGGGGCATACTTTAAAAAAAATCAAAACTAGCTTGCGGCACGAAATACATATAAAATATACGAATTTCGCCTAAAGTTAAAAAAAAAAAGACTTTATAAGTTTCGGACCCCTCTAAATATGCCCCTATTATCTGGGAATAAACAGACGCGCACACAAAAGAATATTCGTCCTTAATGCCCACGGTCATTTCTCCGCTGGAATAGTTAAGGATTTAAAAACTCAAGTTACGAACAGAAGAAAGCAGGATTCCCCCGTTACCCGTTCAAAACGAGATTTTCCCTAATCATCCTCTGCATGACACTAGTTTTCATATTGTGCTGTACATACATTTGAGTCCCATTGTATTATGATTATTATCTTCCATAATCGAAATTACAGAAGAAAAGAGATTTTACTTATTTTCACTTAAAATTAACTTAGTCCGAAATTTGATCTAAATCAACGATTTTTATTTTAAAAATCAAGTGATTGAAATCAATCCACCCTGATGATGAAAATGAACAAAATGGAGGACTGAAGAAACGAGGAGGAAACAACATCGAGAAAATCATGCACATTGTGTCTGCCCACCATAAAGTCAACTTGACGAGAGGTGGTATTAAGTCAGAGACTACGCACACCAGATATAAGCGTTCTACCCACTAAGTTACAACACCTCAGTATTTTATTTATGTTTTCGCATGTTCATTACAGCTATTTTGAAATGGGAAGCAACATGAGCAGCAGACAATGGTACGCGATATTTGGCACAGGGTTGTCGGATTACGGATTCTCCTTTCCCTTCTCGCTATTTCTCCACTTAATGTTATAGCAAATTAAGTATTCATAGTAACAAAAATGTTATTCCAATAAAATCCACAATATTTACTGTTCACGCTGGAAATATAAATAAGAACCAAATTGTCTTTTAATTTATTCCATTACAAATGTTAACAGCTCGTCGTCCGTTTCATCCTGCTATCAATATCGTCTACGATAATTTGTGTTTTGTCACTGTTAGCCTGAGATTTAAATTTATTATAACAGATTAGAAATTTTGTTAATCACATTTAATCAAATTTCATTAACTCTTCTCTTGTAATAATTTTTATAATTGGTGCAAAAGATAATCTCCAATCTTCCTGTTACGAGCTTAGTATTTTCATTGGTTCAGAAAGGCATTCTCCCTGAGAATTTCCTTACTTCAACATTGATAAATCACACAAACGAAATGAATTCTAAAGTCTGTCTTTTTATAGTTTTGGAAATTAAGGTTTTGCTTTTCTTCCTCTTAAATTTTTGCAAAATTTTTCTAACTACAAATAATCCCTGGAACCACTTAAAAAACTGAAAACTATTTTTCAAACATACATTTTATAGCTTACAAAAGCAGTGCGAATTTTATTTACTAAGAAATAATTCGAGGTACAGTCATACGACAAACGAAGAAGCCTTGTTCCCACCCAATCGTATCAGCTCTCCGCGTCTCGAAGCAATCAAGTTTGATTTGAGTGCTTTTATTTATGATGCCATTCAGATCCCTGTGCGTTTGTTCAACAGTAATGGGCTCATATTTTGAGTTGAGTTGAACTGATTTTAACCCCCGTTTCAGGAGCTAGGCTATATGAGACGGGACCTACTGATTTTCACGATTGTTTTATACGGAAACGTCTGTCTCGACAAAAAATTTACACGGGAACATGTGGTTTCAACGTATGTGTTAATAATTCATTTTTCTACCTGATAAAGACAGTAATTAATATAGTTATACAATATTTCTACGTAGAGCGTCTGGTATTGACAACATTCATGGTGGTGACAATAGCTACCGCCTGCCACAAACTGACTACACTGTGTAACTGTGATTGCAGAAAGCAGATAGCCCACTCAAGACCATGTACATTATCAGGTAAACTTTTTGTGATGTCCCTCCGCTTGTACTAAACAGGAGAAAGGAGCTAAGAAATGGTGATTTGGAGTTCTCATGTGATCTTTAGGTGTGTAACCTTAGGAGTAAAGTTATGTTTAATACGTGAAATTATATGTAAAAGTTGGTACTACTTGCAAGACGCGGAAGGTTTCGACATCAGGACCATGGTCGTCGTATAGCATAGCGAATCGATGCTTTTAGTGGCCACCTAGCACAAGGTGGTTCGTGTTTTATGCACTAGTTTTTATGCCTTACATCCACACTGTATATCGAACAATAAACACTACCAAGTGAGCCAAGGTCACAACTTAGAATTTTGGAGGAGAAACTTTTTTTAAAATTATTTTTATATGGTTCGTTGATACAGCAGTAATGCCCTGCATTGAATTATACAAGGATACTGAAGAGGAACTATTGAATTTCTGTGAGGTCCAGAGATTAGTGAATTTGAGAACACAGTACAGAAATCGTGGGAAGTGAAAATCAACCAGCGTACAGAAACTTGTCGTTTCGTAAAGGTAACTTAACCTAACAATTTTTAATATTGTAAGTGCTTTTTTGTAGGTTTGAAACTGCAGGGGCACCTCTTAAATAAGCTAAGTCAACTTGAAAAGCGCTATAAGTGTGGTCAAATAAGAGGATTGGGCCTATGTTTAGCAGAAGGGGTCCAGGTCTTTTCTCTAAAAATTGTTACAGTTTTGGTAATTTCTGTTCACATCCGGTTAGTTTAGAGTAGGTTATGTTAGTTTAGGGCTAGCTTAGGTTAGTTTAGTATAGTTTAGGTTAGGTTAGTGTATGTTAAATTAATGTAGGTGTTCCGCATTATTTTCCAAAAAATGATAGAATCTCGCTTCTTTCTATAATATTAGGTAAGTTTAGGTTAATTCAGGTTAGCCTAGGTTAGATTTGGTTACGTTATGTTACGTCTAAGTACTTGCATCATTCATTTCTTCTGTAAATTTTGTGTTTTTTACGTGCTTCTGGACCCCTTGTACTAAACATACTCCGAGGATTGTTCTCTAACTCACTGGGCATGGGTAGCGTTCGAGTTGGAGTAAGTGGAGGCAGGTGAGTATCACAAACGACAGGAATTCGTAGGTGCAGAGACGAACGTTATTCTGTATGCAGTAATTTACAGTAACTTTGATGAAGTTACATTTGTTCCATTACAGTGCTTCACGTGTTTAAGTTCTCTTGTACTGGATACATTGTTGTTTGTTAATACATACAACCTTTTTCGCGTACACTTTAAATTGATTTCTGCGTTGACATCTCATACAACTCTTTTCTAAGATCCCCAGTGTTACTTACTTCACAAAATACAGCTGAGCGAGCGAAGGGGGCTAGAGGGCGCAGGGCTCGGTTTCGAATTTGTTCCTATGAATGTTCTGTTCAAAGTGCACTTTTGTCCAATTTTATTCGTAGGAATTTTCAGTTTTCACTCATGTAGCCCCTTCATATTAACCGATTATTTACGCAATAACAATATTCCTTTGTAATTAACCTTTGATCATTTCAAAGGACACTGCGATTCACTACTGACTACATCCCTGTTTGCACTTCTGAACGAAACAGCATAATGCTACGATAAATAATCGATCTCACGATTTGTTAATTTCAACTAAAAACCGAAATGGACTCAGCGTGAATCTACCAAAGGTATGGCTTCACTGCACCTTCATACAGATGCACCTATGCCTCAAGCAATATCATTTGACATTAGTACTAAACAAATACCTGGCTTTCTGTTGTGACCAAACCAAAATTGAATCTGACATGTGACCCCTCCCCATTCTTTCACAATAGAACTGCTTTGGCAATTAAAGAGAATAGCCCTGTGTAACTTCTCTTTTTCAATTTTTTAATATAAACCAGGCTGGATGCAATAGTTGCAAGAAAAAAGGGAACGAATTGTCAATTGTATTTTCTCGTTATAGTGTAAACGAAATCGGTAACTGTATGTGTTTTTACAAATACAGCATCTATATTAAGGCCTACAAGTCACTATGTCCATTGCATGTTCTATTCAAATCTAGGCACAGAACTAGGTTACGGTAGCTCCAACAAACCTAGACTGCCAGATATATAATGTTTATCATAGACTGCTCTATAGACCAAAACAAAAATTAATGCAATTTAATCATACGGCATGAATATACACTAATTGTTTCACCTTACCTTCTTTACTCCCTTGTAAACGTAAACATAGAGTTCCCTGCCAAAATTGAAACATATTCTGTCGCCATTACCACTAGGATCCGGCAAAGTAACAAACGATACTCTTACTGACGTACTTCCTTGAGTGTTTGTATATCCAACCCTGTTGGGTCGCGAATATTCGGAGAGAGTCATTAGTCTATAAGTTCCTTCTCTTGTAATGAACTGTGTTTTTAATTCGTCCTTTCCCCCTCCATCCACCTGCACCGCCATTTTACTTCGACACTGTTAAGGTCCAAATTCCCGTATGATCACAACATATGCGCACGCAGGAACGGAACCGGAAATCACCAGTTAAAAATGACTCTCGAAATGCAACACACTTCCAACCAATCTGCATGTACTACCATGAGCAAAATAAATGACGCGTCTCTTTATTCTGAAGTTTTTTGAAAATATCTCCGTTTTCTTTATATGTTCGAAATTTCGGAAGGTTTCCCCAGCAGGACAGGTTAATAACAAACCCGTTTTTAATATTTGTGTTAGATATTAGCTTAAAATAAATAAATTAGAAGCAAAAGACATTAAATCGACAGAAATCTCGAGAATTACCAACTCTGCTAAAGTGGGAAATTTTCAAGAACACAAGGGAATTCTGCATTTCAACACGAAGCAGCGACATCTATGTCATTGAGAGAAATGTGGATTAAATCTACAAACTAAACTTTTAACGAATATTTCTAGTATGTCTTATTATATGCATTATCTGCAAACTCCAAATATATGAATATATGCTAAGTATTAACATAAAGATAGAGCAAATAGTGGAAATTATCTATGGAAAAGGACGAATTGGTAGGGCGATCGTAATGAAATATCATCTTTACCAGAACAGGCTCAGTTCACTTAAAAAAACAAATAGCTCAGTTAGTTAAAGAGACGAGTCTGTATGCTGAAGGTAGCGGGTTCGATCCCATAGAAGTGCCGTTGTCATTTTTATCACTACACTACGGTTATTTTATTTATTTTTTTATGTGGGAAAGAATCAAATTGTAACATATGTGTAAAACTCATGACGATACCAAAAAAAGAAAAAATACCGTTGTCGCACTTGCATTAGCGTCCCTAATTTTGTTTGCAAACAGTTTCGTAACTATTTCCCCTGTGCTCACTGCTCACCATATGCTCGCTGGCGCATAACGAATGTTTCCCAGTAAATGTTAATTCTAATTTGGAGAATTTTATAAAGTTTCACAATATTTCTCACTAGATAATCTTCTATCTACGTGTTTGGATATTTTGATAACAGATTTCCCTATTAAATGTTTAATTTTCCCTAGATGTTTAATTACGGAAAAGTTTTACAATGTATTTGTATTGAATTGAAATTGTTTTGAATTTACTACATAAGGTAAGTAGACCGAAGGAGGAGAACTCAAGTAATTGATATTCTACGTAAAAGCAACCTATTGTAGAATGATGATGCTTCTTACCTTCAGCACATAATCTTTACGTTAGAGAGTCAGAGAGAGAAAAATCCTGGTTTTTCCTCCTCTATGACCACCCATCTTAAACCTCTACATATCATTGTTCGTCTCACAAAATTTCGGTGCTCCAAAAACATTCATATAATAATAATAATAATAATAATAATAATAATAATAATAATAATAATAATAATAATAATAATAATAATAACAATAATAATAATAATAATAATAATAATAATAATAATAATAATAATAATAATAATAATAAAAATAATAATAATCCTGAATATGCCATCCTTACATAATGTAAGGATATCTTAGTTTCCTAGTTTAAATCTTAAATATTTTAGTTTAAAATGCTTTCTTTAGTACTTATTTGAGCAACCATGTAGGAGGGGGTACGACTTTTTATTTTGCCCCTCTCATTTCAGTACCCTTCCAACAGAAAGTAATTTTTGATAAGCAGGACAGACAAAATGAATAAGAAATATATTTACAGCATCCTCTCCCCTTTCATGATTGGAATGTCACGTAATATTTTTTATTCTACGAAAGATGGCCCTGTGCGGTTAGGGGTAGGTAACTAAAGAAATACCTAATATATAGCGCCCCTTGATTGTAATATTACCGCTTCTTTATTTGTACGAGGGAAACCCAACAAGGTGATAAAAAGAATAGGAAAAATGTCTATGGAATCCAGTGGCGGATTCAGCACAAACTTCTGGGGGGGGGGTGAAATATTCTTTTGATGATGTGAAGCTGTCACAAATTACCACTTAACTAAACTAAACAATAGTGGGGCGAACAGGAACCCAGTCAGTTTAAATTGATGTAAAAGTTTAATTTTTGGCTTCATATTAAAGTTTTGGTTTCAAATGAGAATTTCAGTCCAAGTGGTCAATGACCAAATCTCGTGGGGCTCTTCAGTGTAGGCTAATACGGCCCCCTTATGAGAAAAGGCAAAATTATTAACATGTTTATAACTTTCGAATTTTTCGTCTATTTTAAAGAAATATTTTGCTTCGTATTAAAGTGTTGGTTCCAAATGACAAATTCAGTCCGAGTGGACAATGATCAAATCTCCGGGGGGGTCTTCAGTATAGGGGGCTACGGCTCCCTTATTGGAAAAGGCAAAAATATGAAAATGCTTATAACTTCCGAATTTTCCGTCTATTTTAAAGAAATTATTGGCTCCATATTAAAGTCTTGGCTTCAAATGACAATTTCAATCCGTGTGGACAATGATTAAATCTCGGAGGGCTCTTCGGTGTAGGGGTTTCGCCTTCTTTATGGGACAAGATTCACGTAGTTGATATTGCAAAATTGTTTTGTATATATAAGTGGAAACTTGCACCATTTGGTTAATTTTACCTCTTATGTTTTGCAGATTCATATTCCAAGCAATAGTTACTTCGCAGAGCTAAAAGAAGGCACTTACTAGTTTCATTAAAATGAAATGTCTTTTATGAGAGGAGCAGACGAACGAACAGGCTCCCAAACGTTGGTTGTGTCGTACGGTTGAAACTCGTTAAGCTCGCTTCAATTATTATTATTATTATTATTATTATTATTATTATTATTATTATTATTATTATTATTATTAATAATAATAATAATAATAAAGCATTGCAGGGATCTTTGGTGCAGGGGGTCCGTGGCTCGATTCCACTTCGTGCCAAGTGAAATTTGAGGTGGACAAATACCATGTGCATGGGTATGTGTTTTCTTGAGATTTTCCATTTTCCTCCCACTTTCTTCATTTCATCATTTCATTCATCATCATTCTCCCTTAGCGTAGGTGCATAATCGTCCAACGTTAAACTAGATATTGCAATTTCAATAATAATAATAATAAAAATTAATTCAACTGAAAGGACTGTAATTTATGTGGACAGCAATTATCATAAATATGCAACCATTATAAAAACAATGCTTTGAGTAGAAAGATAACACTGGTCTACATCAATTTTGCTGACTGAAGGCTACCAGCTGTTCTTTAATAATTCGAGTGTGCTAAATCCAAAAATGAAATCCGTTTTTTTCTATCACGTCAGGTATTTTCACAAAATGAGATTTTATCTAATATTTCATGTATGCTTTAGAACCATTAATCGTAACGTAGTTCTACCAAATATCACAAGATGGCAACATACACTGTTATGTTTAATTTTATTTTTACGAGTTATTATGTAAGAATTAAAGAATATATTAAATAAAGTATAGGTAATTCAAAATCATATTCAATTAAAATTGAAGAAGATATTACGTATGTAAAGGGTTGAAATAAGGGAGCACTCGCAGCTGAATTTTTATGCAGGGTGACGAATTACGCTGCACTCTTTGTTTATGGAAAACACGGCGAGTTAATAGATTGCGAAAGGTGTGCTAGACTTTGTGGAAGTTTCGCGAACATTCACTGATCTGGTTATTTCTAGTATTGGTGCCCTGTATTGGTGTAGAGATATCTACAGGATTACAACTACTATACCGAAACAACGAACAAATATTTCGGAATTTATTCGGAAAGTGTATCATGCATATTTCGGAATTTAATTGGACGACCAAGATAAACCATGGGCATCACATAAAGTATGCAGGACCTGTGTAGAAAATCTCAGACAATGGAGCAAGGGTCGAAGAACAAGCCTTAGTTTTGGAATCCCAATGGTGTGGCGAGAGAAGCAAAATCATGAAAATGACTGCTATTTCTATATGGTAAATGTATCTGGTATGAGCAGGAAATCTAAACATACTATTCAGTATCATGATCTTTACTCTGCTAGAAGACCTGTTCCTCACAGAAATGAAATTCCTATCCCTACATGCAGCACGTTTGCAAGTTCCAGTGATGATGACGATTGCTCTGTCAACACAAATACAGAACGTAGTGAAGAGGACTTCGTGGTGTCTGATGAATGCAATTCATGCAAACCCTTCACTCAATCACAATTAAATGATTTAATTCGCGACCTTGCTCCACCAAAAGCATCAGCAGAATTGCTGGGTTCAAGACTAAAACAAAGGAATATGTTGCACCAGGAACAACTATCGTATATCGGAACAGAGAGAAGTATCTATTTCAATATTTTCAAAAAGATGAAGAACTTGTGTATTGTACAGATGTAAAAAGAGTAATTGAAGCTATGGGATGTGACTATGATGCGAAAGAATGGAGGCTCTTTATTGACTCTTCGAAGAAGTGTTCAAAGTGTGTATTGCTGCATAATGGCAATAAGTTGGCATCCATTCCTCTTGGTCACTTCACACATTTGAAGGAAAGCTACTAAACATTGAAAATGCTCCTTGAGAAGAAAAATTATGAGAATGATAGATGGCTTGTGTGTGGGGACCTCAAGGTAACTTGAATGTTACTGGGCCAACAAGCAGGTTTTACGAAATATCCTTGCTTTATTTATTTATGGGACAGCCGTGTAAGAAATGAACACTCGGTACGAAGATTGTGGCCTGCCAGAGTAGGTTTTGAAATGGGAGTGAAAAACATCCAGAACGAACCGCTTGTTGACCCTAAGACAGTGTTACTCCTTCCACTACATATAAAGCTGGGATTAATGAAACAGTATGTAAAAGCTTTGAATCAGGATGGTGCTTACTTCAAATACATTTGCTCGAAATTTCCTGCATTGACACAAGAGAAAGCTGGTATTTTTGACGGCCCCCAGATAAGGTTGCTAATGAAAGATAAAGAGTTCTTACAAACCATGAACCACACAGAAAGAGATGCATGGGATGCTTTTTGGCCGTTGTTACAAACTTTCTTGGAAATTTTAAAGCGGACGACTACGAATAACTTGTTGACAATTTGTTGGTCACATTTCAGAAGTTTGAAGTCAATATGGTGTATAAAGCTTCACTTCCTATTCAGCCATCTAGACTATTTTTCTTCCAATCTTGGTGCCCTTAGTGAAGTACAGGGTGAACGATTTCACCAGGGTATCAAAACAATGGAGAACCGGTACCAGGGAAGGTGGAACGAAAACAAGATGGCGGACTATTGCTGGTTGTTGCAGCGTTACGTTCCGGAGGCCACTTACTCCAGAAATCAAAGAAACGAAGATTTTTGCCTAAGTAGGTAAGCACGTTGTTATTTTGTTGTGTGCATTTATCAGCTTGAGGTCGTAAAGGAAATTAAAAAAATGTATTGGATTTGTTTAACTTTCTATCAAGTCTAAATTTATTACTGACAAATAAGTTCGTAAAACTACTCCATACGTAATATTCTCAAACCATATATATATATATATATATATGTGTGTGTGTGTGTGTGTGTGGGTGGGTGGGTGGGTGGGTGTGGGTGTCAGTAAATTTATCGTAACTTGTTCCGTATTTACATTAATATTAAGGCAATAGTACAATATTTAATGTAAGTTTCTTACTAAGATATATGGAACAAATAAGAAACTTCTGTCAGTGTAAGTATGATCCGATTGTGTAAAATTCTGACCTGATAGGCAAAAACTAACTACACCACTGGAATCAGCGACCTCGATTTCTTAAAAAACAATTCAAATATCTCAGTCAGCAGAAAAAAAGTTTTCATATGTAGACCAGTGTAATCCTTTCCAAGTGTTAACGAATGCGCACGAGATAAGACATGTCTCGAGAAAGAGACAAGACTCGCTTTGTGACATCCAAGATAATACGAGGCAAATGTTTTGGACACGAGATAGCTTGTAAAATGTCTCGTCTTGTCTGGAATGTCTCGAAAACAAAAGTCTAAGTTTTAAAATTATTTTTTCAAGATCTATTCTCTCAGAAGTAGTTCTCTGCCTTAAAATTAATAACGACATTTGTGATTTAAAAAAAGATAAACAATGCCTAAAGTTAATAGTTAACTTTTCGAAAAGAAGCTTCATTAAGGGTGAACCTGAAAGATGTCCACAAACTTCGGGAGGTGATTCGTGACATCGAAAGGAGACAAATGGTCCTCTTGCAGTTTTCGAATTCAGCTTCGTTGTCGAGATACAGGGTTGCCAACTGGTCGTGTTTGAGAAACTCACTGGGAATAAATTCAAGTCCTAGAATAAACTACTACTCATATATTTTTCAGGTCAATTGACTTATACCATGTTGTAAGGTCAAATATTTATTTATGAAGTGTGTACAAAATTCGCCAGGGTCTTTTCTGAGAAAATCGTTGAGAAAAAGTCACCTCCAAGAATAAACTACCCCTCGTAAATTTTTCTAAGAGAAATATCTGATACTACAATATAGGGTTGTTAATTAAATATTGATTAATGAAAAATAAACAAAATTGTTAAAACCATTTTTGAGAAAATAGCGTTTTTCGATTTTCGGCTGTTTGTAAACCACACTTATTTTAGGTGGTAGGAAAAAATGGAAAAGCTCCTGTAAGAATACTAAGTAAACTCTAAGTTTAAAATTTGGTGTATATAAGTTGAACGGTATGGCCACTAGGCGAGTGCATATAAAAAGACGCCATGAAGCATGTAAATCTGTTGAAATCTGAATTTGATATTATTTTCACAATCACTATATTTTCTTCTCTCTTTTGTCGCTCGAAAAAGAAAAGCCTGAGTTTACCACAAAAAGCTAGGGAGTTTCTCAAAAAATATTCAATTACAGGGCCACCGCACTAAACTTTTTCAATTCAATTTCTTAACTGTGTTAGGCCGCAGTTATTACTGAAGTGTGTATTTGGATAATACGAATAAAATTATCGTATTATTCAAATACATCGAATGTCAGATTATCGAATAAAAAACTTCGATTGAAGAAAATCCACACTACAAAACTAACTCACACTTTGAGCACATTTTCATTAGACATATAATAGACCAATTAATGCAATCATTGTTTATGAAATATGAAAAAAATCAAATGAGTCACTTTGGGAAAGTCGTTCAAAAAGAACACGTCAGGAGTAAGCTACCTCTTGTGAATTGTTTCGAACAATGAGTTAAGATATACTTTTGCTTATTAATGAAATATTTATTTGCGAAATTTGAACAAAATCGCCTGTCGTTCGAGAAAATTGTCGGGGAAATAACCTTGACCCCAAAAATAAACTATCCGTTGTAATTGTTTTTCATAGAAATAACTTATACTAAAATATAGGGTTATTAATGAAATACTTATTTATGAATTATCAATAAAATTGTCCGAGTGATTTTTGAGAAAATCGTGAGGGAAAAATAACTCCACGAATAAACTATCTCTTGCTGATTCTTTCAGGGTAAGCGAGTTTTTCCATATTACTAGGTTTTTAATGAAATATTTATTTCTGAGTACGAACAAAATTGCTTGACTCATTTTTAAGAAAACCGTGGAGGAAAAACACCCCCAAGAGTAAACTACCCCTCGCATATTTTTCAGGACAAACGAGTTTTGCCATATTGTTCGGTTATTAACGAAATATTTATTTTTGAAATATGAATAAACTCTTTTGAGTCGTTTTTGAGAAAATCGCCCAGACAACACTCCATCAAGAATAAACTACCCCTCGCACTTTTTAGGACAAACGAGTTATGCCATATTGATAAGTTATTAATGAAATCTTTATTTATGAAATATGAACGAAAACATTTGAGTCCATTTTGAGAAACTCACTGAGAAAAAACTCACCCCCTTAGTATAAACTACCCCTTGTAGATTTTTCTCAGATAAATGCCTTATACCACAAAATAGGGTTGCTAATTAAATATTGATTTATAAAAAAAGAAAGAAAACAAGATCGTTAGAGCCAGTTATGAGAAAATGTATTTTTTTCTATTTTCATCGTACAGGAAACTACCCTTGTTTTGGGAGTAGAAGGGAAATAAAAAAACTATAGGAAATACTATGAAAATCTTAAACTAAAATTTGGTGCAGATAAGTTGAACGGTATGGCCTCTAGGCGAGTGCACAGAAAAGTGTAGCGAACGGACGGACGAACAGATAGACATGTATCGAAAAATAACTTTTTCGGTGTTAGGGGCTATAATACGTGTAAATTCGTTGAAATCTCAAATTTGATTTTTTTTCGAACACCATACTTTCTTCTCTCATTTGTCACTTCAAAGTAAAAGAAACTCAGAAGTAAAGATAAAAGACACCTACTTTTACACATAGACATTTATTGATTTAAAACTGTTTTAGTTTGTGTCATTTCACTTCCAATTGAAAGGTTTTACAATGATTAACGGCATACCAATGACGAGACGGAAGTTTTCAGGAAGTAAATGCATTCAGAAGTCTAGACTGCATTACAGCTATCAGCCTGTTTTTATTTCTGCAATTGTTAACAGCTGTAATTTCGTCCAAACGCTACATGAAATAATTTTTGGTTGACGTCATTGTGTTACTATTTTAGTATTGTTCACTTCAGACTTGGTTTAAGTTTTGTCTTAACGGTTATACATTTTTTTCTTATTTCATCGTTACACATTAGAATAAAATGTTGTGGTGACTGAATAGATTCGAACCTACGAACATTGAGTTTTTATTCTTCAAACAATTTACCAATGGACCAAGCTTTGTCCTCGCGTTAAGGTACGGTTACAGGGTTTATTACGATTTAAATAAAATGGCTGGCTGTTAGAGTTTTCTGCCCAAATATTTCGATAAAACATTTTCATTGTTTCGTAGATACGTAGAGCAATGTTTAGATACACATTCTAGGATAGTGCACTTTGGTGAATATAATAATTTCATGCCAGATAAAAGCTAGATATGTTTTGATAAAAAGTTTCATATGTAGTTCTCAATAATAGGCTTGCTATTCGGGGTGAAGTTTCAAGGTTCAGCATTGACTAGCAGTTTTTGCTATTAATATCCCTTCTAACAATATTGGCAGTGGACAAAAGTTAGCCCGTGTTGAAGCGTTTTGCTCCTAATTTAATTATTTTACTTTATTATTTAACGAATATATTGAAAATTGTCAGCAGGCACGTATACAGTAATTTATTTCGGAAGGGGCCCGACTTCAATATTAGGATAAATTATAATAAAATTTTAAAAGATAATCCCAAAAATTAGGCTAAATTTACAGAAAAGTTGGGATTTCAGAGGGGGTCCGGACCCCCTGTACCCACCCCTAAATGCGTCCTTGTTTGTCAGTACCGGGTAACGTTTCCTCATTTTGAAACCCTCAAAAACTTCGGATATATAAAGGGAAAAGAGTTATTTTCGATAAAATATCACTTCAAGGAGACGCGACAGTTTTATTGCACATGGTGGTATCCAACGTTCACAAGGGCAAGAATTCCTTCCCTTTTATTCTTTTGCTATTGTGCTCTATCGAAAGGTTAGGTTTGTAAAATATTACTCTTACAAACAAGCGTGATTGGCAGATAGGAATACTGAGCAGAACTCCACAGAAATGCATGCTGAACTTACGTTTATAGCTACCCTTTGGTGATTTGGCCTCAAGGTCAATCGAGTGGTAATTCAGTTCCGTCTCTGTTCTTGAGCCATGTTCGTATTACTTCGAACAGTTTTGCTAATGAAAAGCATGCCTCGTAATATAACAGATTTCTTTCGCGTAAGAAATCGAAACTCAGTTGGTCAGAGCAACTAGTCTGTACGAATTAGGTTGTTAGTTAGAGCCCAGTACGAGTAAGGGTTTTTATTACTATTGATTGTTTTTATCTTTTTTATGCGAGGAAAAATCAAATTGTGACATCGCGATATCAAACGTATTTGGTTAGGTAACTTTGTCTTAGCTAAACTTTAAACATCAGTAACCGTCGAAATTATTTCACTAACCGATCAGTCACTGAACATTTCAAACACGTCAAACCAGTGGCATAATATGAAGGTTAACCTCTCCTCCGCAGTCCTTAGTTATGCGTTCGTACTTTCAGGTGCGTGACAAGGGCCTTGCGACTGCCCGGGGCGCCAGAGAAAGAGGGGCGCCAAAACGAGCCTCAAAAAGTAAATTTTAGAACGTGTTTTCTACTGACGTTTTTTTTATATTCTTGTAAAGTAGTGGCAATTACATAATTATGGAAGAAGAGAGTTTCATAATAATAAGGGGGCTGTATCGAAAAATGGAGAGATGGCATGCAGAATAAAGAGTGGCGGGGGTGTAAGTATTGTTTGTTTGTTTGCTTGAATTTGGCGTTCCACGGTTATGCCTTAATGGCCAAAGGAGATGTGGATACTAATTATAGTGGAGTCTGAACCACTTTTATCGTTCAACAGTAATCCACCGGGAATTGGATCCGGTACCACAGAAGGCAGGCGTGCTAGCCACAAGACCAAGCGGGGGGCGGGGAGTTTGTATTGTTTACAGCGGGCCATATTCTTTGTGAAGTTTTCCTAGGTAATGAATGTCTTTTTGAAAAATGGGTTTAAAATATTAAAAAACTATGATAAAATGTAAAATATAGGCTAGTACTAGGGGGAGGGCGCCAAAAAGTCACTTTGCCCGGGTGAAAATTTGGCCTGGTCCGCCCCTGCGTACTTTCTGTATATTTTTGGCCTTGCAGGTTGTGCGGTCCCCACGCCACAGGGCGCTATTTACGCGTATGCTTCGAACGTAATTCAATAACTGCTTAAGAAATTCTACCATCAGCGTGGAAACGGGAATATATATTTTTCTAATAGTCCCATAGAACTTTCATTCAGAATGCCAGATGCTATTAAGTAGAAGGAGGATCTGATGTTTCCTAAGTAAGTTCCTTTCAGAAAGTTTGCTATTTCTTTAACCTGATGTAAATAATTATACTCATCATTATTAGCCCGACACAAAACCATTCTGGACAAATCCCTCTAGAAAACTTTATTCTACCTAATTTTATAAGCGACTCAACGGTGAAACACTTGTTAACGAAAGCAATGCTGTGTATACACTGCCTTGTTTCTGACAAAATATAAAGTGTTTTGTAATCTTTAGACACTTTTCCTAATCTTTCTGTCACCCTTGGTTATGTAGGGTGGCCTCGAACAAATAAAGAAGAGGTAATATTACAGTCAAGGGGCGCAATAATTATATTAGGTATTTCTTTTGTTACCTAACCATAACGGCCTAGGGTCGTCTTCAGTAGAATAAAAAATGTTACGTGATATTCCATTCACGAAGGAGGAAAGGTTACTTTAAATATATTTCTTATTCATTTTGTCTATTCTGCTTGTCAGAAATTATATACTTTCTGTTGGGACGGTGCTGAAAAGAGAGAGAGAGAGGGGCGAATAAAACTTCGTGCCCCCTCATACATTTTAAATTTTGTTACATGGTTGCTCAAATTATTACTAAAGAAAGCACTTTAAACCAAGATATCTAAAGTTACATTATGTAAGGGTGGCATATTCAGGAATAATAATAATAATAATAATAATAATAATAAATGTCTTTGGAGAGCCGAAATTATGTGAGACGAATCATTACATGTAGAGCTTTACGATGAGTGGTCATAGGAGAGGAAAAAACAGGGTTTTTCTCTGTCTGACCAACGTAAAGATTATGTGCTGAAGTTAAGAAGCATAATCATTCTACAATAGGTTGCTTTTACGTAGAATATCAGTTACTTCAGTTCTCCTCCTTCGGACTACTTACCTCATGTGGTAAATTTAAAACAATTTCAATTTAAGACAAATACATGTAAAACTTTTCTCTAATTAAATATATATAGGGGAAATTAAACATTTAATAGGGAAATCTGCTATCAAAGTGTCCAAAAAAGTAGATAGAAGACTATCAAGCGAGAAACATTGTGAAACTTTATAAAATTCTCCAAATTAGAATTAACATTTACTGGAAAACATTCGCTATGCACCAGTGAGCATGTAGTGAGTAGTGAGCACAGGGGAAATTATTACGAAACTGTTTGCAAACAAATATTAGAGACACTAATGCAAGTGCGAGAATGGCATTTTTTTTTTGGTATCGTCATGAGTTTTACACATATGTTACAATTTGATTTTTTCCCACATAAAAATAAATAAAATAACCACAGTAATAAAAATTACAACGGCACGTCCATGGGGATCGAACCCAATACCTTCGGCATATAGACTAGTTCCTTTAACTAACTGAGCTACTTGTTTTCTTACGTGAACTGAACCTGTTCTACGGTAAAGACGATTTTTCATTACGATTGTGCTAAGAATTCGTCTTTTTCCATAGGTAATTTCCACTATTTGCTCTATCTATACGTTAATACTTAGCATAGATTCATATATTTGGAGTTCGCTGATAATGCATGTAATAAGACACATTAGAAATGTTTCGTTAAAAGTTTCGTTTGTAGATCTAATCCACGTCTCTCTCAATGACATAGATGTCGCTGCTTCGTGTTGAACTGCAGAATTCCCTCGCGTTCTTGAAAATTTCCCACTTTAGCAGAGTTGGTAATTCTCGAGATTTCTGTCGATTTAATGTTTTTTGCTTCTAATTTCTTTATTTTAAGCTAATATCTAACACAAATATTAAAAACGGGTTTGTTGTTAACCTGTCCTGCTGGGGAAACCTTCCGAAATTTCGAACATATAAAGAAAATGGAGATATTTTGAAAAAACTTCAGAATAAAGAGACGCGTCATTTATTTTGCTCATGGTAGTACCTTCCCAAATAATATAAAAAACGAAATAGAGTAAATGACTTGAAATTCCAGGTAAATCCTGGGAGGAAAATATAATTTTATTTTTAAGTAAGTAGTCAAAAACATTTCAGATTAAATTCCATACAGAAACAAATAATTAAAACATAAATAGTAACGAAGGTTATTATGTTCAATAAGCGTCTTCCTTATTACTAGAGCAACCCACATTATGTTTTTTTTTTTTCAAACTGCTTTATTCTTAATTTCAATCATTGTTTTACATTAATCGTGAATAACGTATAATATTTACTATACATTAAATAATCTAAATATCTTGATCTATTTACTAATATTTTATGCAAGCAATTTCTTTCATATTTGATGCACCGTCGTAAACGGATATGCTTTGCTCGAGTCCAGTGGCGTATTTACGATTTTGTTTCGGGGAGTGCTTTGCTAACTTTCGGGGGAAGGGGGGTTTTGCCTGAAAATGTGAAAATTCTGCACGATATTTCATATACTTTACTATAGTAAGTAAGATTTCGGGGAGGGCTTAAGCCCGAAAACCCCCCTAAATACGCCACTGCTCGAGTCAGTTTTATCTATCACTTGTGTGCGCCTTAGAAGGTGCATATACACAGAAAGGGAAAGTAAAAGATGCCACCAAAGAGTATAGAAAGTGCTCAAGTTCAAGTGGTATACATATTAATATAGTGAGCAGTTCTTGTGTACTATTCATTGTTGGCGGAAAGTTTTCTTGTTTTCCTTTTTTTCTTTTCTCTGCATAAAAGGCATACACCGAAAAGTTTACAGAAATAAAAATAAATCTTCCGTTGTTGTATTGTTATGTTCTCAATAATTTTACATTGTAAATATTGGTTTAAAAGATATTAATATGCTATATGTTAAACTTGCAGTTAAATAGAATTTTCCAAGAATTATGCTATATATTTTAAATTATGCTTTATGCTTTATTTTCTAAAATTATGCTTTTAAAATTAGTTTCTTCTGGACCCTTAGACAACCACAACCATGTTGAAGGTACCAACCATATGTCTAAATTGCTATTATGCTTTTTATGCTTTTAGGTTGCTCTACTTATTACTATTACAGTAGAACCCCTCTCTTTCGACCGTGCTCGTGCCGAACTTGTCCTGACTCGTCGGTGACTCACTAGACCCATTGTCATTTACTGTCGTCGCGGCATTGTTTTTTACTTGCTGTTACCTCCCATTTTAGTGCTCCATCATCTCTTGTATTGTTTCTTTCGTTGTGCGTGTTTTCAGTACTGCACTGTGCAGTTTCTAGTGATTATTGTTTCTTTGTTTTTACTGTAGAGAACAATACAGTCATTTTTGAGTTCAGAGGTTGTTTACTTTACTGTACATCCCTATTTTTCCTTATTTTGGATAATCCCACTTTTTTTTTTCTTTTTTGCGTTCCGACCATACCCCCAGTCCCAAAGGTAACGGATTAGAGAGGTTCTACTGTATTGCTAGGTTGAGCTCATTGATGGCTATATGTTTAAAATACACAATGTCGATATGGGAGACCCAAGTCCTTTGGTGGATGTAGCCCAGGCACGAGTCCTACGCCCCCCAACTTTTGAGTGACAAAAATAACTGAAGGTTTGATAGTGTATACTAAACTCATGCTATACGTATAATCTGGTTCTAGCTACTTTCCCCCAGTTTTTGGTTTAAAAGATCCAATATAATATTTCAGGCAAAAAAAAAAAATCTTGTATGCCTTATATCTGAAGAACTAAATAGAGTGTAACCAAACCCAAACTATCACTTTGCTTATTCCGAAAAAAAAAAAAAAAAAAAAAAACTCGATTTAGGTGCCGTTCCAAAATCTTATGTCCCCTGATCCAAAAATGCGTCAAAAGATCCAATATATGTCAATCAAAAATTTTCTTGTACGCCTTACGTCTGGAAAACTACATACAGTGTAGCCAAATCCAAACTATCACTTAACTCAGTATGATGTGCTTATTCAATAAAAATACGAAAACTCTATTTAGGGGCCATCCAAAAATTTATGTGGCCCATAATCCAAAAATACATCAAAAGATTCAATATATTTCAAAAAAAGATTTTCTTGTACGCCTTATATCTGGAGAACTACATTTACTGCAGCACAAACCCAAACTATCACTTGACTCAGTATGATGTGCTTATTCCATAAATTAAAAAAAAAAAAAAAAAAAAAAAAAAACGTGACCCTTGATCGGGAATGTAGCGTAGGATCCATACTGCGTAGAATCCAAACTGCGTAGGATCAAAAAATTCAGCTCAAAACCTGTTTGGATCCTACGCAGTTTGGATTCTATGCAGTTTGGATTCTACGCAGTTTTGGTCCAACGCCGTTGCCCTGAAATAATTGGATTTTTTGGATTGGAAATAATTGGATTGGAAACCTCAATAAAGTTGGATTTTTTTTAATTATTATTTACTTGGATGATGCTATCGGAAATGTGCTTCTAAGTTTTAATTCCAATTCTAGGTACTTGAAACATAAGATTTTACGTCCAGAAAATCTCCCATAAGAATAACATTTGAAAAATTTTCTCCTCCCGATTAGACCTCCTAAAAACTAAAAATATTCACTTCTCCGAATTTCCCTCTGGGTTAGACCCGGAATGCTACAATCATACGAAAGCTGACCATTGGGGCCCTACTAGAAATGTCGGGTGACATCCAGAAGTCCTAAAGGGAGAAGTCCTAAACGACAGAAGTCCTAAAAATATAGGCACTAGACCTAAATTTTAGGACTTATGCAGTTTAGGACTTGTGCCGCGATATGATTTTAGGACTTCTGGCGTTTAGGACTTCTGCCTTTTAGGACTTGTGCCGTTTAGGTCTTGTGCCTTTTTCATTCACTTGCTTTAGTTCTGAAATTCGCCACCACCACACGAAATTGCGACGATGCACCAACTAGTTGGCAATAATGTTACGAACGTAGCTAATTCCAACAGTAACAGCTATATTTGTACTACTAAGATTATTATTATCACTACCTGTTCTGCACTTATACACGAATTACATAATACAACCTATTTCATTCTAAAAATTAATTACATAATTAGTTAAGAAATTCGTTTCTTTCGAATGGAGATACGAAAATCCCAAGACAAATTCCTAAAACAAAAATAAATAAATAAATAAATAAATAATAAAAAATGTTTAAAAAGCATATTTTACCAGACTTCTGAAACCAAGCAAACATTCAGAATTGCAATATATACTGTGCGGAGCGTATTTTATTAAGAGTAGGACAAAAATCCACCAAAGTTAACTTAATTAGGACAAAAGCTCACAAGACATTTCACCAGTGAACATTACCAACATTAAATACCAACTGTATACATAAAGAACGCAGTAAATTTAAAATTGAACAAAGAACATTTATTCAATAAGACAATAAATTTATACATATTACACATGTATATAAATTCCAACACCACAGAATTGTAGATCTATATAGGGCTTGCATGTCTCTCAGGCGTTTGTTCCATGGCCAAATTATAATGAAAAATTAAGGATAACCATTTCTCCAGACTAAGTTGAATCTTTATTGTTTGAAGTGTTTTGCCCAATGAACACTATATATCACTGACATTATAATTGTTGTATGTGTAATGTATTAGCTTATAGAGACCTGCACGGGCCGGGCTTGGGCGGGCCGACTCTGCTATTTCTTTGGGCCGGGCCGGACTTGGGCTGGCCGACACTGATTTCTCTTCAGGTCGGGCCGGGCTGGGGCCGATTAATTGCAATTCTTTAATAATTATTGACTTTCGTTAAACGATAATTGGAATAAAGCCAAACGTTGAAGAAGTGTGTCCGTGTAAAATGTTACAAAGAATGCACTAGCTATTTACAGTTTGTGTTGCTTAGCGGCTCCACTTTCACTATAGAGGATTGCAGGCATTATGCGGTAAATTGAGCTCTGACCTTTACCTTCACTGAACTCAAAATATAACAAGAAGGGGTGAGAATGTTTTGCCTGTTGCTAAACAATATTGCCATCTTCACTTTATGCTAAAAACCAATTAAGTTAGATTTTTGTTACAGGGAATGGAGTTTTTGTTCTCTCGATGACAGGCAAAGTTCTAGGAGGCAATGGTACCATTCGGGAGGCAAGCGCAGGTTGTGAACCAGAGTTTAGAAAGTGTTTCTGAGGGTTAGGTCAAATTTAGTACTAAATTTTGAGAAATATTGGGGCTCGAGGTAATTTTTAAGAAATTATCGGGCCGGGGTCGGGCAAAAAACTTTTAAAATTTATCGGGCCCGGGCCGGGCTTGGGCCAAGGATTTTAAAAAACGTATCGGGCCGGGTCGGGCTCGGGCCGAAAATATCCAAAACTTTTCGGGCCCGGGCTGTGCCGGGCCTAGCTATGTTCGGGCTGGATTGTTCTCGAGCCGGAAAATTCGGCCCGTGCAGGTCTCTATTAGCTTATTTTAAAATATAAAAAACGATAATCATGCTTGTTGTTCTGTATGGTTGCGAAACATGGTCGCTTACTCGGAAGAAAGAATATAGATTGAAAGTATTTGAAAATATGATCCTGAGACGAATATTCGACCCAAGAGAAACGGGAATAGGGAATGGCGGAAACTTCCTAACGAAGAACTACATAATTTATACGGTTTACCCGACATTGTTAGGGTCATCAAATCTAGGAGGCTCACTTAGGCAGGTCATGTAGCCAGGATGGAAGAAAGAATGAACGCTTTCAAAATCTTAACAGGGAGACCAGCTGGAAAACGACCATTAGGAAGACCAAGGCACAGATGGGAGGACAATATTAAGATGGATCTCGCAGAAATAATACAAAGTAGAAACTGGATCCAATTGGCTAAGGATAGAAGTCAGCGGAGAGCTTTTGTGAACGCGGCGTTGAACCTCCGGGTTCCATAGACCATAGAGTTAGTTAGTGTATGTTTTTGCTTATTACGTACTGTATGCAAGAAGAAAGAAAACACTGATCATACATGAATTAAAAACTCCAACGGGAGTAGGCTTAAATCTTGCAAACGGTGCGAGATATTGAAAAAGTAATCGAAAAAAGTCTCCCCTTTACGGTATCTCTTGCCGATATTTATCAAGACGTCTTTCATTTGTGTCTGCAAAGGGACATGTACAGATGTGATTAATAACAAGGAGATTTATGCTCATATATGAATGATGCGCTGTGTACAGAGCGCAGGCGCAGCTAGTCTACCTATTAAAATGCTACAACAGCAATTAAAAGCGATTTTTTAAAACTGTTTTTCATTCCCATCTGACGATGGGCGGGCCGTAGAGGGTTACGCCTTCTCTTTGGCCAGTAGTTTAGATGAATAATTGATAATTACTGTAGAGGTGATAGACAGGTTTCAATTATATGTGTAGAGCCTAGAATAAAAATGTCAAATTTGATGCACCAGAGAAAAGTATGTTAATCTTAGGCTAAAGTTCGTGGCCTATTGGTCAGGTCATTATCGATATAGATGTGGATGGGTTTGGTATATATTGCGCTCCGGGTTGTAGTCAGGTGAATTTGTTGCTCTTTCGTAAATTGCGAGGAGATGGTCCAGAGGAGGATATCCAGAACGGAGGAGAGCAGGTGTCTGGTCCAAGAGATCTGTGATTGTAATATGAAATGTAGCTATGTGATGTGTGATATATCGGGTTCGGAGGTTATATAGATGGTCCAAAATAGGGGGCATGGTGGTATTTTGATAGAGTTCAGCGTTTGGGGTTTGGTATGAAAGAGAGTGGGCGATGCGTAACACCTTGCGCTCGAGAAGTTGAAGGCGGTCATAAGAATGTGGTGGTGTTGAAAGCCACGCTAGATTGCCGTATGTCATAGCTGGGCGGACAAATACTTTATAGGTGTATAGTAACACTTTGGCGCTTAGGCCCCAAGTTGTGCCTTTCAAGTTTCGTAATAGATTTAGACGTTGGCGGATGTTTTTCTCGAGAGCGGCTAGGTGGGTGCGCCATGTTAGATGTTTATCAAAATAGACCCCAAGATATTTAACGCTGTTTTGAAGTGAGATCGCTGAGCCGAGTACCGTAATATGAAGGAGTTTAGGATTTCGCGAGGGGCAGTATTTATGTTTCTTTGGACCAAAGAGCGCCATTTGCGTTTTAATTGTTTTCAGTTTTAGTTTCCAACGTAAGCACCAGGAGATTAAAGTATCTATTGCTGTTTGTAGGTGGATATTGATGCGGTATACAGAGGAGCCGAGAGCAAGATAGGCGGTATCATCAACAAACTGATGAGCATGGATTGGAGGTGACGGAGAGGGCATATCGGCGACATATATGATATATAGAAGCGGAGAGAACGATCCTTGTGGCACTCCTGCTCTTAAGAAAAATTCTTGTGAGTGTCCTTGGTTTAAGTGAATGAATGCACGGTGTTGATATAGAAAATTTGCTATCAGGCGGACATAATGGAGTGGTAGGAGACGATTGAGTTTATATATTAATCCCTCATGCCAGATAGTATCGAAGACACGCTCTATATCGAAAGAGATAAGCACAGATGGAAGGTGTTTATTAAAGTGATTCTGAATGAGGGATGAGAGTTTGAGAAGCTGGTCACTGGTTGCAAAAAATGGTCGGAATCCTGCTCAGGTAGGTGGAAGGATTTTATGTTGTGCCAGAAAAGAATGGAGTTTTTTAAAATTAGAATCCTTTCCAGTGTTTTGCTAAATACTGAAGTCACGCTTATCGGTCTATATGAGGAAACTGATGCCGGATCCTTTTCAGGTTTTAGAAAGACTACGAGTTTGGCAAACTTCCACAGGTTAGGAAAATATCCTGCTGAAAAGATGATGGTGCAAAGAAGGGCGAGTAAAGTATGAAATGTTGTGGTGCCTGTGAAAGTTGCTGGTAGCTGATAGAGTCTGGACCAGGTGCGGTATTAGGTCTTTTATGGAGAACATTCTGGATATCTTCTAGTGTAATTGGGGCTAGGAGGCCAACGGCATCAGTAAGTGGAGCGCCAAACTGTGCTTGTAGGGTTTGCTGATTTGGATTACCCTCTAGTTCAATATGTCGGTGAGAAGGATGCGCAAATATTGGATCGGAGTGAGGGGTAAAGACTGTTTCAAAGTATGTTGCAAAGACCGTTACCTTCTCGGTATCTGTAGTTGGAGCCGTATCATTTACGGGTAGAGGATATTGTGGACCATGTTTATGAAAAGTAATGATTTAAATAGGTTCTAACATTTTGTCGGATTGCGCTGTCTGGAGTTTTTTTTACAGGAATTCCGCCAAGTAAGACATTTTTGGCTATGACATAATGTTTTACCATTCTCTGAAACTGCTTGTGGAGATGGAAAAAAATATGGATCATGTGTTCTTCGGTACTCAGGGCCGCGGTGGCTCAGTGGTAGAGCGTTCACCTCTGGTGCTTCGGGTCCCGGGTTCGATCCCAACCCCGCCAAGTGAACTTTGTGGTAGACAAACGCCGTGTGTGTGAGTTTTCTCGGCGTTCTCCCGTTTCCTACCACTTTTTTCATTCCACCATTTCATTCATTACTCATCATCACCGTCTCCTTTACCCTAACCGGCATACCGTGGGACGTAAAACTCAAAGATTTCATTTCATTTTTTCTTCGGTACTCGGTAAGGTAAGTGTAGGGGCGATTCAGAAGGGAAAGTGCATATGGAGGTAAATTAGGCCGGAATGAGAGGGAAGTATGTTTAGGTATTGCATGTTCGGTGCCATCACTAATTGCTTCTGAGAGTGTCTCTGCTAATTAGTCTATGGTTTCAAAAGTGGTAAGAGTGGGATTAGTTTCGGCGAGTCTGGTCAAAATGTGAGTTTGATACTTGGTCCAGTTTGCCTTATAGAAATTGTATTTCGGAGGTGGAGATACTAGAGTTTGGGTGCGAGCGGGTTGTTGTATCGTAAGTAGAATTGAAGATGATCACTTCCAATGGTGCCCAGAACTTCAATAGTAGAGGAAGTCAAAAGGTTATTTGAAAGTATTACTACATCGGGAATGGTTCCACTTTCGGGGCGTGTCGGTTGTGGAATGTTAATGGATGATGTATTGGTAGTTAGCAGGAAGTCTTGCAAACGTTCTTTTTGAGCTGCAGTACGAGAATGATAATTAAGGTCAGCCAGTAGAGCGTATGTCTTAAAATGGAGGTCCAGATGTATAAGGAAACGATATGGCAATGGCTGAGTTGATCGGACATAGATAGTTGCGACTGTGATAGCTCGGTCTGGAAAATAGACGTTGGCAATGACGTGTTCCGGATATTGTGCAGAGTCAGGTGGAATAATGGAACGTTTCGGTAGGGAGCACTTGAGACCTAATGCAGCACCGCCTCGGGCTATATTCTGCGGTAAATCGGCACGAAGTAAATGATAATTTGGTAGATAGAAGTGGTTGGATCTTTTCAGAAATGTCTCGTTAAGAAATGTCTCGTTAAGAACTATACAGTCGACATTGTGAAATGCTGTCATCGTTTCCAAAAGTAATCGGTTTGTAGGTAGAGAGCATATGTTGTTGAACATAATACGGATTGTACTTTTCCGCCGAGTTGGATAGTTCATATTGCTGTACCAGATGAAAATGAAGATAGGTATACAATCCGGAGTAAGTCAAATGTAGATGGAAAATATCAAAGGACGCCTTCTGAATATGTTCGAGAATTCGCTGACGCTCAAATGGAAAGAGATTTTGTAGTACAAGAGTCGTAAAACGAAGTACGTTTTCGATAGTAGGTGGCTGAAGGATTGATGTTTGAGTATTGGTGGTTGTGGTTGTAGTAGTAGGATCATTATGAACACGGAGTGGAACAACCGTTTCCGGTTTTGCAGGATTTGGTTTCGGTTTGCTGGTGCATTTGTATGAATAAGTAGGGTGCGGGCCGTCACAAGCATTACAAGTAGGCTGTTGGTTGAGTACAGTTCTTAACTGCGTGAGGTCCTTTGCAGTGAGGACAAATAGCCTGGCTTGTACATTTATGTGTAGGGTAATCATTATATCGTAATCATTTTGCGCAGCGAAGAGATAATGGAGGCGGTGTGTGAGAGAGTTCTACTCGGTGATAGCGACGATAGATGCAAACCCCATTTTCCAAAAGATCATCTATCAATTCCGGATTGTCTGTCAGTAGTCGTATCATATATGTAGGACCAGCATTATTCTTAATACGAAAGAGCTTCGTTGTATGAATGTTATCAGCTTGCAGTTCTTCGAGAATTTCTTTCTCGGTATAAGCAGGATCGACGCTACGAATGACAGCTGATAGTAGAGGAGCTCGGCGTGGAGGCGGTTGCACTTTGGTTGTAGATGATTTTAACTTCTACATTCGGGTAGTTGGACCAAAAGATGTCTCACCGACTTTAAAGCACAGATGGTTATATAAGGTTTGGTTTGTACTTTTTAGTATGATGCCATTTTCTGTAGGAATAATACTATAGATATCCTCACGGGTACAATGGCGAAGTAGTCTCTGGAAAAAGTTCTTAGTATGTTTGAGATCTTGAGGTAAATTAGTGAAGAGTGTGGCATCTATAGAAAGAGTCGTGTCGGTCGATTGGTAGTCTATAGCAGGATCAGCTGAAGTAGCCGGTGGAGCAGGACGGGTTTTGCCTGGAGATTTAATAGCATCGCTATACTTTATTTTCTTAACTCTTAAGTGTTGCGCATCGTCTTACTTTTGAGTGGACTGACAAACCGTGTTAGTATGAAACAAAGCAAGATCACAAGGAATCACCTGTAAACAATGTACAGATGATAAGCGCAAAATTTAAGTAATTCAATCCCTTTCGAAAGATGATCTTTCTCAGTCCTTGAAATAGAATGAATGCATATGTCTCGCAGATACGTATGTACTATTTGATCACTGTATTATGCACCGGAAGCTATAAGCAAGGCTAGGAATTGAAATAGTATCATAAAAACCGTTTTTAATAGTAAAAGGTTAGGGATTTAGGGAATTCTTTATTCATCATTTGTTGTCATGGGAATAATATTCCTATCTCTAGCCATTAGAGGGTTACGCCCTCTCTTTAGCACAAGTGTTATTACACAATAGTTTTATTGCATTGGTTGATGGACTATGTGCAATTGTGAAATGAAAAAGTTGAAAAAATATCTAAATGTGAAATCGTGTAGAAAAACATTAAATATGAGTGCAGAAAAAAAAATATATATATACAATAAACATACATATATAAGTAGTACAAGTAGAAACACTTTTTATGACTATTTAGAGAAAAGAGTGTATAAACAGAGAGTTGTGATTTTAGGAATAAATATAATGCAGATGAAAGATGAAGTGCAGTGCATGCACGCTACAATCACAGACACAGTGTTAAGAAGACAAATGCAGATTAGTTCTGTCCCGGGGCGGCTCGAGACTGATGATGACATGGAAAAAGCCCAGTGTTAGTGATGAAATTATACATGATGCAAAGATGGAATCAAATGAGGAAGATGATATGGTATATGATAAATATGGAAGATATCGCGCTCGTCGGCGGTAGGATGCTCAATATTGAGATACAACGTAAGAAGGACATTTAATGGTGTGTGCAAGTATATACCTGTACGGGGCGTCAGTTTCAGCATCAGTCTCTAAGGTATCAAGAAAAAATGGGTGCGAGACTGTCAGACGAGAGAGTATGTATTTCAAACGGATATCTGCGAGATGTTGAATCAGTTGAGGAAAATCGATATGCTCATAAGTGAGAAAGTTGGGATATGGCGTATATTACAGGCACTGAGCCAAGTGCGACGTTTGTATACTGTGAAATAATTTGTAACAGTGCGTTGCCATTTTCTGTGTTGATGAAGACATTCTTCGTTGCCCGTTCGCTTATATTCTCAAAACTGTTTTCGTTATTTCTATATTAGAGACAGATAGTGTGGAGGCAATTTTGGCTTAGACGGATACATTTTCTCTACAGGTATAGCTTGTTGAGCACCGCTACGTACGGCGTCTGTGATATATTATAAATTGACAACATTATAAATTTCAGTTTCTGAAGTTGGTGGTTGAAAAGTGGAGACACGGATATTGACAGTGTGTCGAAAGTGAGACCAATCAGCTTTATCATATCGGTGGATAATATTAGGTTCTAATTTTTGTAGAGGTAGACGAATCTTTTTGATGGTGAGTTTGATGGGACAGTGATCGCTCCCGATCGTGTCAAGAACCTTCACCTCACAGTCGTTCATAAGCGCGAGGGATGTGATTACTACATCCGGGTTGTTTGGCTAGCTAGTCGAGTGGGACCAGAAAGATTATGAATATGAAGTTGTAATGTATTTGAAACAAAATCCGTAAAACGTTGTTTGTCTCTAGCGCTTCTGCTATGAATATTTATGTCAGCCATGATTATTATATTTTAAAAATTATTTGCTATATAATCGAAGAAAGTAAATGGTATTGGATGACCAGGGCGTATATATATATAGTAGCTACATTAACTGTAAGAGAAGGATAATAATGGTGAATATAGGTGTTCAGGAAGGTGTGCAAATGCAGTAGGATTGTACTGTCGGTGGACGTTTGGGAGAAAAACCAATTAACACTCTTTCTTGAGCATGTGCGTGTATATCGTGGTAATTACATCCTTGAAGTTGGTAGCCAAAAAATCGTGCTGAAGAGCCTGGTTTTAAAGCTGTTTCGTTAAGGGCTACGATATCGATTTGTTCTTCTAACAGAAGAGGCTCTAGAAGTACTTTATGTTGATGGAAAGATCTGATGTTAAGAAAAAATAAAGTCAGATCCATAATATGTACTGCGAAATTGGTTTTAAACTACTGTTTCTAGAGGTGCGATGTGGAAGTTAACGAAAGGTCCTAAATATGTTGCAGTAAAGTTGAGGTTAAAGAGAGATTCGGCTGATGAAATGGCAACACGAAGTATGTGCTCACGCTGAAAAGGAAAAGCATTTTGTAACATATTTGTGATGTAACGAAGATCTTCGACAGAGAAGTTGTGCGAGAGATTGTGAGAGTGGAGTTGCTTTGTCAAAGCTTTGTACTGGTACTATTAGTTCTGGTCGTTCCGGTTCTGCGCGAGGTTTTCCCTTACAGCGGTAGCTGTATGTTAGGTGATTTTCGTTACAGATGGAACAGTTTGGTTGTTGTTGATTTTTACATGATTTTGTGTCGTGAAGTTGACCGCAATAGCCAAATTTAGATGGATTAGGGCATTGGTTTGTAAAATGAGCGTTATAGGTTTGGCATTTCTCACACCGAAGTAGCAACTGCCCTGGTGTCTTGGAAGGCTCGACACGATGAAGTTTCTTATAAATAGGAGCATCATGAGCTAACAAATAGTCAAGAGAGGTCTGATTTTGCGACAAAACGCGTACCATATAAGTAGGGCCAGTGTTATTTTTAATGCGAATGCATTTGTTAACCTCAAATCCTTCTTGTTTGAGTTCTTCAAGAACTTCTTCTTCGCTGATTTCAGGTATCACTCCCCAGATAAAACAGAAAACATGGGTGGTTTTCGAGGAGGAGGTGGCTGTTTTGTCTTCCGATCTGCTTGTTTCGTTAATTTAGTTGTTTTACCAAAGGTTTCGTAGGACGCTTTGTTTCGGAATGTTATACCGAAATTCGGGTGTTTAGAGCGAAGTATCTATTTCTAGTTTTAACAATGTTTACTAGCTCAAAGCAGATACTTGATTATTTGTAAGAACACCATTTTAGGGTAAGTATACTTGGTATCGAAATCGGTGAGTAGAAAAGAATAGATTGGTTCTTTGGCTGTATAAAAAGAAGAAGTGCCAGAACCAGTGTCCATAGCAGAGTCCAGATTAGAAGGCAGAACAGAAGGCCGAGATCTATCACGAGGTCGTTTACTTGATTGAACAGAATCACCTGAATCATTACGATCTCTGGGTCTAGTTGTTCGTAAATTGGGTTGACTGCCCCATGAAAGATGCCTAGTACGACCGTTGCGAGATACATTTTCACGGTCTACTGCAGAAGAGCTAGGAGCTGGTGGCTCCATAAACTGGGGTAGGTTCCTGTGCATTAGTCCAAGGACCAGCACAACCAATCCGTGTGATTTGACAACAGTAGTGATGAAAATAATAATGAAGATGATGATATTCCAAAAATACAAGTGACCTTCCGAAAGTGTCAACTTTCGTCAATCCTCTAAATAACGTATGTCTGTGATGCTCACAATTGCGTATGTTATACCTGATCCTTGTTAACAGATTAACAGTTATAAGAGAGGCTAGGTTCTGTTCAAAAGTAAAGAGCGTTTTTTTAGGTGAGGGAGTAAAGGTATAAAATAGATATCTTTATTCATCATTTTTAGAGCATCCAGTTTGGGGAAGAGATGTTTCACTCCCAGCCATTAGAGGGTTACGCCCTCTCTTTGGCACAGATTTTAAGACAAGTTAATTGAATTTAAAGGATTGTAGTTGGTCTAAGTGCGACTGTGAGTATATTAATATTTAACACAAAAAACAAAATACATTAATTTTGATGAGAATATATATATATATATATATATATATATATATATATATATATATATATATATATATATATAATGAGGAAACATAAGTGCAGGAATACATTCAAGGTACTAAGGTGCTGGATATGAAAAACAATACATATTTTAAAATTGTAAATAAATATAATGTGGATATGAATAGATGAAGTGAAGGGCATTCACGCCACAATCACAGTGGATAAGTTAGTTTAAACACATGAGGGTTATATCTTCTGTCTCGGGGCGACTCCAGACTGATGTAGACAGGATGGAAGCCCAATGTTAATTATGAATGAAAAACAAGTGCTAAGATGGTAGAATGTGAGGTAAATGATCGTGAATCATGTAAATGGCAAGGATATCTCTTTCTGCTGCGTCCAGATTCGATGTTTGAATATATATCGTTGTTAGGATGTTGAGTGGCGAGGGTAGAAATCTGTACGGTGCGTCGGTAGGGCATCAACTCGTAATGTATCGAGATATAAGGGATGAGAAGTAGTGATGCGAGAGCGTATATATCGTGCCCTAATAGAAGAGAGATGGTCAATGATGTTGGGAAAATCAGTGTGTTCATACGTGAGGTAATTTTGATATGGTAAATACGATATGCAAGGCGAATAACATGGCGTCCCAGAATTGCAAGCTTTTCGTATAGCGTAGGTGTGGCATGGCACCAGGCAATGTGACCACATGTTAATATAGGCCGTAAGAATGCTTTATAGGTATTGAGTAGTAACTTTGCATTTAGTCCCCAAGTTGTGCCAGTGAGACGACGGAAGAGATTTAACCTGCGCTTTGCTTGCAACGCCAGTTTTTGGAAATGTGGTTTCCACGAGAGTTTTGAATCAAAGACCACTCCTAGTATGTTGTAGAAACTGCTGGTCTAAGGAAATGACCATCTACTGACACACGAAAATTTGCAGGATTTTTGTGTACTTTACTGCGTCGTTTTGAAGGGAGGAAAACAAGGGCTTGTGTGTTCGCAGTGTTAACAGTTAATTTCCATTTACTACATCAAGTAAGAAAGTTGTTGAAGATTATTTGTAGGTTTCTGCTGACCTGAAGGATTGTTTTCCCAAGCGATAAAAAGGCAGTGTCGTCTGCGTATTGAAAGCTGTACACACTAGGCGGTGGGCTCGGCATGTTGGAAGCGTATAATGTATATAATAATGGACTAAGAGCGGAACCCTGTGGTACACCTGTGTGTGGGAAAATGGGCCTTGATAGTGCATCTCCTATTGAAGCATATGCGATACGGTTACTTTTAAAGGAGTATATGAGTCGAAGGTAACAAGTGGGCAGGCGGAGTGACTGTAGTTTACTTGGTAAGCCATAATGCCTCACTTTATCGAATGCTTTTTCTAAGTCCACGAGGACTAGACAGGATGGAAGGCCCTTATTGTACTGATTTGTGATGACTGTAGTTAAACGAAGCAGTTGATCACTGATAGAGAATTTAGGCCGAAAACCTGCTTGATGTATTGGTAGTAAATCATATGCCTTGAGATGTGCATGAAGTCGATTTATTAGAATCTTTTCGAATAGTTTACTAAATACAGAGGTCAACTGAATCGGCCGATATGAACTGACATCATGAATGGGCTTATTTGGTTTATGGAACATACATACTTTGAAACCTTCCACTGTAACGGATAATAACCAGTTGAGAGGATGAAATTATAAACGGAAATTAACAAAGTGATAAAAGAGACCGGTGATTCTTTTATCATCCTATAAGAAATGCCGTCCATGCCTGGTGCTGTGTTTCGTTTTCTGCTAAGAGCTGAATGAAATTCAGTCGGTGTAATAGGCCTTGTAAGAGGATGATTGTGATCAATGTGATGTGATGTAGAAGGTTGTAGAGAACAGAAGGTGGAGAGATCAATCCGCTCATCACGGCAAGGCCATTCTGATGGAGTAAAAATTGTCTGTAATTGGTCAGCGAAAGCATTTGCCTTATCGATATCAGTGTGAAGTGGCACACGATTAAGTTGAAGCGGATACGTATTTATTGTACTTTTACCCGTTAGTTGGTGAAATTTCTTCCAGTATTGGATTGGATGTACTTCGTCTCGCAGTTTGTTGCAAGTACTAATCCAGTGCTTCTGTTTGTATGCAATAAGGTAGTTCCTAAGCGCTCTTTGCCATTGCCTGTGGTAAAGGAACTCTTCCTCATTACCAGTTCGGTGATATTCGCTAATGTCTTGACGTGAGCGCTTTACAAGTGTAAGATATTGAGGTGGCAATTTTGGTTTGTACGCACATATTTTGTCTTCAGGAATATTTACAAGGGAGTTTGTTGTAAGGTGCCAATAAGATGAGTGAGAGTATTATATAATTCGTGTTCTTTACTCGGTGCAGCAATATCCGTAATATCTCTGTCAATATTGTGCCTATATGTGCTCCAGTTTGCTCGATCATATCGTTTGACAGTACAGTATTCGGTTTTAGACTGTGGGCAACGGCCTCTAGTCAACAATAGCTTAATTGTTGCATTATCACTGGCTATAGTGTCAACAATTTGTATAGTGCAGTCACTGACTAGATTAAGAGACGTTATCACTACATCGCGTGTTGTTTGACTAATTGGTCGTGAATGACTAGGTAAACGATGTACATGTAAATTCAAATTTTGAGTTACATAGTCAAAAAAGTCTTCTCTCGGTCGCCTCGACTATGAATGTTCATATCAGCCAAGATTATGACATTTCGGAAGTTATGTGCTATGTAATCAAGAAAATCAAATGGGATCGGGTGTCGCGGCCGTATATAGATTGTAGCAAGGTTAATAACAAGTGATGGGTAATAAATTGACGAAAGAAGATGCTCCGGATGATTGGTGAAAATCTGTTGATGATATTGACGAAACGATATCTTAGGGGAAAACCCAACTGCGACCACACCCTATGCTCTTGCACCTTGCCCTAAATAGTCATGGCGATATATTTGATAACCTGGTAGACGTATTGTGGTGGTAGGTTTGAGTGCAGTTTCATTTACTGCAAATAGATCAATGTGTTCCTCTACCAGTAACTGTTCCAGTAGAAGTTTGTGTTGTAGAAACGATCGTATATTAATAGAATATTCATAATTGCCATAATGAGAAATATGAGTGCCATGGTTTTATACGGTTGTTTTAAGTGGTGCGATTTGAAAATGAGCATATTGACTGGAGTAGATAGCGTGGAGATTGATATTGAAGGGTGATTTAGCTGTGTCACTAACAGTGCGAAGAATATGATCACGTTGAAAAGCCAGTATGTTTTGAAGCACTATAGTCAAACAACGAAGATCCTCAACACTGACAGGGTGTAAGATTGATTGCGCTGGTGGCGTTGGTCTGTCAGAACTTCGGAGGGGTGCTGTAAACTCTGGACAAGTAGGTTCTGCCTGAGGCTTTGCCTTGCAGCGATAGTTGTAAGTGGGGTGTGCGTCTCCGCACGTGGCACATTTTGGAGGTTGCTGTTGGATTTTACACAACCTAGTGTTATGTTGTTCAAAGCAATAGCCACATTTAGGTTGATTAGGGCAGGAGTTTGTAAAATGAGAACTATAAACTTGACATTTCTCTCATCTGAGGCACTGGTCCAGTAGTTTTTGACGGTTCTATCTTATGGATCTTTTTGTAAATGGGTGCACCGTAGGCTAATAAGTGTTTAATAGCTTGTTGGTTTTGGGATAATACCCGAACCATATAAGTAGAGCCTGAATTATTCTTGATACGAATGCATTTGTCAACATTTATGCCCTCTTAAATAAGTTCTTCACGAACTTCTTCATCTGTAAATTCACGTAGGACGCTACGAATGACCACAGACAGCATTGGTTTCTTCTTCGGAAGGGGAGGTTGTTTGATCCTAGAATCCGTTTTCTTAGTAAGTTTGGCCTTTTCCCCAAAGATTTCGTAGGATGCTTTGTTTCTCAAGTAGGTGCCAAAATTCGGATCTTTTGACTTGATGATATAGCCATTTCTAGTGTGAACTATTTGCTCAACATTAGCACGTGGGACGTATTTAATGATCTGCAGAAAGATAATCTTCGGATGTGTGTATTTAGAGTCAAAATCAATAAGAAGAAAGTTATAAACCGGGTCTGGAGTTCTGCTGAGAAAAGCTGATGATGATTCTGAACATGGTGATCCCGTGCCCATGGCGTTGTCGACATGAATTGGTTGAATGTTAGTAGAATGGGATCCACCCCAGAATCTTTTTCCAGACTGGGTAGAATCAGTGAATGGGTGTCTATCCCTAGAGGTACTCGCTACCGGTTGACTTCCCCATGAGAAATGTCTAGTGCAGCTGGAAGGTCCAACGGGTGCAGTTTGAGCAAGTGAAGTGCTTGCGTTTGTAGGAACTGAGGCTGGTAATCCTATCTGTCTACCGAGAATCGATTGCCCGTTAGTGATGCCAGAGTCCGCCATCGTAAGAAGATAACCTAGGGCCGAAGCCCAAATGAAGATGAATATGAAAGAAAAGATGATGAAGTTCAAAAAGCAAGTTTACGATCCGAAAGTGAAAACTTTCGTCAATCCTCTAAGTGTTGTATATGTTCTTTGCTCACAAATGCATATTGAAACACTTGGTCTTAGCTATCGCATTAACTGACACAAGAGAGGTTAGGCTCCTTGATTCAGTATGCATTAAAAGCGACTGAGCTCCAACCTATAACTTTGGCTTTCAAATCTTTCATTTACGGTTATATGTACTTTCACGTTTAACAGAGACAAAGATTTTGAATATGTGTACTTTAAATAAGTTAGTTAACTAGATCTTTTTCGTAAAATTTGTTTTAAAATTATTGTTCAAAGCCTTTGTATTTTAATAAGTCTTCTCCAAAATCAATGCAAGTGAATTGTGCTTCCGTCTTCTGAGTTCTTTTAAACTATATGTTGTGGACGTTTATTTGGTTGTGGTCAATCCTTTCGACAATGAGATCTCGGAAACTACATGCTCTACAAAGATGACGTTTTCACTGATCGATTGGAAATTTTGTGTAGATTGTCCAGTTCTAATCGAATATTTAAAAGAAACATGACCATTATTTCTTTATTACATTTTTAAGGGTACACTGGAAGCGTTAAAATTTAAAAAAAACTAAAGCATCATATCCTACGCATTATACATTCCAACACTACACTGTTGGATATAGGGGTTGCATATCTCTCAGGCATTGGCGTCTCTGGCATGTAAAATTTGGGGGGGACATCAAAGGAAATGATCTAACTGCTAGTATCTCAGCGGAATTTTAGATTATGTCACTTCAAAATATTGGGGGGACACGTCCCCCCCGTCCCCCCCGCCAGAGACGCCCATGCTCTCAGGCGTTTGTTTCATGGTCAAATAATAATGAAAAAGGAAGGATAACCATTTCTCCAGTGTAAGATGAATCTTTATTTTCGGAGTGTTTTTCCCAATGAACACCATATATCACTGCCATTATAATTAATTGTGTATGTAATGTATTTGGTTATTACGAACTGCATGCAAGAAGAAAGAAAATACTGGTTATGCATGAATTAGAAACTCCAACCGGAAGTAGGTCTAAATGTTGCAAACGGTGCGAGATATTGAGAAAAAATAATCGAGAAATCTCCCCTTTATGATACGCCTTGCCGATTTTTTTTTATCAAGACGTCTTTCACTTGTGTCTGTAAAGGGACATGTACAGATGTGAGGAATGAGAGGGATATTTATGCTCATATGTGAATGATGCGCTATGTAGAAAGCTCAGGTTCACTTAGTTAAATATTAAAGTTATCTATCTATTAAAATGCTACAATAGCAATTAAAAACGATTTTTTTAGGGTTAAGCAGGTCAAAGGGTTACGCCCTTTCCTCGGGACGAGGATTATAGGTATGGGGGATTATCTTTATTCGTAGGGGGCATTGAGGGTTGGGAGCATTGTTTTATTTTATTTTATTTTATTTTTAGGTGGCATTTATTATTCACTATTGCTGTAATTCTAGGCCGGGCTATTGGCATGTTATGAAAGATGAGGTGAAGTGCAGGTGGACGTCACAGACACAAGGGTAATGTTAGTATGGACGAGTGAATGAATGGTTATCTTCTTTCCTGGGGTGCCACAGGACTGATGAAAACAGATGAAGCCTGCTGCTAGTAACATTGATGGAACACTAGTGCAGAGATGGCTAATGCATGGACTAAGATGAGGTGGATGGTAAATGGCAAAGTCGGCCTTTTGAGGGTCATTGTCGTCTAAAGTGTTATGGTATAGAGTGAGAAGATGTTGTAGAGGATTGGCTTGGTGACGTCGGGACGTATCATATTATGACCTGTTGAAAGGTGTCTTGGAATATCGGATTTCCTTCTGCAATGACTTTTGTAATATACTTAGTGCGAAGTGTTTCTAAGTGTGGAAGTATGGTTGGAAAGTTGATTCGGCGATAGAGGTCGACATTCAGTGCTGGTAGTTCGATACGTTAAGCAAGTCGGAGAGCATGTCTTTTGGAGATGGCGAGTCTATTATATAGTTCATCAGGGGCAGAGATCCAGCAGATATAGCCATGTGTGAGAGCAGGTCGGAGGAATATTTTATAGGTCGTTATGACTGTGTCGGTATGTAAGCCCCAGGTTGTGCCAACTAGCCGTCGGAGGAGGTTTAAGCGGTTCGTTGCCTGTGATCGATTCTTCTGTATGTGGGGTTTCCAACTGAGTTTAGAATCAAAGATGATCTCAAGATAGGTAACTTGTGATAATGGGCGGTTGAAAGTGCCGTTTACATGAATGTGAAGAAGTGAAGGAATGGGATGGGTTCGTGAGCAACGAGGTGGGAGAAAAATAAGGCTTGTGTTTTTAGAGAATTGATGGTAAGGCGCCATTTTGAACACCAGGAGGTAAAGGCGTCTATTGACTGCTGGAGTGTTCTATTTATGTTTTGAACAGTATTAGATGTGGCAAGAAAACGGTTTCGTCTGCATATTGATGTACTAAGACATTTGGTGGGAGAGGGGACATGTCGGCGACATATAGAATATATAGAAGAGGTGAAAGGACAGATCCTTGAGGGACGCCACAGTGAAGAAAGATCGGATAGGAAAGGGATTGGTTGATATTAATATGAGCCATACGATTGGATAGGAAAGAATGTATACATCGGATGTATGAGATAGGAAGATTGAAAGAGTGAGGTTTTGCGATGAGGCCGGCATGCCAAACTTTGTCAAAAGCCTTCTCCAGATCGAACAGTAACCGACAAGATGGTTTTGAGGTATTATAATGAATTGTTATAGCAGTGGTGACGCTCAGAAGCTGGTCAGAAATACTAATATGTGGACGAAAGCCGGCTTGATGCAGCGGGATGGGATTATGGTCGGAAAGATGGGTATGCAGACGGCTGAGTAGAATGCTTTCGAAGATTTCGCTAAGGACTGGTGTTAGTTGGATGGATCGGTATAATGAGAGTGCAGTAGGAGGTTTGTTTGGTTTGATGAGAAGGAGAGTTTTTGAGATTTTCCCTTGGAGAGGGTAAAATCCGGTGCGAAGAATGAAGAGATGGTTGCCAGAACTGAAAAGAGGATAGGAAGAGACGATTTGATGAGTTTATAGGTAATGTGATCAAAACCGGGGGACGTATTTCGTTTTGATCGGATGGTGGAAGAGATATCTTCAGGAGTTATGAGATCGTTAAGAGGGGAAGCGGTAAGTTGGTGGTGAAGATTGGGTTGGAGTTGGGGAGCGTGCGGGTTTGCAAGATGTTCCACACGGCGGGTGAGAGTTGGATGAAGTGGTTGTACGGTTGGCGTAAAAATGTCTTGAAAGAAAGCGGAAAAAGCATTTGCTTTGTCAGTATCGGTTTGAAGAGGGTTGTTATGTGAGATGATGGGGTATGAAGTATGACGGTTTTTTCCAGTTAACTGATGAAATTTTTGCCAGAATTTGGTAGGGTGCGAAATAGTGGATAGAGTTTTGCAGGCTGAAATCCAACGTTTTCGTTTATAGGCATCTAGGTAATTGTGGAGCATGCGATTCCAGCGACGATGATGTTCTAATGATATAGGATTACGTGTACGTTGGAAGTCACGGAAAGAGCGTCTAGAAGCAGCAACGATAGACTGATATTGTGGAGGTATTAGAGGTTTGTGCGGATTACGTGTACGAAGAGGGATGTTGTTTTGGGTGGCTGTGTCAAGGGATGTTGTGATTTGGTCCACAAGGTTATAGAGTTGTTCTTCACTATTGGGCTTCTGTAGATTTTGTAGTGAAGTTGTGAGGTCGGTTTGAAAATTTGCCCAGTTTGCATGAGTGTAATCAAAGAAGTGAATCGGCGGGGGTTGTGTTTTAGGGGTTGCGGTGATAATAAGATCAAGGAGTATCGCAACATGATTGCTGCCGAAAGGTGGAAGAACTCGGAGATTGTGAATAGTCAGAGAAGGAGTACTGATAACTATGTCGGGTGAAGTATTCCTATTGGGCGTGATTGCGATGGTAGATGATGGTAGTCAACGGCTAGAATATTAGAAATATAGTTTTGAAAATGTTGTTTCTCTGTCTGTGGGCGACTATGAATATTGATGTCTGCCATGATTATATAATGTCTGAACGTATTGTCGATGTATTGAAAAAAGTCGTAGGGAATAGGGTGGCCTGGTCTGACATATATGGTACAGAGAGTAATGATTTTTGTGCAAAGATTTGTGTGGAATATTCTGGGAGATCATGTGGTTTTGGGAAAGTATTAGGGCGCACAGGAATAATATGATAGGTTCCAATTGCTGTGCCACCATTTGCTCGTTGATAAGGTCTAGGACAGTCATGACGTTGTAATTGAAACTGAGGAATGCGGATATAATCGGTAGGTTTGAGATAAGTTTCATTTAGGGTAAAAGTCTGTACTTTTTCCTCTCGGAGAAGTTGTTCAAAAACTGCTTTGTGAGTGAGAAGAGTAGCGATGCGCACGAGTCGAGATTTAAGCCTGTCTCGACTCGTCTCGAGAAAATGTTGTCTCAACTCGAAAATATGTTTCTGTCTCGACTCGACTCGAATTTGAGTTGAGACGTCTCGAAATTCGAGTCGAGACAAAATATACGAGTTAAAATATACATCAGCCAGACCATTATGAGTACCTACCTAATTGTTAGTATGTCCACCTTTTGGCACGAATAACAACGGCAACGCGTCTTCGCATGGTCGCAATGTTCCTCGGTGGGTCGCTGGAGAGAGTTGGCACCACATATGCACACACAAATCATCTAATTCCCGTAAATTCCGGGGAGGGGGTGATGCGCACTCACGTCACGTTCAATCACATCCCAGATATGATCGATTGGGTTCAGATCCGGAGAGTTTGGGGGCACCACATCACTTGGAATTTGCTCCTGTGTTCCTCGAACCACTCCATCACACTTCTGGCCTTGTGACATGGTGCATTGTCTTGTCGAAAAATGCCACTACCGATGGGAAACATGGCCGTCATGAAGGGGTGTACGTGGTCTGCAAGCAGCGTGCGACACGCCTCGGCCGTCATGGTGCCTTGCTCGAGCTCCACTAGACACATGGATGCTCACCTGAATGTTCCTCAGATAATAATTAAGCCGCAGCCAGCTTGTCTCCGTCCCGCAGTACAGATGTCAAGGAGCTGTTCCCTTGGAACACGACGGATTCGCACCCTCACATCGTCATGATGAAGAAGATATCGGAATTCATCAGACACGCTCTGCCATTGTGCCAAGGTCCAGTGGCGATGGTCACGTGTTCATTTCAGTTGTAGTTGCCGATGTCGTGGTGTTATCATTCACCATCGTTAGGAGTGTTCGGTGCACTGTGTGTTCAGACTAGTGTTGTGAAGGTCTGTGAAAAAACGGAAATTTTGAGTAAAAAACAGGTTACGGTTATCCCGAGCTGAGAAAAAACGGAAAATTTGGGTATTATCAGAATCATCATTTTAGTTAATCATAGAATCATTTTAGTTAATATGTTTAATCAAACATATATTTCATAGAGATATCTTCCTTGTTCTATGCAAAATTCCGGAAATGTTGAAACCATTAGAAAAAATCATTTGTTCGGAAATATTGGCAAAAACAGGAAAATATAGTTTAAAAACTATTTATTGGCCTGATGCTAGTAATCTTACTTGCTGTAACATGTCTGCAGCATATACAGTGGGAAGTCGAAAATCCGAACTAATTGGGACCACAGGTAGTTCGGATTTTCAAATTGTTCGGATTTTCGAAAATGACCAAGAAAATGCCATTTAGGCTTACATACTGTACGGTATGTTCTTCTATCGATATAGTGGTTATTCAGTACATATACTAATTACAATATCGTACGTAAGGCTACTTACATTTAATGTTTCTGAAGAACCTGCTTATACTCTAAATAACACTGTTCTTGTAAGTCACACTTAAAGCTTATAGGCCTATGAAAAAATAAAAATAAAAATACATGACAAACAATTACATATCAATGAACTTTTGTAAAAACACTGACTTCACATAACGTCGATGGACACGCTATTGTTTGTTTATCGCTAGCGTTAAGACAAAATGTAAAAAGCTTCTAGGGACCGCGTTCGGATTTTTGACGTTAGGATTATCGACTTCCTACTGTATATACAATGTATTTCGCTAACGGAAAAATACTTAAAGCAACAGGTTTTAATTCTACTTTACACACATATACCGCACAAGTGAGTAAATTTGAGCAGCGAGAAATATATTAAATGAAATTTCTCTTAGTTACTATTACAGACTAGCAGAATACCCGTTCTTCGCACGGGGAGAATACGTCTCATTTTGGACACAAAGGGCACCAAAGTGTCACCAATGAACTTGTGGAGCCCCAAAACTATGAATTTGACATTAATATCGATAATTTTCAATTATCTTTACATGCCACCATCCCCTTTAGAGTAGTAATGGGGCTGAATTTGTGGATTTAAACGTCATCTTCTGTTCATCTCAGCGAGTATGGATTCGAGGTCATTTTCGATCATGTATATATCTATGTCTATCTATCTATCTACCTCTCTCTCTCTCTCTCGCTATATATATATATATATATATATATATATATATATATATATATACAGAGGCGGATCCAAGGGGGCTATAGCCCCCCTTCACACTCAAGTATACACTGTATAAAATGGGCTTCAATCCTGCTCTACACTGGATAAAACTGCAAGCTCTGGTTTAGCCCCTCCCTTTATCATATTCTGGATCTGCCACTCATACAGAAGAGCGACTTCCAGCTCTGGAATGGTTGTTGGAGGTACTGGCCTAGCGGAGATTCGTCTGCCAAGCATATCCCAGATATGCTCAATTGGGGTGAGATCCGGAGAGCATGCTGGCCACTTATCCGAGCGATACCCTCAGCATCTCACCCACTAACCGAGCTCTGTGAGGACGAGTATTGTAGCTATGAAAAGGAACGAATCACCAATGGCACCAGCATAAGGAAGAACAAGAGTTTTCAGGATCTTATCCCTATACCTGAGAGCCGTCAAAGAGCCATTTCGGATGATGTGGAGCTCAGTACGCCCACCAATGCTGATTCCTGCCCACACCATCAGTCCACCGCCATAATACTGGGATCTTTCTCGCACAAACATGGGATTGTGTCGTGTACCGCACTCTCTCCAGATGAAAACACGTCGATTATCAGGCTCCACACTGAATCGAGACTCGTCGATCAGAGTTTCACCATTGATTTCAGCGACCGCGAAAACTATGAATTCGACAGTAATATCGGCCATTTTCTACCACTTTTACATGTCCCTGTAAGCGCCCCCCTGAGACCCCTTGGTTCGAATTTTTTTTAAAAAAGTAACGATTCGTCTTGATCTGGAGCCTGGGCCAAGGTACCCCTGATCAAAATTTGGCAACTCTCGGTCCACTAGTCTGGTCCCCAGGCCGCATACACACAGACAAATACACAAACAAACTATTTATTTTATTTATATTAGATTAGATAGATTCTTGCAAATTATGCCAGATTTTCATATTATCTTTCCGAACTAATTTTAAACACTCGCTCCTATTTATCTATCTATCTATCTATCTATCTATCTATCTATCTATATATATATATATATATATATATATATATATATATATATATATACAGTATATTTATATCTATCTATATCTATATATGTATATAACAAACGCAGAAATTACCTCCTAGATAACGCTCCTGGAGGCAGAGGCGGATCCAGGGGGGCGATCGGGGCGATCGCTCCCCCCAGAAGAGGAAACTTTCTTATTTTATATATATAATTAAAACCCATCCCAAAGTTTGGAGCCCTTAAAAGTAGCAATATGACAACCCCCCAGAAGACGGTCCTGGATCCGCCCCTGCCTGGAGGACCCCTTTCTCAAAAATTTTCCTGGGGAAACACAGAAACTTCAGTTTTCGTGCCGGACGATTAACGAGACTTGTGAACAAAAAAAAACTGCTTTAGCGATCGAATTAAAAAAAATAGTTATCCTCAGGTCAGTATTCACTGAAAATATTTTTATAAAATTTAAATTTGATGGGTAAATCAGTGGACTTTAAATACATCCACATCGTATCAACTGAATTGCGGAATTGTGTACCTTCAGACATTTTCTAGGGGGGCATCTTCAATGTTTGCTATATTAATCTGACATTTAATGTGCATGGTTTGCTATATTACGTATACATTTTCGTGAGCCAGGGAGGTTCATTCTTATCAAACACGGAGATTATGAAGCAGCAGATCTACTGTACAAAATATAATAAAATTATCTCTTTCGGATTTCTATCATCCCGCAGTCCTACCCCGAGACAAAAACATGAGGTAGGCTTTTTGTTTTTAAACAGGATAAAGTGCCTAGCGAAGGCTTTACATTGTGAAGATTATATTAGTGAAAATTAAACGAATATAATTTTACAACTTAATATACATATTACTAAATGTTGAGCTCCCCGTTGCTATGTGGTCAGCGCATGCGCCTTTCTCGAACGAGGTTTGATTCATGGTAGGAGCTCATGTGTTTCAAATCCGACGTTAAACTGTAGGTTCACGTCTTGTAGAGCTTTGCTCCTGAAAACGACGCTAAACTATAATCTAATTTAATATTACTAAATATTAAAAAATAATGACTTACCAAGGTGACGTCAATTTGGCAGTCATCAAATCCATTTTATACTTTCACTTAATCCAGTGGATATTAATATAACAATTACAAGACACACGCGCATATAAATACTCAGAAACAAGCACATACAAACGTACACATACACAAATATGAACACTTCAAATCTATTTACATGTGGTGGACTGCGCTGCATCAAGCACTGTTATCTTCGTCATCATCTTTTCATGTACTGTATCTGCATTATTTGATTCATCAACAGATTTGTTATTTGTACGCATCTTTCATTTTAGCATTTTCGATAGGGTTCAGGGTTCTTTCTTCATTTAAAGAGTCGGTTCTCTGTATTGGAAAGAGAATCAGGGGAGGAAGGGGGAATTTATACTTTATGAATGGATAACATTTTAAGAAATATATACAAAACATGCCGCTTCCGACGCAGCACTGAAGCATTTCTTTTAGCGGTGCGTAACTAGTGGACGATCATACCCCCTCCCTTCTGAAGTTGTAAAGTGAGAAGGGACAGAAACATCCCAGATAATCTCACACTCAGGGTTCAGTTGACAATAATAAGACTATGGGTAAGTAAACATCTTGTGCAGAGTCACATTTTGCTTATTTTTGAACATTTCTGTGAATTCAACAATACAACAGCGGAAATACTAACTGGTTTTATTACTCCAACCATCGCTTCAACTAAAAGGAATAATTCCCAACAGTTAGTGAACCATCTAAATGTTCGTTCTTTTTCTGTTCTACAGAGGAAAGAATGAGATTTTGCCAAGATGCTAAAGTCAAGATGCTAGATGCTAAATGGGAGTGAATTATACTAGATCTAGCACCAAGATGCTAGATATGGCTTTGCTGGCGGGCTTCGATATCTACTGAAGTTTCTGCCAAAGCATACAAAGAAACAATAGCACAATAGTTTCGATAACATCTGTGTGGTCCTTCGGTTGGCTACACAGCCGGTAAGAAGCTCAATCCTAATTGTAAAATTGGTAGGAGGAAAAAATAGTTTGGACTGCACCCATGGCCAAAACAAAAGACTCATAGCCGGCTTGTATAGACAATTGAATTCAAATTTTCAAGTATCCATTTACTGAATGCCCATATCGTGTATGCATGCATTATTTAATAAGTAAATAAATTACACACACAATTAATTACGTCAGTGATAAACGGTGTTTATTGAAAAAAACCTCTCGAAACAATGAAGATTAATTTTAGACTAGAGAAATGGTTATCCTTCGTTTTCATTATCATTTGGCCATGCAACAAACGCCTGGCATATATACAACCCCTATATACAACTATGTGATGTTGGAATATATAACTCATAGGGTATGGTGCTTTACTTTTTCAAAAATTTCAGTACTTCTAGTGTATCCCTAAAAATGTAAAAAAGAACTAATGGCCATGTTTTTAAAAAAATATATTCAATTAGAACTGGACAATTTACACAAACTTTGGAATCGACAAATGAAAACGGCACGTTTCTAGCACTTGTGGGCTCGAGATCTCATTGTTGAAAGGATTGGAGACAAACATATAAACTTTTCTGTGAGGAGAAACATATACGCTTAAATCTAGTATTTTAATATATAGATAAAATTGGAATAGTTTTATTTTCGAGTTCTATTTTTTAATCTTCGGAATATTGAAATTTTTGAACTTACATTTTTCACGTGTGTGAAAAAAAAGATATCATTACTAGTAAAATTAACCTAATATAAATATTTTAATTTTTTTTCAATTTTTCCGGAAAATCAAAACAAAAAGTTTTTTAAAAACAGGTTCAAAATTTCTGGAAATTTGACAGCACTAGTTCACACACATTTGTACTTGGCCCAGCATTAAACTCTGATCTTAGTTCCGACGCAGTTCGCTGCCTGTCCTGTTTTACCAGTCTGCCCGACGACGTCCGACATCTGTAATGAGGTGGGGGGCGCCCAACCCCTTGACATTTGGACGGCTTTTCCCCTTGGTTTCGCCACTTGTTGAAGACAATCACCACAGCACTACTCGAACACCTGACAAGTCCTGCAGTTTCCGAAATTCTCGCACCGAGTGTTTCTGAGTGAGTACTTCAAAATAATATTAAAAATTATAGAGAGATTTTCGAGACATTCGAGTAGAGTCGAGATTTTTACGAGCTGTCTCGACTCGAAAATTCGAATCGAGAAATGCGTTTGTCTCGACTCGTCTCGAGTTTTACAAAGTGTGTCTCGACTCAAATTCGAGTCGAGATTCGAGACATGTCTCGACTCGTGCGCATTCCTAGAGAAGAGATCGAATGGTAAGGAAGAGAAAGGTGACTGTCATGGTGATTGAGAACATGAGAAAGGTTGTTTGGATGGGTTTTGTATTTACAGAGATTGCCATTCTGGATCTCTTTGGTAGATGTTATGGAAAAGTGTGCATGTGAACCTGTATAAGTGGCAGAAAGTTGTAGACAAAATAATTGTATTAAAAGCGACTGAGCTCCAATCTATAACTTTAGCTTTCGAATCTTTCATTTATGGTTATGTGTGATTTCACATTTAACTGAGACAAACATTTTGAGTGTGTGTACTTTAAACAAATTAGTTAACTAGATCTTTTTTATAAAGTTTGTTTTAAAATTATTGTTCAAAGCCTTTATATTTTAATAAGCCTTCTCTAATATCAATGCATGTAAATTGTGCTTCCATCTTCCGAGTTCTTTTAAACTATATGTTGTGAACGTTTATTTGTTTGTGGTCAATCCTTTCGACAATGAGATCTCGAAGACTACAGGCTCTAGAAAGATGACATTTTCACTGATCGATTGGAAATTTTGCGTAGATTGTCCAGTTCTTATTGAATATTAAAAAAAACATGGCCATTATTTCTTTATTACATTTTTAAGGGTGCACTGGAAGCGTTGAAATTAAAAAAAAAAACTAAAGCATCATATCCTACGCATTATACATTCCAACACCACACTCTTGTATATAGGGGTTGCATATGTCACAGGTGTTTATTGTTTCACGGCCAAATAATAATGAAAAAGGAAAGATAACCATTTCTCCAGTGTAAGATGAATCTTTATTTTTGGAGTGTTTTTTCCAATGAACACCATATATAACTGCCATTATAATTAATTGTGTATGTAATGTATTTGGTTATTACATGCTGCATGCAAGAAAAAAGAAAACACTGGTCATGCACGAATTAGAAACTCCAACCGGAAGTAGGCTCAAATCTTGCAAACGGTGCGAGATATTGAGAAAAAATAATCGATAAAATCTCCCCTTTATGATACGCCTTGCCGATTTTTTTATCAAGACGTCTTTCACTTGTGTCTGTAAAGGGACATGTACTGATGATGTGAGGAATGAGAGGGATATTTATGCTCATATGTGAGTGATGCGCTGTGTAGAAAGCGCAGGTTCAGCTAGTCTACATATTATAATGCTAGGTTTATATGTTTGTCGTCAATCCTTTTGACAATGAGATCTCGAAAACCACAAGTGCTAGAAACATGCCGTTTTTTCACTGGTCGATTCCAAATTTTGTGTAGATTGTCCAGTTATTCAAATTTTCAAAAACCGTATCGTTATTGGTCTATTCAACATTTTAGGGGCCATTTTGAGCCCATAAGATTAACATTGTTCCAGGCCGAAACTACGGTGTTAGGCAACCAGTAGTGAAGTTACGTATGGCGGGTTGACGGATATTGCAGGCGCTTTGCTTAATATGAGTAGCAAAACCTATTATTGTATGCTGGTAACTTCAAAGTAGGGATTGCCACAAAATTCCGGTTCCGGAACAGGTTCCAGAACCGGATCTTAGGAACCGGTTCCAGACCTGGATCTGAAAACACGGTTCCAGAACCGGATATTAAGAAACGTTTCCAGACCTGGATTCGAAAGCCCTCAAAGACCTGTAAAGGTGGCACAAAGTTCACCTTCAAAACACTGCAAAGAGGACCACGCGCTTGTGCCCTCCCCGCCCAGACCCGTTTGTGCCTCCCCAGAAAAAATGTTGGTCCACCAGTGATGTTTAGCCAAATGAGTTTTCCTGTTTGCCTGTTTAGCCAATGAGTTTGTCAGTTACCCAGTTTGTTTAGCCAAATGAGACAAGGGGCCGCCGCCTGGGTGCCTGCCTGTCGCTTTCACCATTTCATCTAGCATAGTGTTCACAGCCTGCCAGCAGCTCGGGTTTAGCGTAGGGATGGCCACAAAGTTCTGGTTCCGCCGAACTGGTTCTTGCAGATCCGGTTTTCAGAACCGGTGCCAATCCTGGATCCGAAAAACCGGTTCCGGAACCGGATCTTCTAGAACCGAATCCATTTAGAGCCGAAAACCGGTTACGCCAGGAACGGTTCTGGCTATCCCTACTTCAAAGGCCTCAAGAGACTCAATGAGGCGTACTCGGACGGATATGAATTTATTAGAAAAAATATTTCCACTTGATATCGTGTTTCTTCTAGAAATTTGACACAAACTCACTCCAACATCTACACATAGCAATTCACTTCCTTTGCAAGTCTCCTACCCTTTACTTGTGTAAGTAAGAAGAGATGCACAGTGGGAAGGAGATTCATGGTCATAAGAGAACGATGCGCTGAGTAGACAGCGCAGGTTCAGCTAGTTGTATTATAAAACTTAATTTTCACAAGTTAAGTAGATCTCAAAGAGAAATCAATATAATAATACTACTAAAAACTAAATTTCACTTCAAACAAAGAAACAATATTTCCCCGTAAAAATCACTGGACTAAAAATAAAGATGGCGCAGGTATTCAACACCGTTAAAACATGTCTCAAAGAAACATATTTTAAGAAACAAGCTGAAGAAATTAAAAGAGACCCGTTAGATTGAAAGCAAAGACATTTATTTATAAAACATAAATATATTAGATAATTGATGTTCTTGACAAGCAAATCTATCCAATTTTGAGTTAAATGTTCTTTTCATTCTATTGATGATACAGCTTTCCATTCACTAGTACTTCGCTGATCTTCTTCCCTCTCCTTGGATTACCATTTCAACTTGGCTTTAAATCACGAATCTCTTCTAGCATGACTTATCTTCTTAATGGAAGGGTATTTCCTCTCTTGGGCATTGATCCTCTTCTTTTCTTCCATTGCTTTTATTTCAGTATTCCTTTTCATTAGGCCAACTTTAGAACAGTTTTCCTCCTTCAGCTTCAATGGGGTGGCTGAAAGAATGGTTAGATAGGGGGAAGACAGACAGAGGAGCGCGAAAACTTCAGGAGAGACATCTGGGCCATAGGACATCGGGTCAGATGAAAATGTAGGCATTAGACCAAGTGTTAGGGCGCTGATAAAAATGCCATAAGCTATGAAGAAACATACATAACATATGGAGAGACAGGTAAGGTATGGTGTCGTGTAAGTGTAATTGTTCATATAACAATCAGCAATAGGAGAGGGTACACAAAAGTAACCGGAATTACAACACAGTATGGATACGTTTTGTAGTTACGGAATGTGCCGCTAGACATTATAGCTTGGGGTTTCCTCGCCAATGTCATAAGTAGCGTCAGTCTTTGTGAAGTGGTTCCTTCTTGATACTACATTGTGTATCCTCCTACTCTTAATGTTCTGCGATTATTGTGATGTATGACCACAAGAAATAAAGAGGACGGAAAGGATTTATGGGGAAAACGGAATATCACTCTTAAATCAACTACTGGGGGCGCATACCAGTATAATTAGTGCCGATTCAAAGCCCGGATAAATGGTGAGGATTAGCGTTAGGAAGTGCATCCGGACGTAAAAGCACATTGCCTAGCCAAAACCAACATTTTGCCTAGGAAAATAATAGTGTTCTCCGGAAGCGACGCGTAAAAGCCTGCCTCCTGTAAGAAATGAGGAACGGCCACCAAGTAATGCGCGAGAACTGTTCAACAAGCTACTCCATTTACAAATAGGAACCTTAAATGTGGGGTCAATGAGCAGAAGAGGAAGGGAAATGGTAAGAAGAAGAATAGAAGCACTGTTTTTTCAGGAAGCAAGATGGAGAGGATATACAGCGAAGAACCTAAGAAGTAGATATAAACTACTGCATGGTGGAGAAACTCAACAAGGTAGAAATGAGAGCAGAAATTGTCCTGACTAGTGAGCTAATTCAATGTATAGTTGGTGCAAATGGGAGTGATAGAACAATTAGTGTCAAATCGCGTCTTGAAGAAATGTTTAGTATTATGAGCCTGTACGATCTGCAAGTTGGATGCGAAGATGAAGAAAATAACACTTTCTGGAATGATTTGGAGTGAACATAACAAAGGAAGGAACAATAATTGGCGATCTAAACGGGTATATTGATGCAGAGGAGGAGTTACATCTTCAAAAGTCCACTAAGGTTGGAATGCTAGAGAAAGGGATGGGTAAGGGATGAGAATATTAAATTTTGCACAGACATGTGATTATACTATCTATATATGTAACACATTATTCCAAGAGAATACAAAGCAATTAGTTACATATAAAAGCAAAACAAGGGAGAGCCAAATAAATTCTTTCTTATGCAGAAGAAAACTTGCAAAGAATTGTAAAATCAACCACAAAGAAGCAGTACATCACAGAATCCCAGTACTTGATTCCAATTCTAATGCAAAATGAAAAGAATCGCTAAGAGAACTACAGCTAACATTAAGTAGTAGAAATTCATAGATCCAAATCTAAGGTGCGAGTTCAAAGAAGCTTACTACACAAAATACAACCCATGAAAAGTGCCAGCAAATGGTGGGAGATAAATACTGTAGTCATTAAAAAGACAGGGGAAGAAGTATTAGGTAAGTTCAGAGAAAGGTGCTCTAGTAAATAAACCACACTTGGTGGTGAGATGAAGACGTTCAGACAGCAATCAAAGAGAAAGGAGATGTGAAAGTAAAATACGATAAATTAGGAATTAACGAGGATCGAGAACTATTCTGGAAACTAACACAGTAGCTAAAAACAGAGTAGAATAAAGCAAAGTCAGACGCCTAGCGAAAAGTGTACGAAGAACTTGAAACTAGTAAAAATGAGAGGGAACTCCTATAGATAGCCAGGGAACGAGATGAAGAAACAGAATATTTTTCTGATATTTTACAGATAAAGAATGAAAAAGGAGAAGTACCACAGGAAGAATAAAGTCAAAAGAAGATCGGAGACTACTATAAAAAGCTCTTAAATGAAGAAAACTTGAAGGTAATCTTGAAGAACAGTGTACTAAACAAAGGGGTTGAAGACAACATAAGGGAAAAAGAAGTAATATAAGCGGTACTCAAATCAAAGAATTAGAACGCAACCAACCCGAATGAAATACTTATGGAAATATGGATATGCCTCGGCGAAGACGGAAAAGTATATTGTCAAATTTGATGCAGGGTATTTGCCGAAGAAAGAATACCCCAAAGAATGAAGAATATAATAATACCAATTTTCAAGGAGAAGGAAGATATTCAAGGCTGCGATAATTATAGTGGGACTAAGCTAATGTCCCATAAAATGAAGATTTGGGAAAGAATCCATGAGAGATGGCTTCGGGAGGAGACATCAATAGGAGAGGAATAATTCAGATTGATGGATGTCGAAGAACAACAGGTATGATTTTTGCAATTAGACAAATGATGGAAAAATATCAAGAAAAGAAGAAAGAACTACATGTAGTGTTTTTCCACCTGAAGAAATCTTTGACTGTATATGGCGTAAAGAGATCTGAAGATTCATAAGAAGTAGAGTTATACCAGAAAATTTGTTCGCCTCATCCAAAATACATATAAGGAAGGTATGAAAGACCAATCACTTTTGGGGTATGCTATATGAAGATGACACTGTTTAATATAATATCAACAGAAAAGAGTTGGAACAGTGGAAAAGACCTTTGAGGATAGAGGATCAGAAACCAGTGGGGAGAAAACTGAATATATGAACTTTGGAGGAGATGGATACGAAACCGTACAGAGGGAAGGACAGGTTGTAAAGAAAGTAAACAGATTTGAATACCTAGGTTCCACAGTGAATAATAATAGTAATTTAGATGCGGAAGTTGAGCAGAGAATTAAGATGGGATACATGAAATGGAAGAAGATCTCAGGTATTGTTTGTAATAAAAGAGTAAGTTTCAATGTGAAAGGAAGAGCCTACAAGCATATAAGACTCACAATATTGTATGGAACAGGGACTTCGGAAATCAAAAAAGATGTAGGAGAAGAAACTAGACGTGGCCAATACGAAAATGCTCAGATGAATTGTGGTGTTACCAAAACGATCAATGTTGGACAAGATCATAAACGAAAGAATAACAGATAGCTTTAAAAAGACTGAGATATCTAAAAAAATAAATAAATAAATAAAAATTATGAGAGAGAAGATTCCAGTGGTATAGTCATATTATGAGAGAAAAGGAAGATTATGTCGATAAGAAAATGGGGAAGCAGAAGCCAAAAGAGGAAGAGAAAGACCAAAAGGAAGATGGATAGATTGTATAACTCCTAACTTAGAAGAAAAGAGGTTAATAGAGACTGGGGTTTGCAACTGAGTAAGGGTGAATCAAATTTTCAAAAATATCGATCCCACATAAGCAGAGAAAGAGTAAAAGAGAAAAGAAGGCAGTATATCACCGTCCAAAGTTCATGAGTAGAACAAGCGCTTTCGCGAAGAACGGACGTCGCTCGGGAATAACAAGCAGGATGGTGCACCGAAGCGTGTTACAGACCAGCATGTTGCTAAAGTGGATGAACTCATCAAGGAAATGTAACAGTCGTCGAGTAACAACGAAATTTCAGGCTCACCCTTCAGTCCTTGTAGTCATACATCACACTGGACGCTATGAGCAATAACATACACAACGCAATATCAATGATAAACAATTCCAACTCCACACAGAAGTGACGCCACTCGGCTAGTGACATGCTTTCCGTAACCACAAAATGCGTGCATGTTGTGTTGCAATTCTGGTTAGTTTGGGTATTCCCTCTTACTTACGAACTGAAGTGCTAGAGTGCGCGTATTTGGAAATATCAGTGTAGTGTAGTGTATTTATGTAAAAGAATGCGGCGAGGTTCAGTGCTAGAGCGCTCACTTCTGATGCGTAAGTCCTTGGGTCAACCCCAGCTCCAGCCAAGTAAGCTATATGATGGACAAACACCGTGTGCATGGATTTTCTCGGTGTTTTCCGTTTCCTCCCACTTTCGTCATTTCATCATTATCATCCATCTCATCATCACCGTCTTCCTTAGCCTCAGTGCATAATTGTGGGACGTTAAACTAAAAAAAAAGTTAAAAATCTCTACAAATTGCAGGTGTCTCCGGTTCCACTATCGGTGGAAGATCAAATGGTTTCGATTTCATGTTAAGCTATAGATCCACGTCTCATGTAGTATCAGTCATTAAGGAAGAAAGAAAAAGACTTGAAAATAATAAGTTGTTACTATGTATATAACTTTTACGTATGAAAGGGTGTCATTATGCGTAGTATACATGTTGATGAGTAGAAATATTTAAAGTCGAGATTACGATACGAGATGAAAAAGGCAGTGATTGAATTAAGCCGGTATGAGTCAATGTGGCACACTGGCGGTAAATTGAAAAGCCAAACGCTCATACCAGCTGTAAAAAGTTAAATATAAGCTTTATAATATTGAAGTATATCAAAGACATATCTATGAATATAACCACAAAGGTAGTATTTTATTTCCAACATAACTATTGAATTATGGTGAATGTCGGAGTAAATGAAACGAATAGTTAGAAAAGAACAGAGTATTGGGAATGAAAGAAGAGCGGGATAGAAATTTGATAAAAAAAAGATGTAGAAACAAATGATTATTATTAAAAGAAAGATATGGTGAAAGCTTCAAGAGGTAAAAGAATTGGAAAATAAATTATAGAAAAGTGATTATATCAAAGGAATTGAAACAAAAGAAGATAACACTAAACACCTAATTCATTTGGAATAAAAGTTGTAGAGAGAGAACGAAAAAAACAATTATAGATATTATAAAGGATATAATAAAAAAGGATAACAAATGCATGTTAAAAACATAATGATGGGAATAACACTGGATTTGGTAAAGAATGGATCAGACGGTTGTCACTGTTTCCGAAGTTCAAATTAAGATCAAAACAGGTTATGATTTATACGTGATTTATGGAATTTGGTGGATGAAAGAGAAGACTGATTTACGACATCATTTCTCTATACTATGTAAATTGAATGGTGTCCTTGTACGGTTTTAGGAATGGAGAGAAAAACTGTAAGAAGCAGACTCACTTTTAAAAAATAAGTTCATAACTTTTTATAGGTGCGATTGGAATGATATTAATGTTTGATTATTGTTGGCAAGAAATTGTAAGGCACAGTCATCGAAAAAGTTAGGATTACTTGGATATCCCCAGGATTCAGTTAACAAGTATCTTCTAGAAATGACGTAATGGATGTGGGTGTCGCAGTGTCAAATGTGTGTGTGTGTGTGTGTTAGATTTTTGAGCATTCTTTCGTCAGCAATGAGGCTATATGAGACATGGACTACAGTTTAACATTAGAGCTAAATAACTTGAGCTCCTCCCGAGCATCGGACCCGGATCTCCGGCGTCAAAATGTGTGTGTGTGTCATATATGTCTATCTATCTATCTATCTATCTATATGTGTATATATGTTTGTGTGTGTGCGGATGAGTAGGTATTTGTGGGGGTGGGGGTGTTAGTGATGTAGATGGGGACGTGTAGTTTAATATATTTATACATATATACGTGTGTATACGTGCATGGAAGTGGTGTCGTAAGTGTATATGTTTATGTGTAGATGTGTGTGTGTCAGTAATACCGGTCTGCCTCTTAATTGGGATGTCTCTTAGATTTAATTGGCATTGCCTCTGTAAGACATCCCACGCACCCAATCTAATGCCACCCAAATAAAAAAAAAGATCAATATGTAAAGTGCCGATTTTGAAAAAAAAAGACGTAACTACATCCGACCGTCTGCCCAGCGGCCCAAACGCCCTCCTTCCACTGCCTGCTCCCCTGCCTGTTAATCCAGCCACCATCAATCTTCACCTTTGACCCTTTGAAGTCTCTGAAGATTGATGGTACACTATCCCCACCCACCCATTGATCCGACCATCCCATTTAATCAAAGCTACATAACCTAAAATCAGTTCTGCATACCCCTAGTGATCTGAAAATTTGAAAAGAAATAGATTTAACTGCCAAATATTAAGAACTATTAAACACATTTATAATGAGAAACAAATAGAAACAATAGGAATCTATTCTTAATTCAAGCCATACATAATATACTGTATAGTATACATGTAAAAATTAACAATTGCTTGCTTATTTATGTGTTATATATTATTTTATTAACTGCAAACTAAGGTTGCCTAATACAAACTATCATCAGAAGGGCCAAAGAACTAATGCAGATTATAATTAAAAGCGTTGAAAGAAAACCAAGAGAAAAAGATAAATTTATTTTTTCACGAACAAATCTTTTTCAAACCAGGATAATAAATCACTGAATGTTTTAAAGGATTTGTAGTTCAATGTCTGGACAATCCACTCTATTCACTATGATTATAATATATTCACTAACATAGGCTGAAATTTTGAGAAATTCAGACATTACAAGTACAAAGAGTAGCTTTCTGCAGGCCAGGTAAAGTTATTAAACAATAATGCCCTAAAAACTATATCTGTAGATTATTCCCCCAATTTTTTTTGGCACTTCTCAACCTCTTTCGTACTCTCAATACCTCTTTCGGTTAAATTATTATTTTTAATATTAACTAATTTTATTTGTTTGAATTTTACATTTCACATCTATAAACTTTGGAACAAAGATGATGGTGAGAAATTATGAGCCCATGAAATCAATATTATGAGCCCATGACATCGTAGCCTTTTACCACAGAACACTTAAGTATGTACCTAGTACAAAGTATTCAGTAGCATTAGTTAACATATGGACTTATATGCTAAACTATATATTTTAGGAAGAAAAAAAAGAAAAGAGTGAGTGTCAGCTCGGGGTAAGGTTCTATAGACACTCACTCTTTTCTTTTTTCTTCCTAAAATATATAGTTTAGCATGCGTGGAGTTAGCGTAAAAATATTTCACTTCCGGCTACCAGTCTGCAATTTTACACAGTTCTTATATGTATACCAAAGAACAGAAAACCGCCGGGAGACACTCGATCCAATGTCCAGAACTCGTGTGATGACGTCGTCAAAATGGGGGACAACTCGATTTTAAAAAATAAGCCATATCTCCGTTATTTATGAACCGATTTTCTGCAAACAGCTCATTTTAAAGGAAATTAAATTTGCAATAAAACACGTAACCAAAATATTTCCTCTAAAATTAACCTTTCGGAGTTATTTAAGAATTTAATAAATTAATGAGTATTTATTGAAGAAAAATACAAAATAACTCCGAAACCCTTAGTTTTAGACGAAACACTTAGGTAACGTGTTATATTGTTAATTTCATGACCTTTAAAATGAGCTATTAACGAAGAAAATCGGTCCATAAATAACTGAGATATCACACATAACGTGTTAATTATATTATTAAAATGGCAGTCACGACTTCTAACAGATAGCGACAAATTCAGTCAAAATACTTCACTTCCATATACCAGTCCCAAATTTTACACATTATTTATATACATAATAAATAATTTTAAAATACCTGGGAGACACTTATGTTGACGTCATCAAAATGGTCGCCGGGATTAGAAACATAGGTTTGCTTAAATACACTTAACTTCGTTACCAATCATTTTATTGAGTCTTCCAATTGTTCCGTTTGAAAGAGCATGAAATAAGCTACAAAAATGTTATTCGATTTAGTTTATAGATAAATGGTTTATGAACTATATATGGCGATGACAACTTGGAAGTGGATGAAAGAAGATAGTACATTTTTTCCAGTAGATGGCAGAAGTTTCTACTTGAAGAAAACGCAAAAACATTTCTTTTGTTTTTGCTAGTGGTGACTTCTGTTGCTTCTGTTGCAATTATTGGAAAGGAAACAAATATTCTACCCTACAATGTTTGCAACGTGGTGTGTCGGCTTGGCTCGCTATATTGTTTATTTGTTGCGATTCGTGCATTCAGTTTGTTTTTTAGTTTCTATTAATTTGGATTCAGATATAGCCTCCAAGTGCTGAGCCATTACATTATATACCTTGGAAAAACGGATAGTTTATGATAAGTTTTAATAGTCAGATTTGTTTCACATATAAAACTACAGAAAATAGTAGGGTATATGGGGAGCAAGAGGCAAGTTGAAATTTGCGAGCAGTTTGTAAGACTAGATCTCAAACCCCCCAGGTATTAATTGAAAGCTATGTTTAGTTTGCCAAAAACATTCAAAAGAACCCCTTATTCTACCAACAGTTCAAGGATATACTTCGCATGTCGAGAATCTGCACAAATATGCTGAGTTTGAGTTTACCCCTCCACCTGGCCACTGAAAACTTGCTTACCAAATTTATCGAAAATCAGGGAAAATAACATAAAGTATGTCGAACAAGATTCAACAGTAAAAAAATTGACCGACTTTCTCGAAAGAGAAACCAAGGTTGGATGATGTATCTAGTTCAGATACAAACGATGTTATAATGTTAGAGGACTCTGCCGTCAATGCCAGCTGTACTACAGCCAGAGTTACCAGATCCCATTTATCCAAATCCGACATCAAACTTACCTGTATTTTCTGCGAGACCAAGGAAAACGAATTTGAAAAGTTAGTTACGGCAGCCACATTAGTTATAGGCCCCAATATATACGAAAACGCCTTGCTGCTGGGAGATGAAAAACTACTCACGAAATTAACTAGTAACAGCGATCTTGCCGCTTTAGAGGCGAAGAATAACAAACGATGCTATGTCAAGTTAGTTACGAAAGTACGAAGTGAACAGGGCTGCGAATCAAAATGCCAGTGATAAGTCTTCCAAAGTTGCCTACGGATCCTTTTTAAGTGAGCTTGTAACGTTTATGCAAGATTGGTACTTGTACAGCGGTGGACACTTCTAAATGGTACAGCCATATGGAGATTTACGGCTAAGGTGTACCATTTAGAAGTGTCCACCGCTGTACAACCAAATAGCACCAGTCTTTCGTATGGCAAACCTTCTGAATCTGGTTGAGAATCGATTACACGAGCTAGGGTTTGCAAATGTAAATGTGAACAGGACGCGCTTGAAGGAGCAACTGCTGACTTTTATTCCGGATTTGAGAGAGGACAAGGTTGGTAGGAATATTGTACTTATGTTTGAAGGAGATGTCCGTAACGCAATTCGGATAGCTTGTGAAAATAATTCTCTTAGCGATGGTATGTGTCTCGTCCGAGCAGCAAAAATTCTCCGCGATGAAATGTTTCAAGACTATCTTAAATTTGATGGATCATTCAGTGGAGAGTTTACACCTGGAAATCGTGTCTCTCCAACGTTAATGATGTTTTTCAGGATGCTTTTAGAGGGTGCAACTATAGGTGAAGAGCTCGACGACGATGGAACGGACATGGAAGATCAGATCAAAGTGTCAAGTGCTACAGAATCTATTGCGCAACTAGTGCGATTCAATTGCATAAAAAGAACAAGAAAGGAATCCAGAAAGTCAATTCGTCACCCTCTGGAAAAAGAAACACCTTTACCTCTCTATCTTGACCCCATGCTTCATAGTCAAACTGGCAGGGCTGATGACATTGATAAACTCTTTCGCTTGGGGTTGAGTGTTTCATACAGCAGGGTAAAATCCGTTCTAAATGCTACGACCAGCTCAATGTCTGAGCATTTTGAAAAACATGGTTTTGTCTGTTCCCCAAGTGTTGCAAATAATGTCTTCACATGTGCAGCAATAGACAACGTTGATCATGACTCATCGTCGAACTCATCTATCAGCGCTTTTCACGGCACTTCCATATCTTTAATTCAATACGTGCCCAAGGACACGGAACTTACGGAGTCTGTAAAACTTAACTTGCACTTCCAATCAAGAACAACACATCTGCCCGAAAATTATACGACATTGCCACCGACTCCAAAATTCGGAAGCGAAGTTTCAATGAGTACGGTAAATACCGATCTGCAAACTCTAGCAGCCGAAATGTCGCCTGAGCTACTCGAATGGTTGAATGATAGAAGAAGCTTTGCGGGATGTGAAGGATTAATACCGTTGGTTCCATACTTCTCCAAGAAAGAGTTCAATTCCACGAGAAACAAATGTATGACAATCTTGCTTCCAATTATTAATGAAGACATCAATTCGCCATTGGCTGTACGACATGCAACAAATATTGTATCGCCATTGTTCGTAAGGTTAATCCGAACCAAATCCCGATCATTACAGCTGACCAATCTGTTTACGCCTTGCTGAAGTCTCTTCAATGGGCCATGCCGGATAAATATGGAGAAGACAAAATCATAGTCATGTTGGGTGGTCTCCATATAGAAATGGACCTAGCGTCTGCGATAGGTGCATGGTTAGAAGAAAGTGGATGGACTGACAACCTTGTTGAAGCTCGTGTCACAACATCGGGAAGAGCAGAAGCATTATTGAAAGCGTTGCATCTCAAGAGAACACGATACGCTCACGAAATAACAATTGTTACTCTTCAGATCTTGTTAGAAAGAGCCTACCAAAATCGGAAAGAAAACGAAGACGAATTACTTGAAAACTGGACTCAGCGAAGATCAGAAGAGTCGGCTCAGTTTATGTACTGGAAGACTACCATGGTGCTAGAATGTCTCCTCTTAGATTTGGTCCGCAGCATTCGATAGGGAACTTTGATAGACTTTATTTCTACTCTGGAGAAAATTTGTCCATGGATGTTTGCTCTCGATCCTACTATGCGCGATGGCTGCCAGTGTTTTTGTACAACTTAAAGCAGCTACCAGAGATGCATCCAACAATGTTCTGTGAGTTCCAAAACGGAAATATATCTGGCTGCAAAACTAAAAGATTATTTTCCAGGATGGTACATGACCAGTTACATTAGCAGAACAAAAACTAATTAAAAATTCTTGAAGTAACCTATCCCGTCTAAGTCAAGGGGAGGGGCTATTGCAATGGATGGTTGCAGGACCCGAAGTTGTCCGCATGATTGGAGAATTCGAAAAGGATCGGAACCTGAAATCTAACATAACTTCCGAGGAGCATCATGAAGATACTCCAAGTTTTCATAAGAAATTCGAAAACCATGTTTCTGACCTTGTTGAAGTGTTTGAATCACACGGCAACCCATTCGAAGATGACGAGTTAACTACAGTCAACAGCAGTAGAATCATTTTCTCAGAAGAAAATGCGATGAGCGTCATGTCGGCAAATGCTACAAAGAAAAGCCAATTTGATACGTTTGTCGAAGATCGGTTGATCCTTAGAAAAGTTTCCATCCATGAAATCATCAAAAGAAACAACCTTTCCTTGATGAGTGCTAAGAAAGTTACAGTTAAGTCCAAAGACAAGCAGAAAATAGTAGACCTGAGAAAAGACAGTGCTCTTTTTGTCAAGTTGTACGTTGCCAGTCAATCAAGGGGAATTGACGTCAAAAAGTTCTTTGTCCATGAAAATAGCTCATGTCCACTTTCAATATCCGACCGCGATAAGCTCAGAAAACCAATAAAAAAAATCCGACATGGTGTCCTGTATCGTCGAGTCAAGTGGAGTTCGGGTGACTACTGCTCATGAGCCCGAAGTTTCTTCGCTCATAATCGATGCAGCAGCCTTCATCCATATGCTTGTTCCTAAATCCAGCCGGACATTTCAAGAGTACTTCAACCAGATTGTTAAACCATACATTCTAATGAGATTAAGATCTGTGGAAAGAGTTGACCTAGTTTTTGACCGCTACCTAGAAGGAAGCCTAAAAAATGACATAAGACAGTCGAGAGGGTCTAGGCTCAGAATAAATGTAAAATCTAATGTTGTCATCCTCAAATCTTTCAGTAAGTTCCTTGCTCACAGTAAAAACAAAGAAATCTTTGAATTTTTAACTGAAAACCTGGTCAAAATGGATCTTCCCACCGGGAAAAAAGTCATTTGCACCTACAGAGACACGGTAATTGGATCGCTAATGGAGGCGACATTTGAAGCTATATCTTCCAAATTCCATGAAGAAGCCAATGCCCGTCTCCTACTTCATGTATGCCATGCCATGGAATACTCGGGTTGTTCTAAGGTCATGGTGAAAACTGTTGATAGTGACGTGGTAGTAATTGCTATGTGTGTCTTTTCTAGACTCAATACACTGAATTTTAGATGGAATACGGCAGTGGAAAGCACCTCCAATACCTTCCGATCCACGAGTTGCACAACAAAGTTCCACGACGAGTTCCAGATCTTCTGCCTTTCTTCCATGCATTTACGGGAGCTGACACTGTGTCAAGTTTTGCAAGTATTGGTAAAACCACTGCATGGAAAACGTGGATGACTTTCCGAGATGTAGACAAAGCTTTTTCGGTATATTCTCAATTTCTGGACAATATCTCTGAAGATGACGACACGTTTTTACTCATTCAACGCTTTGTAGTTCTTATGTACCATTCATCAAGTTCTACAGAGACCGTCAATGAGGCCAGGCGGATTCTCTTTGCCCAGCAAAACAGACCCATTGAAAATATTCCACCAACCAGCAACGCTCTGTTGCAACACTTGAAGAGGGCCATCCTACAATGCTCTTTGTGGACAAACTGTCTTCAACGGAACAGTCAACGCTTGGATCCTTGTGTGTGGGGATGGAAGAAGACCGCAGATGACTACGAGCCCCTCTGGTCGACAAGGCCAAACTTCACCATGGAAAAGCTAAAAGAGTTGATAGCATGCAAGTGCAAACAGATTTGTCGATGTGTAAAAATACACGAACTTTGCACTTTACTTTGTAGTTGTGAGGGTCAATGCAGAAATTAAGTTTAATCTTACAAACTTGCCACTTTGTTTAAAGTTTACATTGTTTTCAATAGTTGTGCCTTCCGCGTTAATAATCCATGTGGACTGTACATGTTTTCATTGTGAGAAACTTGTTAATATATGTTACCCTTCCTAAAAAAGAAAAGTTTTTTTTTCATTTTTTCCAATCAGTAAAAAGAGGGCATTGGATCCACTAAAAGATGTAAATAACTATTTTTATTTTCATGTTTACTCTTTTGTGGTATAATTTATAATTAAAGATGAATCACTCATTAAAAAATTATACAAGCATGCAACATTACAATGGATGTAATATGCATTTACTTGAGTTAACGCCTCTTGTAATAACAGAAATGTCATTGCAAAATATATTAAGCCAACAGCAACCATTTCAAAACATTAAATTTTAACCCCCTTCCACGTTGTCATCACCATAAATCATTTAAAATCGAATAAAATTTGTGTAGCTTATTTCATGCTCTTTCAAATGGAACAATTTGAAGACTCAATAAAATGATTGGTAACGAAGTTAAGTGTATTTAAGCAAACCTATGTTTTTAATCCCGGCTGCCATTTTGATGACGTCAACATAAGTGTCTCCCAGATATTTTAAAATTATTTATTATGTATATAAATAATGTGTAAAATTTGGGACTGGTATATGGAAGTGAAGTATTTTGGCTGAATTTGTCGCTATCTGTTAGAAGTCGTGACTGCCATTTTAATAATATAATTAACACGTTACGTGTGATATCTCAGTTATTTATGGACCGATTTTCTTCGTTAATAGCTCATTTTAAAGGTCATGAAATTAACAATATAACACGTTACCTAAGTGTTTCGTCTAAAACTAAGGGTTTCGGAGTTATTTTATATTTTTCTTCAATAAATACTCATTAATTTGTTAAATTCTTAAATAACTCCGAAACGGTTAATTTTAGAAGAAATATTTTGGTAACATGTTTTATTGCAAATTTAATTTCCTTTAAAATGAGCTAAGTTTGAAGAAAATCGGTTCATAAATAACGGAGATATGGCTTATTTTTTAAAATCGAGTTGTCCCCCATTTTGACGACGTCATCACACGAGTTCTGGACATTGGATCGAGTGTCTCCCGGCGGTTTTCTGTTCTTTGGTATACATATAAGAACTGTGTAAAATTGCAGACTGGTAGCCGGAAGTGAAATATTTTGGTGGTTTCTGATACTAACTCCATGCACTATTCGTCATCTCTGTAATATTACGAAGTTTACTATATTTTGTTACTACATCAACCACCACTGAATTTTGTATATTATGGTTGATTATTATTACTGATGAATAATCTTACTTATGTTTATATACTAATTGGACATTGTCTATTGCTTGTAAGGTTTAACGGCAATAGAATATTTTATTATATTCTCTTCTATATCTAAATTCAGTACTGAATGTATATATTATTCAAAGAATACTGATGTTTAACTGAAGTGGCTCACAGAGTGTACTCTGTATTATACGTTTATTCAGTGGAAATAGTACATCGAAAAGTTCTACGATGGAATGAACTGAAAGAGGAAGATAAGATTGCTCACGATGAGAAAGAACATTGTATACTACGCGCTGAATTTGACAAGATCATAAACAAACAGAAGAAAGTAGGTATTGATATCGTTCCAACAAAACTTATCAAGGACACAGGTTGTCAAATACATAATGATCTGTTTCGCCAGGTGCAAAAAGATCTATGCCATAGAACAACTTCTGGAAGGCTTTAAAAAGTGTCTTACTGTATCATTACGCAAAACAGCGTCTGACGTCAAATGTGAACGATATAGAACTATGAGTTCAGTAACGTGACGAAAATACTAACGGCCAAAGTTCTATGGGCAACTGAAAGAAAGCTTTAATCTACCATTCAGATGATCAATTTGAATTCAGAAGAGGAAAGGGAAACGCGAAGGAGTATTGGGTTTGCATTTAATCTTGAAGAACAGAATACGAAAGATACGTATATTGCCTTTATCGATGTGGAAAAGTCACTTGGTAGAGTTGATTGGAAAATAATGTTTAGAATGCTGAAAAGGTTGAGCGTAAATTATAGAAATAAGCGGGTAATACAACGGTTGTATAGACATGAAACCACTGTGATAAGATGTGGCGAATATATTGAGGAAGATGCTATCAAGCAAGGTGTAAGGCATCCTACGAGGTTCCCGGTAAGGTGTAAGCAAGGCTCTTTATCACCTATTCTATTTAATGCATAGTATATTCAATAGAATGGACGAATTACGAGAGAAAATAAGTAAAAAATAAATAAATAAAATAAAATAAAATAAAATAAAATAAAATAAAATAAAATAAAATAAAATAAAATAAAATAAAATAAAATAAAATAAAATAAAATAAAGGAGTGAGAATACATAGTAAGAAAGTGGATTTCTTTGGAAGTGCCGGTGACATGGCTGTGTTAGCAGAAAATAAACAAGAGTAGGAAGCCATGCATAATATGATTGGTTAAAGTACTCAAAAATTATAATATGAAGATCAATTGCTCTAAGACAGCTAAGACAAAGGTAATGGTAGCAAGCAAGAACAAAACAAAGTTAAGATGTTTTATTGAGAAGTTGGAGAGTGTGTCAGCTTTCACGTGCCTTGGTTGTAACATAACACCAGATGTAAAAGGTAAAAGTTGTTAGTAAAATAAATCAAGCTAAAGCCACCTTTAACAATAAACAGAATATATTTATTTTCTGTAATATTGATACGAGAATTCACAAGAGCTTGCTAACTACCTTTATTTTTAAATGGTAGCGAGACCTGGATGCTCGGCCAAATAGATAAGAAACGCATAACAGTCTTTAAAATGTGGTGCTACGCAGTTTTCGAAGAGGAAAAAAAGCAGAGGCGGTATGTTTTATTATGATTTTGGCTCAACATACCTGCTATTTAAATATTGTCTTGATCACTGAAAAACCAGAGACGGTATGTCCTCATTACTGAAAAACCAGAGGCGGTATGACATACCACCGCATACCGTCTCACTTCGACCACTCGTGCTACAGACTTGTTTTGAAAAATCCAAGAGTGGACAAAGTAACAAATCAGAAAATATTGAAAAGGATTAGATACGGGAAAAGGAATATCTGGTGTGAAGACATGATGACTAGTTAAAAGGTTGCTAGAAGGATTTAGAGAGAGAGAGAATCCTACGGTAAGACCTAGATTATAGTACATACACCAGATAATTGAAGATACCGGTTGCAAAAGCTACGAAACAATAACAAAAGACACACTGACAGAGGCTTCCAAATGACCGTGTATTATGGACTGGTTCACACCAATCATATGACTAAATACAAAAGGAGATTCTGTTTAATATATTACCCAAGATATTTTCCATGGGACGAGTTGTGCTGCAGAAAGAAAATAGAATAAAAATTTTTAGTTGATAGATGCAAGTGAATAAATTTGGGGGAAAAAGTTAGGAAGTGGAAGAAAATAGGAGAATCTGCAGGATTAATGTCATTAATTTGAACATACGTGGACCGAGATTAAAGTACGATACTTTAAGCCAGAAGAGAATTTTATACCACCGAGATGCTATTCTCACAATTATGTGGAAGAAAACTAGAACTAAAAATATAAAGCAAAATTTTATAAGAACTAAAACTATAAAACCCATAATGTTCCTTTTGTTTCTCTATTGCTAATCCAATTTAAAGTATGAGAACATAGTTTATGATCAATCCAAAAATTCCAAACGAGATTAATTCTTCGCATTATTTTTGTTATAAATCATATTTACTACTCACCCAAACATGGAAACGACGGCGATATATCTGTTTTGAAGATGGTGAAAAAAAAAAAAAAACGTAAGTACTTCACTGCTTACAGACGTCATGACTCAACACACACATATGCATATATACATATGTGCCGCCCGATTGCACATATGTATATATGCATATGCTCATTGCACCGCCCGATTGTCATGGATTCCCTGCCAAGAAGTGATCAAGATGCCAGAAGAGACGATAGTCGAATACAGTAGAACAGTAGAATATGATTGACGAGGAAGGGTTTCATACTTCAACTTATAGAGAGTCTGCACCATCCTTCGAGGGTAACATGGAAGTTCATTTTCGTGAAATAAAAAGATATCAAGTTTGTCACTTTTTGCTGGATGGTTGTGGACAAGTTTTCGGTGATTTGATGGAGTTCTCCACTATAATGTTTAGCAGTGACGGTTTCACCTTGATGGAGAAAAACATGATGCGGGCGGAGAAGTGAGTTTGGACGTTGATCACGATCCAACCAGTTCTGACCATCTGTGGTTGTCGCAGCAGAGCCATTTTTCATCCAATTGACACTCTGATGTAGCAAACCTTCCCGGTTATTAAGTACACTCAGAGAACTGCACACTACGAGATGAGGATCCTTGTCGCCCAGTGTCGACTCATGTGACACCCACTCCAACTTTTTCACCTTACCGATTACAGGAAGCCACCGAAAGTCACTGGTAAGAGTCTACGTCCAACTCGTCTGCAATGATACGAATACTTTTTCCAGGGTTTGCTTCCACAATATTGCTGAGGAACTCACCAGAAATTCCTTTTGTTGATTGCTGTAGTTCTCATTTATCAATACCTAGTTACAGGTACGAAAATGCACTGTTGATGTTTTTCGCGACTAGATAGTAGAATGTCTCAGTTTAAGCTCGTAAAGAGTAAGCACTCACAACTGTGTGGTCTCCATGATGCATTTTCAAACGACCCTGTTGAACAATACACTTCATCTTGACTGACTGGGCACCTCAGTTTGTTTTTGAACATCTACTGATTTTGTGACGTCATACGCGTGATTTCGGCTCATCCATTGGCTGCATTATAGATCCTTGCATCCTTGCAAACATAAGAGCAGACATTCCGATCATACAACCGAAAATATATTGTATTTCATTCATTCTTTTTATTTTCAAATGTTTTCTATTTTTCTTGGAAAGTGGTTAAATTCTTTCCAAACCCCTATACTATGTAGAATCAGTGATTTTAATAAAGTCCCGGGTTCGATTCCCGGCTGGAGATCATGTGGTTCGGATCACACTCTAGGTTCATGTCTCATATAGCTTCGATGCTGAGAGGGACACTAAATCTAAACTCAACCAAGTAATAACATAGCTAAATGAATAATAATCACTACTATTTTTTTCTTTCTATTATTTCAACCCAGGAAGTATTATGGCCGATTAGACGGATTTCAGTTGGTTGGTGTGTGGTCAGCCCTTCACATCACTTCGTTGTTGTCTCGTTCTGTATGGACTGGAGTTCGTTTCCTTTTAATCCAATGGCCCCGACTGCATCAGGATGGTGAGACAACAAAAGAATGCTATGCATTCGTCAGGAATCGAGCTCGATACCATATTTCATGAAAGACATTGCAAGAAGGCCCTGTGGTTCGATTGGAGCATAACAAATTAGTAAACCGTTAATAGAAAGAAACATAAAGCGCTGCGATCCTCGAGAATATGAGTAACATTTTAAAAATATACATAAACATTACACTCCTTGTAATCGAAACCAAGATTTTACTTTTAATGGAAGTAGAAGGAATGTCTATAATTAAAAAAAGATAAAGAAAAAGCTTACTTTCTTGAGAGGGAAGAGATACATCTGGCTCTTCTTTATGTAAATTTCAAGGTATTTGGCAAGAATAAGGTGATTAAACCATAGTTTCTTCTCTGAAGACATCTAAAGCCTGAAAAGAATGAAGAATATTAAAGTTTTGTTCACTTTATTCAATGATATTTAAGAAGTTATACGTTCTCTGTAAGAGTTTTCTTACCTTGTTTACTACAGTAAAACCTGGCTTCAACGGACCCTTTATTAGACAAAAAACTGTCTTAAACGGAAATATTTCACAGTCTCATGAATTTTGGACTAAAAAACGCCTAAAAGTTCCTTCATTAAGTGAAAACTGTGTTATGTGGACAACGGAAGGCAAAATAAACCTTTAACGGAAAATTCTGAGTTCCGGACTGCAGCGTTTAGAAAATTTTTAGACATCACGTGAGGGGCAAACATATACATTATATTATCTGCAATAAATTCTTCGTTCCTTTGTTAAATCTTTCTGGATAATTTTCCTTACGGAAAAACGTCTCTGATTTACTAAAGTGTAGTATCTGAGGCTAATGTGTGTGCGGAAAATGGAGCAGCCAAGCAGCAATATATACAAAAATCCCTACTTGACTATTGGAAAAAATAAAGGTAACGTGTGCATAGCATATATTAGCTTTATTTGAAGATTTTGTGTATTAATTTGTAGAATAAAGAAGTACTGTAATTGAACAACGTATGTGCAGCAATATATTTTCCCAGTATATCCGTTATAAGCATAAATTTTTAAGGAAAATTCTACTTCCATTAAGCGGAAACCTGACTTTAACTGAAATTTTTACGAATCTCGCTCGATTCCATTAAAGACAAGTTTCACTGTATTATATTTAAGTTGGAATTCAACATTCCCAATATCAACAATTTAGAAATCAACGAATAACCCCTTTCATATCATTTTTTCATTGCAGTTGTTTTTACTTGCTCTTTTTATCTTGTCAGTCAAAATCATGGATCATAGAATTCAATAAATGAATAACTAATAAACATAACTAATAAAAGTAAACTATAAATAATTAAAAGACCATCTCCAAGAAACAACGTGTGTAGTTAGTTCAAAGCATTGAGTTCACTCCTCCTTCCACTCCAGTACAGAAACGGTTCCTTTTTCCATCCAAACAACTTGAATACAGTGACACCTGTCAAATTGGGTTTTACAGAGCAAGAAAACTTTACGCAATGTGAATCAATCTCTCACTTATGTAGCAGAGTGAAGGTCTTGTAGTAGGCAAAATGCCGATAAGAAGATACGTCATGGCTCTGACCCATGGAAACTTTAACATATCCTTCATAGTAGAACAGTGTCAAAATAATGGCTTTGTCATGAGACGGGCCACTGTTAGTGATTTCATTAAACGTTATGCACAGCATTCTTCTCTACAACTCTTATTACCAAAGAAATTGCATCCAAAGAGGACATCAGTGGAACTTACAAGATCTGTGCTAAAGAAGATCTGAGATATGGCTGCCTATGAGAATCCACTACCTCAGCATGTTACGGTGAAACGGTTACATGTGGCCCAATCACAGTGAGTCGTGCAATCCATCACAAATTGAGGCTGTAAACTGTCCGCAAGGGCAGCTGCATGCGTTAACATTATGGAGCAAAAGAGCAAGGGCAGAAGGATGTACGAGCGCCACCTATTTAGTACCGCTGGAAGTTTGTTGTGACAATGCAGGAAGCTTAAATTTACCTAAAGGTCAAGGGTTTGTGGAAAGGGTCGGCCATCACCTACAAAGCTGTTCGTCAAAAAGGTCTATGTAACTTGGTACATCAATTCAAAGTTTCTCGAAAGGTTTTATGACTTTTGCTTTCTCCTGCTATAGAGGAAAGGTCGAAACACAAGTCAAAATTTACGCTGCTTAGTCAAAACATGTTCTATCCCCAATTTATACAAATGAAATACGACATTGTATGGCTACGACATGCATTGTATGGAACTGCATCAGGACCATGGCCACCGGCAGGGGAAGGACAAACGCTAAGTAAAAGCAACACTACCACCCCATCTGCTTTCCCATTCATCTTATCTAAGTATTGCCCAAGTTCAGCAATGATTATACAGAAATCGATACACAGAGAGATTAGGGCGTTGGGCTGTGCTACTGGACAGTTCTAAGGAAGCTTTTACTGGTGAAAGCAAGGTGTTTGTGCAGAATTGACTAACAGCTTTTAACTCGTGTCTTCTGAATTATTTCTTTTGATTGCCTAACAATTACCACCAAATAGGATGAATTCACATCTTTCGGGTAAGTGAAAGCGATTTAACTAACTCTTGACTTTGGGACGGTCATTTTTCGAAGGAATTTGTGAGAGTCTGGAACTGCGATAAATTTGAACTTGCTCAGCGAGTTTCCTGAAGCACAATTGAAACGATTATATGTATATAATTTTTGACTCTTCAACAAGCTTGTTTCTTGTTCTGAAAATAAAGAGAAAGATGCTACATAACTTAATGTTTAGGTCTATCATTATACTTACTAACATCCATAGCATTTAAAGCAGGCGTAGACAGCAGTTCTAACGTAGAAGCTGGTTGCAAAATCCACAACTGTAACATCCATCAGTAACAGCGACACTTCATTGCAGGTACTGGATATTTCAGGTCTTTGAACATGTAACGTTAGAATCTTCTGCTAATTGCATGTAATATTGAGTATGATAATCTCAAATGCACTATAAAGAGTTAATAGCAAAGTCTTGAGGAGGTTAAAGAGTGTTGAACAGTCAATCATAAGCGCTGAAACATTACAGAATCTTCCTTAAAATAATCACGGGAAGTTGTTCGATGTTTCGACAATCATTTACTAAGTGTTGAGAAGCAACTTTGTACTCTAGATTCTTCTTTGGATGAATACTGCCAGTTAAAATTTGAATTTCTTTGTTTATTTACAATTTAAACCTCAATATTTTTTTTTTTTTTTAGTTTTCGTGTATACTGTTCACATGCAACTAGTCATAAAATATTTTGTACAGAATGTTGTCTTGTCGTAAGTATGTTATGAAGTTTACGAAGTATTCCATCTCATATCGGGACTTCCTGTCCATATAGTTTATAATTGATTGAGTATATATTTTTCCATCTTCAACAACATTATGTCCATGGAAAAAAGAATAAAATATTGTGCTGACGAAGGTTGTATACAATCGTATATTCTTTCAACTTCATCTTTTCTAGATTCTTCTGGTCGTTTATTTGAATTGACTTGTTCTTCACTTTGCATTGGCATTTATTGACAATTAAAAAAAAGTCTTGGTGTGTGATAGATATTATCGATTTACACAGTTTTAGTCTCTTTTATATTTAAAACCTGATAAGTCCCTTTGAAATTAGAAGAGCAACTGTTTTTGCAAATGCAATGATTTTGTATTGAATGTTTCTTCTCCAAATTTAGTTCCGTTACAATCTTCTGATAAATGGATCACAAAAGTTATGGAACCCCTCTTAAAATTAACGTTTCTTTTTTTAAGCATATTAGAAGTACATAAGATCAGTGCATTCAAAGCAAGGAGTTATCGTATCTGTTTCATAGATGTGTTACTCATGATCATGTCGAAGCTATCTGCTTTATCGAACTGTATTTTTCAGTATATTTTACTAATTTCTTCCTAGAATATGAAGTTAGACGGTATATTATTCTCTTAATCATCCAACCCAAGCATTTCTTGAAGATGTAATTAAGGACTATATGTACACATTTTCCCTCTGCATCACAAGTTATCTCTGTAGGTGTTGTACTCATGGCACAAAGAATATCAGTTCTTTTCTTTAATTCCATTCTGCGAAAAATATATCCAAGGTAAATTTAGATCCATTACTCCTTCTAAACACATGTAACTCCTTCTTCCATAGTTTTGATTCCTTAAGGAGTATTTTTGGATTCAAAGGAAGACCTTTGATTGGTAGATCTGACGAATGAGAATCTGCCTGTAAAGACAAAACGCTTTAAAGAGTCTACACTTCTTAAAATATTAGATATTTCAATTATATTGTCTATTAATCAATGTACCATCATCACATTTTGGAAGAAAGTGATTACTAGCTGAGAATTGTGCTTTGCTTTATTGTACTTATGATTGCATATCTCATCAATAAGTATAACACATCAATATGATTTTGTCGATGAGTATGCAACACAGATATGTTGCTATCTAATGCCACATTGACTTGATCCCTAGTCTTCCGTTGCAAGCGCTGCTATCGGCTGAAGGAATTCCACTCGCTTTCTCTCGCTTAGCAACAGCTGAACCCTTATTGGCTCAACGCGTGGGTGTGTGAGGGTGTGAGCTTTAGTTCACATTTTTGCCACGGCTCAAGACATTTTGGCAGCACAATAGTGGGGAATATCTTTTGACGAGAAAACACACTTGTTGCTAATGTTGGAGCAAGCTTTCACAAATTCAAGTGCTTAAAATTTATTAATATCTGAATAATTTTTTATTTCGTATATTCATAATTTCAGGCTAAGAATCTAATGAAAACAAACAACAGCAAACAATTACATTTAGCAGTTAAGATTGTGCGAACTCTCTGAAACTCTCTGACAGGAAGACAGAACGCACTAATCGCCCAACACATCAAAGTCTTATCTGTTCTTAAATACTGTATTTTCCGAAACACATTTCGCTTTCAACTATGGTAATCACAAATACAGTCCCCTCTTAGGGAGCTGCTATTAATATTTGTAATTACTATTTTGTTTATTATCCTTGTATATCTTATGTATTCTTAGTTAATATAGATTTAGAAAGAAATTTCGGCCGGGCAAATTAATTATTACAGTATATATAATCTACAGTATATTAATTCTTATCTTTAATATAATTTTGTTTAGCTTACTTGTTAACTAACAGCAGTTTTCCTTGTTTACAAAACATATTTTTTCTAACAGCTCACTTAGGGGAGAGCCAGTTACAAACGCTAATCTTGCTTTTTTCATTTTTTCTGGCTGGTGACCGTTGACTGTGACTACTTTATAAGAGCAGGAGAATCATAGGTGGGGGAAGATTAGACTAATCTGATGTTTTCGTTAAAATCGCGATTTTTTAGTATACTTCTGCCAATTTTGGGGAGATATGCGTGATAAATGGTTCTCTCCTATAAAGGGCTGGATTCATTACTTCCAGATAAAATGATCCGAGACATGTTTTTCCCTCTTAGTATGAATAAAGATTTACTATAGGTTAATCCTTGGGCATTTTCCTTTTTATTTTCCCATAAAGGTTATTAGAACTTTGTTTTTTTGGAGTATTTTGAAGCTTTGTTTAAACCCTATGCATCTAGACTAACCTGAGTACATTGCTTAGAGAAAGATACTTTGGGGGCTCGTTTTCGTTTGTTTTTTTTTTATTTATTATATTTTTTGTTAATCAACTATGCTATTCCTCCTGGGTGCACACAGATGTTAAATGGGCCGCTTATACTCTGTGGACACAAGTTCTGTTCTCGGAATGTTTCGTTAAACGAGAGATGGTGATTAGTGAATGGGGGACGAACTTGGAGGTGGTAGAAATAAACTGTGAATAATTCAAGTACAGTAATTAATTGTAAACAAATATAACTTTAGTTTCATAATTAAAAAAAAAAAAAACTTTAAAACCTCTGTTTGTTGGGGAAAAATGTCTTTTAGTTACACCACCCAGAGTTATAATTGACCCAGCACACATTACGGAAGAAGTAGAAAATATAATCGTGCAAAAATAAAATAATTGTTCCTTCCATCAATGTACGTATTCGTTTCCTAGCTACTTTGTACTCTATACAGATACATCTGGTTGTATGAGTCATGTAAACAAAATCTCTATAGAACTATAGCAAAAGCTATAATTTTCATAACAACTGTTTGAGACTCTACAATAGCAGAATGACCCTTTAGTGCAATTGAAATCTGAGCAGAGAATTCGATTAGATAATGTTGTCATTTGTGACGTGAAATTGCAATAGATTTTTTCGCTTTTGTTTTCCAAAATGTGTTTGATGAAGTTATTGGAGTGTAAAACACCGAGGGAAGGAAACTATAAAATAATATAATGACAACATTACTAAAATTCCCAGATTACAGTCAGGCGAAAAAATGGTAGGGGTGATTGTTTATTCCAGGGATAGCATATGCCTGGAACACCGCACCTGCAGCCCTCCTGAATTTCTTTGGCAACTTTTTCATCTTCCAGTGAAGTCATTTTTCCAAGAGTGATTTGCATCCCATGAAATAATTTCGTACAGGAATAAAACAAGTTAGCGGGAAGGTCATTTATGTTTTCCGTGTATAAAAGTAATTTTTATGTTCAATATTTGAAACTATTTACCCTGCTACATATAAATGAAGGTGACAAGGAAATACTCCAGTACATTTATAACATTCATCCACTGTTTCTACATTTAGATGCTCTTCATTACTAGGATTTGATTTTGTTTATGAATAGGTCGATGATTGTACCGAAGGACATGAGCCTTGATGTAGCAAAAGACCATGGGTGGAGTTATGTGGGGCATGGGGGGAAATGCCTCCCAACTTTTTGAGAAAAAATAAAAATGCCACCTATAAGATGACCACCTACCAAGACCTCCGAGACCGACCAAAAAGTCTGCCCCCCACTGTCCTCCCAGCAGACAATTCCTAGCTCCGGCTATGCAAAAGACAATACCGTACTTTGGATATAATGATCACTATTTTTTGCAATGATCTTGTCAATACGAGTATAGCTAGTTTTGGAACCAAGGTGTCTAATTGCATATTAATTGTATGTTCTTTCAGCAAATGGTCTATTAAAACTGTGAAATGCAACGGAGTTCCTTTGTATTATCCCAAATGCTCTCAATAGTGTCTAATAGTTTCCTTTTAAATGCGATTCAGGGTAATGAAACGTAACCTAAATGGTATGTTATAGAGTTATAGCTAAAGCTATTATACATAAAATGAGTATGTCATAAAACACCATTTACTTAAAGATTTAACAGGCTTGATAGCCGTATGCCAAAAGTAACACATAATCTACTAGGGGATCTCATTTGATGTTATAGAATTTTAAATAAAACATGAACACATTATTTTTTGAAAGGCGACTAAAGTTAAGATAAAGCTGTGAATTACTTTGGGTATGAGCTTTTAAAGTGTTTGGCGTAAGAGTTCTCAAGTCTCGGTTTGGCACACCATCTTGCTTTGCAGATGAAGATCCATTATTTCGCTGGTCGATCAGCTGATGTGAATCCATCGAAATCTGGTTCTCCAATCCCTTTCTCTGATTGATAGTTTTGTTCTCGGTTCGTTTTTCGGGCCCCACCTTCGGTCTCTTCCAATTGCAAATATGGAAACTGGTACTTAGTGTAACATCTACAATTATGACGAAGATAGCCGTCATCTCGGTTGTCCATGAAGGTTGTGAACCTCAGATACGTACGTCTTCTTGAAACCTTCTTTGATGCCATCGTACCACATCGTGGAATCTTGATGTAGCTAAAAGACGGAATGAAACTCTTGACGGTGACCAAAATTACGGAAGAGTCTGTGAACTTTTTTCGTCCTCATTAAAAACAACTAGGAAGTTTTAATTCTACTCCATCAGCAATCCATTGTATTTCCACAAGCTAACACATGGGGAAGCAAAATACAGGCAAAGAGGTGCAATGACAGGAGAGAATAAGAAATTGCTGTAAAAGACAAAAGTAGCGGAAGTCGGCTAAGATGGAAGTCTGCATAATGTACCTGAGTTTATTGTACAGAGAAAATTAATTTTTAAAAAAAGGTTACAAAAGCGCTCAAGAGAGCTTGAGACCTCTATATATAAATTAACGATAATTTCTTGAATTGACATCAACGGGGATCGAACCCATGGATTTTTCGAACACAATCATCAACAGTAGGGAACAGGAAAAAGTCACATGAAGTTAGATCATATGATTAGGAGCAATGGTGTTCGACGGTGATGTTGTCTTTCTGCAAGAAGCTAAACACCATTCCTTAAGTGTGACACAGACCGCTGTCATAGTGCAAATGCTGCTATCCAAATACCCATTTGTCCGGAAATTTACGTCGAACGGAATCGCGTAATCGCCATAACACAGCTGCGTAAATCTCCTTATTGACAGTTTAGCCAAATAGAACAAATTTACGATGTGCGATCCCGAACATGCCAATAAAATACAACACAGTAACATTTTCAGCAGGATTGGCCTTCTCTGGCCTTTTAGGATGATTTCAATGGAATGACATTAGCTCGGTTTTCTGTACCCGTAAACCCATCACTCATTTTGTATGACGATACTGCCCAGAATTTCCGGATCATTGGCGGCTGTTTTCTTCAATCCCCTGCTGATGGTGCCATGAGCGTTCTTCTGGAACTATGTGAAAATCCTCGACAGGAATTTCGCTAATACACGCCTAGATCTTCATGTATGATTTGGTAAAATTTGGAGTCAATTGAAATATTTAACGCCCCCGTAGTTTCACGGTCAGTCAGTCTATGATGGAATTTCTCGGAAATTATTCTTTAATGACATCCCTCACTGATAACCTGTAAATAAAGGTAAATAGAAGAAACACACTTATTTTATTCTACTTAAGGAGCTTACCAAAGCTGCCTACACAGCACACGTGAACCACTCAGATCAAGACAGATTCTTTCGCCAGTTGAAGGAATAACATTCCTTACATATGTAGGGTCACACAGTGACATCAGGGAAACATAGTCTAGAAATAAAATGAAATAAATAATAATTGGCATACAGTTTAAAGTAATTTATTTATTTGTTTAAAAACTCCGAATAACAAAGGGTGCCCTAATTATAATTGAGAACTTTTAAATTACACATTATTACACATTTTGTTACAGATTTATGACAATTAATACACATTTCAACAAACGGGTCTTTCGGTTAACTAAACTTTGCGAAAGTAGTCGTAAGTTTGTAAATTTGTGTATTTGGTGCTCACGGTGCTAGTGTACCTTAAGAAACAGTACAATGTGCGTATACTATGAAGTGTTATGCAAATGCAATGGAAATTTCGCCTTGTTTTATAAGGATCGTTTGTCATCTACCATATTATACTGCAGTACGTTGGCTTAGCTGAGGAAAAGTTCTCAGCGTCGAACGTGATTTTTTGAACGTCGAACAATAATAGAAATTTTCTTGAAACAGAAGAATCGTCCTCTAGATGAGTTACTCAACAATGAGTGATTATAAAAGCATTTTATACAGATTTAACTGAACATATGAATTACTTTAATTGAAAGTTACTAGAAGAAGGCCAGGTTCTGAATGATTTATGCTTCGACAAAATGGTTTTGTTTCAATCCCAATTTAAAAGAAAAAGTTTCACGCATTTTAATACATGACAATTTTTCAGTCAGCAAACTGAGACTTCATTTCCGGTAGATTTTGCAATAGAAGCTTTGGGTGCTTTCAAAATAAATTTTGAGTCTCGTTTTTCAAATTTTGATACAACTACAAACGACATTAAGATTTTTCAAAATTCTTTTAACGCCGACATAGAAGCCCTTGCCCCAGAACTTCAATTGGAAATGATTGATTTGCAGTGTAGCGATAGTTTTAAAGAAAAATATTTAAATTCCTCATTGGTGAAATTTTCTAAGTTTCCCACTCACACAGGTTGATCAGTTGCACAAATTTGCTCGAAGTATTCTTTCAACTTTCGGAACTGCTTATCTGTGTGGAAAAAAAAATATCCAAAATGAAATATACAAAAAGAAAAATATTTACAGATTCAAGTTAACTAATGAGCATTTGAAGTTACTGTTGGTAATTTCCACTAGTAAATTTCATCCACAAATGGACAATTGCCAACGGAAAATTACATAAATCTCATTAATCATAATTATAATGTTTAATTTAATTTTTATGAATTACGTATGTATGTTACTTATTGTAAGTTTTAGAATGAATTTCATATCTTTAATTTCAGTTTAAATGTCGAATTTTATTATGTATGTCAGTTAATGTGTTTCTTAATTTATCGAATAAAATATCTTATTATTATTTTGTATGAGTTACTTAGTAAATTTTACAATTCAATCAAAATAAACTGTGGCACCCCGGATTGATGGTGTTCGCAGGTCGGTGTTGAATCGTGGGCCGTAGTATGGAGATCCCTGGTTTAGTAAGTACTTTATATGCGATGGATTCTAAGTTACACACACACACACACAAAAAACATCAACAAGAAATAATAATAATAATAATAATAATAATAATAATAATAATAATAATAATAATAATAATAATAATAATACGAGAGAAAATCACTTCATTGAATGAGTTGTATTTTATTCTTACTTTGATTTTTTTAATTGTTTATAACACTGAAGACTATTCAAAGGAAGAATAGATCAGTCTTATTTGTTCCTCCTGGTGACAATAGAAAACAGGTAACTGTTGATAACAATTGGTTATGTTCCTAGGAGAACTATAGGTATAAGTTTCTTAATATCTACAAAATGATTCTATAATATACGTTGACTTTGTTGAAAGAAGCATACATTTCCATTTTAAAGACACGTTTTTAGGAACAAAATAAACGCCATTGAAACAATCTTTCTATACCAGCATGTTCTAACACGGAATTCCTTATTCTAGAGGTCGGGATCCCAAGGGACGAGAGAGAGGAATATATGGGGGTTGTTAAAGAAAATAAAAATGTATTTCGCTGTGTTATGTTTGTTGATAAATCAACAATGAAGAAATGATTTCACCGGCAACTGGAAATAGATTAGTTTCGTTTTGAATCGTTTGTTATTCTTTGCAGTTGTATACTTTATAAGCCTTACACATTTATATAACTATAAAAGACACGCGGCAACGATCAAAAAGTTTATTACAATTCGGAAATCACCTTAAGATCTTCATGTGGAATAGGTTGAAAAATCGTTCTAACATATTATACTTCTTTTATATACAGAAGGCGCTCGGACTTTAGAACAGAAAACTCTTTAAAGAAAGAAGTTAGTTTCATTTCACATTGTAAAACTACTATGGACTTCCAAACTATGGTGGATCCAGTATATTGAAACCGGACGAACTACCATTTCTAATTCCAGTAGAAGTTAAAGACATTGTTTGTATCAGTAGAAGGATAAAGGGAGAGAACAAGTCTATTTTTGTGATGCTAAATTTATATTACAATCACTGTTCAATGTCTGCTATCGTTTCTATTCTGATGCCTCTAAGAGACAGAACACAGAGTCCCTCTATACAACTCTTCGTACCTATGTTCCACATAGTTCGGAAGTCTAATAAGGGATTATTATCCAAACATGAATTTACCGCGTGTTTTAACTGGTCTCAAGCTCTGAGTCACTCTGCATTACTATTCAACAAAAAATTAAATGTAATTAGTTTAACATTCGAAGGATCTTGTAGGAAATGGATGACAAATGCAAGTAAAAATTTTGGAAGAAAATGGGAAAACCCTTGGAAAACACACAAATTATGTTTTTAAACACAGATTCTCTCTTTCTTCTGCTTTTGTTAATCACACTTTATAGTTCACTTGTCCTGTGATCGATCAAGAAACAATGCACAACAGAAGTGGGCAATCTACACTAAGCCGCCATACACCCTCGATAAAAAAGGATAAATTCGAGAAGCTTGAAATATTAAATACAAGTAGCTACTTCGTATGAGATAAATTAACTGCCTTCGTGAAACTCTTAATAGCTAAAAACTTTTTCCATTTTGTGACATCATAACTACCTGGAAAAAATAATCCCAAACACATTATAATACACTTCGTTCCATACTATCAATTTATACCATAAATAGGGGTAATCTGATACGCTGACGTGAAGTCATGGAGAAGTAGTAGTTTATATACCGTCCATTATGTATACTATACTGGCTGGATGTTGGCAATTAGAAATTGATATTCTTCGTTCAGGTGAACTATAATGTTATGTAACTTGTTATGACAATGTTAATCTGTTAGGCCAATATGTGTAAAATGCTAGTCTGTGACATAATTTTGCTAACTTTTTGGGATGATGTGATACACAATCTGGTTTCCATCGCCATACATCTTGAGTGATAAAACCACTCTGTAAGTCTAGGCAAGTTAAACTAAAAATGGAGCGATCAATGGAACAAATTCTGAACAAGCTGATTTTTGGTACACACGTTCAGAGTAGCATTAGAAACAACACTGGAGAGTTCAATTGATGTCAATGGTGGGAAACCTGGGAAATCGCCGCCACCTTGAAAAAACTATTTTTGGCCATTTTTTCCTTCACAATTTTGTTTCTTGTGCTAAAACTTTATGCAAGACACATAAAAATGTTATTGGACCTTTCTTGTAAAGCATTAAATTTCCAATACATTGAAGAAAATTGCAATTCTCTAAAGCAGTGGTTTCCAACAGGTGGTCCGCGGACCCTTAAAGGTCAGTGGAATTCACTATAGGACACGCAATTTATAGTTGGGAAAAGAGATTTATATTATATTTGCAAGCAATGCTTCAACTTACAAGTGGACTTACTATCCAAGAGTATGAAGATTTTGTGGAAGAAGGGTACTTCACCGTACGGGGAACTGGAAGAGCATGGGCAGGGACATGGACTGACATGACAATTGAGCAAACGCTGATGCGATCCATGAAGATTTCTGGAGGCCTGACTCTAGGGAAGGGAGTATCCTCATCAACGTTATCCAAATGGGTTTTAGAAATGAAAGCTTGTATTGAAGTTTGTTCTCAACTTGAAATGTTTGTTAATCATATGTTGCAGGAAACCAACACACTTCCGCACCTAGCATGACATGAGAGACATTGAAATGTTTGAAAAATGACCACAAGATCACCAGCCTTTTGATTTCCGAAATCACAACATCATGTCCTTAGCAACAGGAGTTGTTGTTAACGACAGCATTAACTGCTATAACAGTGAAAAAAATCGGAACATATCTTGCTAAGGAAAGTTCTGGGAAGAATTTCCATGATGTCACCTGCAAGCATAACTCAAGAGTTTTGCCATTCTGCTGTAAATAGACACACCAAGATAAATGATACTGTACTACCAACAGCACCAACTGTACTCAGGGGTGTAGCCATGGGGGGCCATCGGGGACAGGCCCCGCAAATGATTTCCTAGACCCCTCAAATGACCAGTTTTTAAAACATCATTGTAAGATTCCTCGCTTCAGTTATTTAAAAATAACAAAATTTACATATAATTAATAATTTATGGTAAATTACTTACCGAATTTAACTTTGCTTGTGTTTGTAGAGTGACATATTGCAAAATATCTCTACTGACAAGTTTTTGTAACGGTTCTGTGCAAAACAGAAGTTGTAGCTGCTTTAACCCAAGGGTTTAAAAAAACTGTGAACTTCTTGTATTTCAGTTTCAATTACATCTAAATTGGATGGAAAAGTTTTAGATAATGGAACTATATTATTCCAGACCATTTATAATTTGTCTGTGTGTGTAATTCTTTTCTAGATTTGTGTCAACATAAACTGCATAGTAAACAAAGGACTTTGAAAAATACTTTTTTTGTGACAGCAGATTACACAATTTACTGAGATTTATATTTGACAGTTTGAAGACAAACGTTTTAACAAGGTACTATAAATACTGCCATAAAACGATAGTACTAAACTGATGTGTAAGTATATTTTTTATATGCTGTAACTAGTGTTTTTTTTTAAGTTTTTATCAGATGGAAAATTTGGTGAAAAACAATATTTTTATTCAGTTCTTAAGTTTAGATTTCATTATTTTCTACTTGATGTAAACCAGGAAGTGAGATATAGATATTAATAAAATAATTATCGTGTTTTTTTAGTCACGAACAATAAATAAATATTTTTGTCTGGAAATCGTAAAGAAATTAAGTGAAATGTCAAAGAAAATCAGTCTTATGTAGACAGGTTCAATGTAGAAGGGCTTAAATTCAAATAGTTATGCACAAAGATATAACGTTTGGTCCGGGGCAGTAGTTCTTGGTTGAGCATAATAAAAACTACTTGGAACATAATATTTATGGAGAAAAAGAAAACTAAAAAACTGTTTTTAGTTTACCGGACGGAAAGCAAAATTTACTGGCTTTTTTTCAGGTCTCAAAATCATTAACTGTAACGTTTTTTGGGTTTGTACATTGTAGCTGGTCTCCCTTCAAAAGCGACGGGGCCCTCCTAGATAATCCTGCTACACCCCTGACTGTACCATACTAACGAGTAGTAAGAACAGTAAAGGATAAAAATGAATTGTCATCCTTCTTTCAGTATGAGTTGGTACCAGTGCCATTATCGTTGTTTGATGAAGGTGGAATGAGAAACATCCGCAAATCTTCCCTCTACTCTCTTTTCAAACCAACTGAGGATTTACCTCTGGAAAACTGTCAATATGTAATTGATGAAGGTCATCTGCTGCACAAAGTGCTTTGGCCTACTCAAACCACATATGAAAATATATACAAAACATGCAGCACTTATGTGATCAAAAACTTTGGCTATAGCTTAGTAGTAGTGTTTAATGGTTATGATCCAGCTCAGCACTAACAAAAAATGTCGAAAAACAGAGACGATCCTCGGAAATAATTTGCCCTGGCATAGTTTTTGAAGAAAATATGAATTCAATGACTGAACAAAGGAAGTTTTTGTCAAATCTGGCGAATAAATTTCGTTTTATTCGGCAAATCACAAAAGAGCTCCAAAGCAGAGGAATTACTGTTATTCAAGCAAATGATAATGCAGACAGGCTCATCGTGCAAACGGCTATCAAACTGGCTACCAGAATCAATAATAAGCCTGTAGTTGTAGTAAGAGAATATGTTGACCTACTGATTCTGCTGACATCATTTACACCCGATGAGATACCTATCTACCTTTTGAGGCCAGGACGAGGCAAAGTTTCTGATAATTCTTCTATTGTTGTGCAACACTGCTTTAAAAATATCAAAGATCAATTTCTGTTTTTACATGTAGTAAATGGCTGTAACATCACATCATCTTTGTTCATGTAAGGAAAGAAGAAAATCTAAATTCTGAGAACTAACCCTGAACTTCAAAATGCAGTTTCAGTTTTTAATGATCCATCAGCATAAGCATCGATAATACTGGCTGAAAGAGAAAACTCTCTTCGATTCCACGGAGCTACAGACAGAGACTTCTTTAAATACCTTTAGATACACTAACTTCTGCCAACTCGTTTCTAAAGCCAAAACTGAAGTTAACTTGGCTAGTCTTCCCCCAACAACAGAGGCTACCCAACAACACCTATTCAGTGTTTCATCAAGTGCAACTATGGAAGGTAATGTGTTACCAGCAGAAAAATGGGGTTGGCAGAAAGGAGATGGAATTTCTTTTTTTCCAGTCACCACGCTTAAACCATCCGTTCCCAAAAACCTTTTGAAGCTAATAGCATGTAAATGCCAAAAGGATTGCTATTTTGTTTGCAGATGCATAAATGCAGGTCTTCGATATTTTATTGTATGTTTTCATTCTAGAGGATTGCGATGCCACAACTTGCCACCTACTATGTCAACTGAAGAAGAAATAATGGGTGAAGTTGAAGAACAACTATTTGTTGATGAAGATAAAAACAAAAGAGAATCTGAAAGTGTAGGGTTGTGCACTTTTGGTAGCAGCATTTCGAAAGTCACAGACAGAATGGCTGACGAAATATTGATAACAAGAGAGGACTGCGAACAGCCAGGACATTCAGATAAAGATATAATGGAATTCGGTTAAGGAAAGTTACATGAAGTTAGCCTTCCTCAGTTCGATCCTGACAACTCATTAAGAATGGTAAGCAAACTATTTTTAGTTTCTTTTTAATTTATCTCACAATTTTAAAGATTGAGTAAATATATAACATAACACTCCCTTAGTAAAGATGTTTTTAAGATTATGTAAAAAATATGAAATAAAAAAATCAAAGGCAAGAAAAAAGCAAAGAAAGGGAAAATTGTGCCGAAAAATGAAAATGGAAAAGGGTTGTTTTAGAGCAATGGTTCCCAACACCTTTTGGAGGACTTTACTTATCACCATCATGAACGAGACTCCAAGAAACCTAAATCCTAAAAATCGTGATTGAAATCTCAATCCTTAAAAAAAATACAATGTGTCCTGTCACCAATTAAATATGTTAAGACAAAGTATGGTTAGAAATTTTAAAAACGATATTATAATGTTTGCTGAAGGTTAGTTTAAGATAAAACCCTTTTCCCAACTATTAATTGCGTGTCCTGTAGTGAATATCCACTGATATCTAAGGGTCTGCGGACCACCATTTGAAAACCTCTGCCTTTGAGAATTGCAATTTTCTTCAATTTATTGGAAATTTAATGCTCTACAAGAAAGACCCAATAACATTTTTGCGTATCTTGCATAGTTTTAGCACACAAAAAAAAATTGTGAAGAAAAACATGTCCGAAAATAGTTTTTTTCAAGATGACGGCGATTTCCCAGGTTTCCCACCATTAACATCAATTAAACTCTCCAGTATTGTTTCTAATGCTATTCTGAACATGTGTACCGAAACTCAGTTTGTTCCGAATTTGTTCCACTGATAAAGCTGATTTGCCTAGGCTATCTTCATTGTTAGAAGGTGCCAGTTCGCCGGGGTGTTCATGGTGATAATCACTGTCCGCCGCGAGCCGCATTATAGGGCCCATACACGGTCCACGATTAGTGCAAACAAGGCTGTTTGTGCAAACAGTTTGACCGTGTATGCTGCTGTATGAACTGTTTGTGCAAACGTTTATGCAAACATTTTCCACATCGAACTCGTTCGAAAATTGTATACACGAACATGCTGTTTGCGCAATCACATGGACCGTGTATGGGCATGTTTGTGCAAACACGAGATTTATTTCCGAGTAGAAGGCCTAGTATACAAACGCTTATTTCTTGCGTTGTGGCGTCAATGAATAGGATTCAAGAATTCTGTAGAGAATTTATTGAACTTTATCGAAATTTACCTGAACTGTGGAAGGTAAAGAGTGAAGATTATATAAACAGGAATCTGAAAATTGCGGCCTTACATGTTTGTATAATAATTTATCCAAGCGTCTGGGTGCAATGGCTGTTTCAAATTTAAGTCCTCGTACGTATTTCCGCACACAAGATAACGCAAAGTGGCGAACAATCACTGACCGGGAGATATCGCATCTTTCATATTTGTATCCTGTTTTTTTTTTTAAATAAGAGGCGTAACCATTTCCAATATTTCACCAAATATAAGGAGTGCGATTTAAGTTAAGGTTACTGGCAAAAAGCATGCATAAAACGAAAACAGCTCACTCGATCTCAATGAAGGTCTCACCCTTTGCTCGTCCGAGTATCTGACGAGTGTTCGCGAAGTACAAGCGCGTGAACATGAACGGGAAGCATTTTTTTTTACGCCCGAGAATCCACATTAGACCAAGGCTGTCCGCGAACGGCTTATCCAATTCTACGAGAACCACTGCTCACGTGACTTTACGGTTGCTTTAAACCATTTTAAGTGTGAATATCCTTATAGTACAGTGTATAGAATATTGAAAATTATGTGGAGACTGGTGGAGCATCAAAAAAGAAATCTGGTTGCCTAATTTTCCCTCTTTCTGGTTGCCTAAGTTAAAATCTTCCCTCGTTAAGTGACATGTACCAATTATTACTCTCCATCAAGAAAGATACCGACAACCTAAAGGAGTCTCATAAACAACTTGAAGAGGATTTAAACAAATCTCTTAACTTAGCTCATGAAAAACTGGACGAAAACGCACAAGCTTTAAAAACTCAAAGTGAAGAATTAAAGAAGTGTATGATAGTAATTGATGAACTCAAAAACGAAAATTTAACTCTAAAAAACAGGTTGATAAATTACAATTACAGATTGATGAAATAGATCAATACAGTAGACGAAATACTGTAGAGATTCACGGTATCCCTCTTCTTCCTAATGAGGATGTCACTAGCTTGGTTAAAAAAGTTGGTAATGCTTTAGATTTAAACATCAAGGATGGCATGATAGATGTTTGCCATAGGTTGAGAAAGTCACCAAGCCAGCCTAACCCAGGTATAATTGTAAAGTTTGTTAGACGATTTGATAAGGATGGTTTCCTCAAGAAAAGAAAAGTTAAAAGAAACTTGAGTTGTAAAGATATAGGATTTTCTGTGGGGGGAACTATCTACGTCAACCAAAGTCTGTCATTAAATAGAAGAATTGTATTTAGTGAAGCCAGGAAAGTTAAGAAAGAGAAAAACTTTGATTTTCTTTGGATCGACAATGCGGGAAACAAAATTGAAAAAGAAGGAAAGTGATACGTATGTATACACTCTAAATACTGTAGACGAGGTCAAAAGTTTGCTGTGAGCTAAATGGTTGATGATACGCATTGTATAACATTGAATTATCAGAATGTAAGAGGTTTAAAAACAAAATTAAGGGAATTATATATAGGTATCGCTGCAGCAAACTTTAAGATCATTATCTTAACTGAAACTTGGCTGTGTGACAATATTTACAATAGTGAATTTATCGATAATAGATATAATGTATTTAGACAAGACAGACCTAATAGAACGGGAGGGGGTGTTCTTGTTGCAGTATCAAATGAAATACATGTTGAAAGTTTGATAATGAATATTGAAGGTGTGGAAGTGGTTTGTCTCAAATTGGTAATTGGTGACAAACTTTACTACTTAATATCGGTATATTTTCCACCCAATTCTAAAATTGATAAATATCATGATTTTTTTAGCAGGGTTGAGAGCATACAAAATATTCAATATCATGAAATGATTATAGTTGGTGATTTCAATATTCCGTCAGTTACAGATTCTTCTTATAACTTTATGCAGGGTGGATCTGTTTGTATCTCATTAGCAAATTTTTTGTCTTTATATAATTTACAATCATATAACTCTATAAAAAACGATTATAACAAAACTTTGGATTTAGTGTTATCTAATGTGAAGAGTGGTATTGCAGTAAGTCATAATATGTGTCCTTTTGTAAAAGAAGATAAACATCATCCTTCTCTTACTTGTCAATTTTATATCAAGGACCAGGTTAAGAAAATCAACTGTAGTACGATCACTGTATACAATTATGCGAAAGCAGACTTTTATAACTTATACAAGGGACTACAGAGGGAAAATTGGAATAGACTAATTATAAATAAGGATGTTAATAATGCTCTAGATTGTTTCTATAATATTTTCAACAATATTATTGATACATATGTTCCAAAGAGGACGTTACATAAGAAACATTCATATCCATGCTGGTTTACTACAGAAATAATTAATATATTAAAAGAGAAAGAATATTATAGAAAACGAAAACTGCATTCAGATTATAATCTAAACAAATTTAAGGAATTGCGTAGAAAATTAAAAAGTATTATGGATAAGGCACATAAATCGTATATTTTTCAAACTGAAAATATGATAAATACAAATCCGAAAACCTTTTGGAACTTTATCAACAACAAAAAAGAAAATAAATTAGCAACTAGTAATATGACCTATCGAAAACAATCTTTAGATACCAACAATTGTATTTCCAATGGTTTTGCTGAATACTTTAAAAGTGTATATTCTCAAGATCCTGCTAATTATAATATAACCGATTCGGTTAACTTGAAGGTATCCCAATGCTTGAATATAAATTTTGTTACTGAAGAGGATTATGTAAAAGCAATTAGAAAGTTGAAACCATCAAAATCCTCGGGACCTGATTTAATACCAGTTTATATATTCAAAGGCTGTGGCGAAGTATTGATGAAACCATTGTGTTATATTTATAATCTTATATTAAGAACACAAGTTTTCCCTGAAACTTGGAAGATTAGTAAAATCCGCCCAATTCACAAAAAAGGTAATTCATCTGAAGTTGAAAACTATAGACCGATATCATTAATTTCTACTCCGTCTAAAATATTTGAACAGATTCTTTATGCTAAAATATATAATCATGTGAAATCTTATTTATCTATATACCAGCATGGATTTTATTCCAGGAGATCTACAGTAACTAACTTAATTAATTTTACTCAATATCTCTCTGATTCACTTGATAGCAAGAATAATGTAGATGCCATCTATACAGATTTCGCTAAAGCCTTTGATAAATTAGATCATGACATATTGCTTAAAAAGTTATCAGCTTTTGGTTTATCAGATAACCTTTTAATATTAATTTCATCGTACTTAAAAGGCCGTAAACAATTTGTGATATTTAATCAAGTCAGTTCCCAATTGCACGAAGTTAATTCTGGCATACCTCAAGGATCGAACCTTGGACCTCTGCTCTTTTTGTTGTTTATTAATGACCTGCCGGCAGTAATAAAACATTCTAATTGTTTAATGTTTGCGGACGATATGAAATTGTATAAGGAAATAAAGACCCACAATGATGCTTTGCAATTGCAGGAGGATTTGGATGAGTGTTATAGATGGAGCATTTTAAATAAACTACATTTTAATGTGAAGAAGTGCTTAGTTATAACTTTTTCTAAAAAACATAATCCACTCCATTTTGAGTATACGCTGAACAAAGAACCTATTCAAAGAGTTAAAGAAGTAAATGATCTGGGTGTAAGGTTAGACAATAAATTGTGCTTTAATACACACATTTTAAAAATAATAAATGACGGATATAAATCATTGGGATTTTTAATCAGAAGTACGAAAGAATTTACAAATATGCAAGCGCTTAAGATTTTATTCAATAGTCTCATTCGTAGTAAGTTGGAGTATGCATCTATAATTTGGACACCATTTTATAAGTCTATCAATAAGAAAATTGAAAGAGTACAAAATAAATTTTTGAGATACTTGTACTATAAAACATATAAAAGATCATCGTACAAAGATAATATATCTTATTCAGCGTTGCTAAAAAAGTTTGACTTCATATCTTTGTGTGATAGAAGGCATTTTATGGAACTTGTTTTCCTCCATAAGTCTGTAAATGGAATAATCGATAATCCAGAGTTTCTCAAATTGTTTTATTTTAATATCAACAACAAATCTCTACGAATGAGACCTCCGTTTTGCTGTAAAAGATCATATTCAGTAGCTCATTCAAATTCTCCTGTAATTAGATTATGTAAAAGATATAATAATATTATAAAAATGAATACAGATGTAGATTTTGCGATGCCTTTTCTCATGTATATCAACATAGTAAAGAAAATTATCAAATCTGGTCGAGTTTAATGAAACAAATAGAATATTGACTCTGTAATCCTTGAATAGATGATGTTATTGTTTTATAATGAAATGTCCTGGTGGTTCCAAGGGTAATAAACAATATGATGTTTTCTTTTTAGGTTTTACATTTATATGAATTTTTGCGTACAATATCCTAGACTCGCTAGTTAATCATTATGATTTCATTTAGTTTTAGTATAGATTAACACATTCTCTGTTCTTAGAAATACTCTATGTATATGTATGTATGCTTGTATGTGTATGTATACATGTGTTCTTATATGTATACATGTATATATATATATATATATATATATATATATATATATGTGTATGTTTGTATGAATCTATATATGTGTATGTGTGTCTGTGCGTGTATGTCTGTATGTGCATGTGAATGTATGTATTTATATTATTATTTTGGATTATGAAATCCCATGTTAATGGAGATAACTTGTAAAGAAGGTATGGAATTTTCTCCTTTTCTTTTCTCTTATTGTAACTTTTATTTACTTATTTTCTTTGAATCTATGTATTTTTGTTCTATTTACGAAATTTTTATATTTTACTTTTTGTAAGCCTATTGTAATTGGGGCTTATGCCCTGTAATAGGTGCAAAATAAATAAATAAATAAATAAATAAATTTCAAAATGTACACAAAAAGTGAAAATTGCGATTAGACGAGAACTCTTGAGAAACCCTAACTTGTCAAACCGTCTTTTAAGACGAAAGTATAAAATTTCTGAATTCAGTGTAAGGAAAATCAAGAAAGAACACGGATTCAAGGTTAAAACATGTAAAAGTGCACCATTTTACACAGACGAACAGAAGAAGCGCAGTAAGACCAACTACCGCAAACTCTCCGACAAGAAGTTCGTGAACAAGATTGAGATCATGGATGATGAAACTTACTGTTACCAAAACTTAACGTTCGCACCTGTTTCCAAGTATTTACACATTGATAAACGTCAGGTTAATCCTAGTAAGTCCGTAAAACCTGAAGACAGGTATGAGAAAAAGTTTTTGAACTGGCAAACGACAAAGTTTCGCGTGTTGTTGTTCGAAGTGGGACAATCAATGGTGACTGCTATTTAGAGTACATTAAAAAGGCTCTGATTCCATGGATACGAAAGAATTCACCGCACATAACATTGGGTTTTGGCAGGATATACCATCCTTGCATTATATGAAAAAAGTGCGCGACGCGATTATTAACGCTGGTATAGGCTTTGGCGGCAAAAACGAGAACGCTCCAAAAGTTCCTCTGGCTAGGCCCATTGAACATTTTTTGGGCTCTAGTTAAACCGAAATGGCTAAAAAGCATATTTCCATCAAGAATGTGAAAGATATGCAAATAAAAGTGGTCGGAAATATCAAAAGAATTGCCCAAAAGTAGTGGACAAGCGCTTTTCCGGAAGTTCCAGTTCTAGCTTCGAGAAATCGTCCGCAAAGGTGTCCACAGCATCAAATAGTAAACTATTTCTTTATTCAGATATCATTTGTTTATTATATTAAGATGTGTTGTGATTTCTCAAGGAATAAAAAAGTTAATACAAAAATTCAAAGTTCTCTTAACTTAAATCTCACTCCTTAGTTGAATCCATTCGTAAATAAGTCCATAGTCGAACTTATCTCAAGCTCGGCTATTAAATTTTGATAACTAAACTAGATCGTTTCTTGAACCACCCTTTCATCCACACCCTCTTCTTCCTTTTTGGTTTCCCGAGTCTTTCCCGAGTCTTTCCCCTTCCAAAGACAGTGTTTGCACAAACATGATGTTTGCACAAACCGTGGATCGTCTATGGGTCCCTTTACATGCACATACGGAGACGGTTGTACGTGCGAAAGCACTGATAAGGAAAAACAACATTCAGGACGACGCCAACGATGCAGCGGACATGCAGCATGGACCATAGACACGCAACATAGATCGCAGATTAAAATGTGTAATATGATCATGTGAATCGTCGTTCGTCTTATTTAAAAACATGGGCCGCGTTTATGTCTTGTGCAAGGTTACAATCCGCAGCACCTTTGCCCAGTCTTAAAATGGCGGAGGCTCTGTGATGCTGTACGCCACAATATCCTGGTTTGCATTGAGCCCTGTGCTAATGCTTACCAGTCGCCTCATTGCCTGTGATTATGTCGCTATTTTAGGAGACCATGTGTATCCTATGCTTCAGAAGTTGTTTCCAAGTAATGGTAGGATGATAATGCGCTCATTCTTACAGTTGAAGAACACTGGGATAAAGTTGAAACATCTTCCCTGGCCCTCCCAATTCCCAGATCTGTACATAATTGAACATCTGTGATCTGTTTCGGAAACACAAATCCCGTGTAGATTTCCGCCTCCATCCTTTGTCATTGAACTGAGTGATGCACTGCACGCGAAATGGTATAAAATTTCACTTGTTACCTATCACGATCTTTATGACGCCAGTCCTCGTTCCACTCCATTTCTTCCATCCATACTGTTGTGAGGCGGAAAGTTGGTCCAGCGCGATATTAATTTTTATAAGTTGTACTTTTTCAAAATACATTTTCTCACATTGATAATTATATATATATATATATATATATATATATATATAGGTATATATATAGTGGCGGATCCAGGATATGATCAAGGGAGGGGCTAAACCATAATTTGCCGTTTTATCCAGTGTAAAGCAGAATTGAAGTCCATTTTATCCAGTGTAAATCTGAACGTCAAGGGGGGGGGCTATAGCCCCGTAGCCCCCCTTGGATCCGCCCTTGTATATATATATATATATATATATATATATATTTTATGTAATACTTCCGGTGTAAACTAATTCACTCTCTATCATTTACGCATTTTCCAACCTAGTTTGTCTCACAAGACTATTTGCTACATTGATGAGACATACCGTATAAATAAATCTGTGTATCACTTCATCCCTTTTGGTGAGATAAAGCGATGCACAAACTTTTCTTCATATTATTTGCAAAATATATGTAAAAACATATATTTGACCAGTGATTATGATATATTACTCCAAGATCAATTGAAGGTGTACAAAAACTTCTAGAATATAATTAAATGAGGCATTAATATGACTATTTTACAATTTAAAGTGTATCACTCAACTCTCATTTACGGTATTGTCTTGCACACCGTTGACCAATTATAAAGGACAAATTCTGAAAGCATTACTTCTCATAAGTTTTAAAGAAACAGAAAACACTTATATGTGCTTATCCATTGCACTCTATTTCAGTGTTGATTATTCTAAATGGATCAAAAGAAATAGATGAAAGTTATCGTGCCCATTTCTGCTGTTTCCTTTATGTAGCTATAGACAACTGTGGCGTCGTTTCAGATTTTGTTTCTGGGGGTACAAGATCCTCTACCGAAATAAGAATATCACGTTTTATTTATTAGGTTATTAGTATTTCTTGATTAAAAATATGTATTTATCAACACTCGAAAATGACGTCCCTAATAGACTGTGTACAACAAATGCACCACTATATGCAAAAATTGCACGCCAAGAAAGACTTGTGGGAGTGGAGTGAAATTTATGTAACAAATTCATTACATGACTATGTAGAAATAAGTACAACTACAGAACTGAACAACCCTCTACCCTTGCATTCTGATTCATCAAGATTACGTCTACCAATCAAATAGGCGTTGAATGTATCCCCCAAGAATCGCCTGCCACGCAGCTGAAGTTAAGGTTACTAGAAAGCAAAATATGTATGTTCCTTGACAGAAATTGAAAAGTTTACGGATTCTCTGAGTTAGGTAATCTTAGCTAAGGTTCGTGTCGACAAGGTATCGACATTGTCTGTTAAAGGTCTCTGATGAACAAGTTACCGACCAACAATATCATACTTATGTCCGATGAGTAACATATCAAGCGACATACAGATCAGGAAAGCAGCGTACGTGTCATTCCTTTAAGAAGACGTCTACATTCTGGGATATATGTGGTTGGGCATTATCTTGTTAAAATAGCATCCGTGTTGTGTGAAGGAACTTTTCTGATTTATTGGCCACTCGTGAGGTTGCTCTCTGAATTGGTAGTAGCTGAGGTCGTGTGTTGCACCCAATGCTGTCGCCTCAAACCGTTATGCTTGTCTTTTGGCTGCCATGATACTCGACAATACGCTAGCAGATTACACTCATAATGACAGCGTCTAAAACTAGGTAGCCGTCACAGTACGACTCGTCTGGGTCGCTCAACATGGTAAGCAACGGCATTCACATGCCCACTGTAGCCTTAGACGTTTGTGGTTCTGGGTCAATGAAAGTTAGTAAAGCCATGCGTCCCCCAGTATAATATTCCCAGACGCTGTCAAACAGTCAACTCAAACAGTTCTACATCCATTATCCTTTACCGTCTAGCTGATGCTGTGGACGACGGTGTTCGCTGTCATAGCCATCTGAAAAATATGTCTGTTATCCAGTGATGTGTCCACGTCCCAATCGTTCGTGCGTATGATTATCTTCTGTTTCCACACGCGTATCACTGTTTTGGTGGCGTGCTTTGCACGTGCACAAACTTCTCATGGTCTTCCTTTTTTGGAGGAAAACCTAGGACTCCACTGAACACAGTATATTAATAGGCTACATCGAGCCCTCCTATGCTGACGAGGCATATTGACACTTGGGCATATGGTATGTTTCCTGTTCAATTGTCCATGCTCTACTAACTGAATGCTGTGTTGATCGTCGTCCTCTCGCTGTGCTATTCCTTAAATATAACTAAAGTATACTTCTTTGTATAAATTATACTTCTTTAAATATACTTTTTAATTTTTCTCACGAGTTTCAACTTATTTTCTCTCAACTTCCTCAAATTCTATTGATCCACATTGGAACATAGCCATGTTAGAGATATGGGAATTCACTGATATTTTTACAACTAAAGCTAGAAAGCCAATTAAAGTGGTGTCTTAAATAATTCTTTAACGATTTCTTTCTTTTTAAATTTTAAATCATGTTTGATTAACTGGCTGTAGCAAAGTATAGTAGCCACGCTCATAATTTCACCAGTCGTCAAGTTTTAATCGTAACTTAGAGAAAACGCTATGAGGACTTTGGCAGAGGGTTTATATTGTGGATATTTGCTTCTCCTCACGATGCATTACGTAAATACGTTTATATTATTATATAATGATCAACTTTAAAAAGTCTGCTCCAGCTACAACCCATTATAACTAGTATTCTTCTCACCTACTGAGGGGCACTCCCTAACTCCCTAGCATTCTATGAAATAGATCAACAATCGTCTGAGACAATAGCCAAGTTCACACTCAATAAAACTATGTCTGGCCCTATATTCGCTTAATCTTAAACAAAAACATCTCAGAATTGTAAACTGCACAACTTGATGCGCACACAATTTAATTTTCAAAGAAAATTCCTCGAACAGCATAAGACGCCTATACAGATAAACCACAGCGGCATTAACAACATCTATCGTGAAAAGTTGATCCACTTTGTAATCAATGTCATCTGTCGCAGAGACGATAAGTAATATAAATTTACATCAAATTTGACAGAACAAAGACATGCTACAAAGTAATTCAATCTTAACCTTGACATAACGAAGACAAAGTTACTGAGCTAACCGAAAGTTGCATCAATGCAATAAACACTCGAAAACGAGTCTACTTCTCGGTGCCCGTAGAGGCGAATTGGAGCGTATGTTACGAAGTACAGGTAAATCTGTCAGAGGCGTACGCAAGGAGGATTTTCGGGTTTTAATTCCACATTGAGAAAGATATTATGAAAAAGTAAAGTTCAGTCATGTTTGTACTGAAAGAATATGAGTTTGAGTATCTGAACCCCTTTTGTTAAAATTCTGTGTACGCTACTGAAATATGTAATTTTCCAATGATTTTACACCTAATCCCCACCATAGCTACATTATGTTCATCTTTCCAATTGTTAGATAAGGACTGTCTCCTTTAGCCTAGCCAGCATAATTATAGGACGTAAAACTTCAAGATTTATTTTAATTGATGGTAGATAAGGACAATCATATCCAGTTTCAAATAAGAATTACCACCAAATTTTGATATATCCATTATATATAAACGAATGATTTACTAAATAATTTTAAAGCATTAGAGTTGTGAATCTGGAAACACTAATCATCACTATTAATATATAACATGCTTACATGCATATAAATTATCATCAAATAGTTTAGGCCAACATGTGTAAATTTTTATTCTTCCATTGGCCTATTGTTTTATAATAAGATTAAATTGAAACATTGTCGTAGATACTTAGGCTACACACCCACTATTATTTATAAATAAACATTACCTATTGAAAATCCCGCATACGTATTTTTTCCTCCAAAAATACAAATTCTCCACATTTTATCGTAAAATTTGCAAATGAATTAATCAAAATATATGAATAAAAATGAAAGAAAAAATGAGAGAAATTACTATCAACTCACCTTGCGTCCATATATTGCGAATAAACATATTCTTAACATAAAAAGTAGTGTTTTCATGGTAATAGATTTTTAAACAATTACAACAAATAAAGTAAATTCAAAATTTTATAATTTAAACGAATTTCTATTGTTCCTTTCTATTGTTGAAATAATGCTCTGAGCAGCCAGTATTTCTCATATTTTTTTTAAATTTTAATTTTATTTATTTAATTTAGTTTAACATCCAATAATTATGCACTGAGGCTAAGGGAGACGGTTATAATGGAATGGATGATGATAATGGTGGAATAAAGGAAGTGGGAGAAAAATATAAAACCCCGATAAAGTCCACGCACACGATGTTTGTTCCCCACAAAGCTCACTTGGCGAGAGCTGAGAACAAACCAAAGATCCCATGCACCAGAGGTGAAAGTTCTACCACTGAGCCACTGTAGCCCAGTACTCTTAATGCTAAGAATATAGTGTTACCCCAAAATGCTACTCGTGAGAGAAACCGAAGGGGGAAGAACTTTTATAAATATTTGTTAAATACTTGTTAAACGGCTACAATACGATCCGAAAGTTTTGTCCCTCTTTTTTCATTTGTAGACATGTGTATTTTTATTTTATTTTATTTATTTATTTTTTTTTTTTAGGATGGCTGACACCTCCCCCTTTTCTTTGTACGTATATGTGTATTTATTCTTCAATTTCTTTTCAGATTGCTAACACAAGTACCTACAGTGTGGAATTATGTATTCTGGCAAGTACATGCATGGGCAGCAAACGATATTGCCTTAAAAAAAAAAAAAGGACGGTTGACCATCAACATGACAAGAAACGTGAAGCAGTGGCGGATTCTGTGGTGAGATCTCCCCCTCCCCAATGGTGTTATTCTATTTTTAACAACTGGTTATATATATATATATATATATATATATATATATATATATATATATATATATATATATATATATATACTGGATACCACAAATAACAAATAGAGACGTACACAGCATTCTAATACAAGATGGTGTTACAAAAGTAGGTAGCACTGAGAATATCTTGGAAACAAATTATGCAAGATAGATGGTTGTCAAAAAGTATTGGAAAGGCCTTAATCCAGCAATGGATCGATAATTGTTGATAATGATATATATGCGTTTCAAATATAAATAGCCCTCACCACTACACCCATGTGAACCCACTTCTCATTCATGATATCTGAACACTTGGGATTAAGAAATAAATGCTTATATCTTGTTCTTGAGAGATCATATGTTTAATCCTGTAACTGTAAGAATTTTTAACAACAAAGATAGTTAAACTAACAAAGATTTACTGTTCCTGACAACTGGGTAAAATTTACTGTTATGTCTGGATATAAGAAACGGTTCTGCAAACTCGAAATATTTTAACAACCGGTTCTACGGAACCGGTGCGAACCGGCTGAATAGTACCACTGCCCTCCCTCCAAGTAATAAAAAAAAAATCATTGCGGAAAAGATACTGTGAACTTGAGTTCCAAAAGTGACTATAGTGAACACATGAAAAATGGTCTTGAATTTACATCTTTTAGGCCATCATTCGTAAATGAGATGGGAACATGCGACGAAGACGAAGACATTTGCAAAAAGTTGCCCAATGTGTTTGAGAGAGGCATAGTTTTCTTCTCAGACGAAAGTGCAATTTATTGACTTTCTCGGCTGAGCAAGAAAAATTTGGAGCGGCGAAAAATTTCACACAGGACATGGCACCACCTCATATTTTGTTACGATAATGGTGGTACCCATACAGATGTTCTGGATCACTAAACAAGGTGGAACAAGAGGAGTAACAAGACTTTCGGACTTTACTGTATTAGTACAGAACATGGAGCCCTCGGGGATATTAAAATTGATAGTGGCGTACGTAGAATTTAATCATGGGGAGTTGAAGCATTCGATCCTATATCCTTTCAGAAGTACGATTTTTGCATATCCTTATATAGTAAAAGGGACCGCGGTGGCTCAGTGGTAGTGCGTTCACCTTTGGTGCATGGAGTTCATGGTTCGATTCCAGCTCGCTCCAAGTGAACTTTGTGGTGGACAAACACCATGTGTGTGGGTTTTCTCAGGATTCTCCCGTTTCCTCTCACTTTCTTCATTCCACCATTTTATTCATTTCTCATCATCACCGTCTTCTTTAGCCAAGCCGGCATAACCGTGGTCCGTAAAACAAAGATTTAATTTCATTTTTCTAAATATAGTAAATGTTGATTTCTCCATAATATATTTCTCAAGGGGGGTTTAAATCTCCTTGAGCAAAATATTTTGTAAATTGAACATTTATCATACGAGGGGAGCCGAAAAGTTCGTAGCCCAACCCAGAAAGAGTACAGGTAGATTGATGAAATTGTATACTTACAGTTTTAAAGAACATTACTCTGTACAAATACAAATTTTCTTAATTCTTATTGTGTTTTTCAGGCCTTTGAAGTGATCATGTATGCCCAATCAACGAAATTCACGATCATGGAGATAAGATCACCCGCCATTATTATTATTATTATTATTATTATTATTATTATTATTATTATTATTATTATTATTATTATTATTATTATTATTATTATTATTATTATTAATTAGGGATGGTACCGAGACCGAGACGGACTTTTATATACCAAGACGAGACTGAGACAGACCTCTATAAGTCGACACGAGACTTAGGTCAGTCTCGAAAGTCTCGGTCTCGTCTTGCATATTGATAGCTATTTTGCCTTTACTCAAAATTTGTTTCGTTGCTGCGTGAGTTAATATGGGAATGGTTGACTGATGTAAAGTGGCGTATTTAAGGGGTAAGTATCGGGTTCAAGCCCCTCTCGATATTGCACTTACAACACAAATGTTTCTTACCCGTTCCTCAAGCCTCTCCCGAAACAAAATCCACTGCTGATGTATATAATCTTTTCTCTCTCTCTCTCTAGTATATATACAGCAGCGGATCCAGGATACGATCAAGGGAGGGGCTAAACCATACTTTGCCGCTTTATCCAGTGTAAAGCAGGATTGAAGCTCATTTTATCCAGTGTATACCTCTGCGTTAAGGGGGGCTATATCCCCTATAGCCCTTCCATTGGATCCGCGTCTCTCTCTCTCTCTCTCTCTCTCTCTATATATATATATATATATATATATATATATATATATATTAAAATGCTGAATTTTGTACCATATCATGTGAAATATTGAAGGAAAAATTCTTCTAGATACTCTAAGGACAATATAGGTGTGGTATCACTAACATCAACATTTGGAAATCTCTAATAACTCAAATGGCATGGACGGTGCAATGCGGATCATTTGTATCTTAGCATCAAATACTATGATCATGGTATAATGCATTTCGAATGAACAAAGGAACAAAGTTACAAGAAATGGAAATTTTAACATTTTTTAAAGTCTTTATTTCGAAAACATGCTGACATATCACGTCTCATTACGTAGATGCTTCTCAAAGACTTAAATGATCATAATGCCATTTACAACAATTATTATTTCAAACCGTTTTAGGGATACCAAACACATGAATAGTGATACTGCTTAAAATAACGTACTTGTGTTAAATGTTTATAATGATTTTTGCTTTCGTTTGCTTCTATAACTTTACAACAATAGTTTTTCTTGGTTTTAATTACAAGAAGTCGCAGTTCCATTATTTTAAGCAGTGCTGCCAACAGAGGATGTTGGTGCTGCCAACTTAAATAAATTGCTAAATATTATTCTAAATATAGTGCAAATAATATAGCTAAACTGCAAAATATTTTAAAATTACTCGTAATTTGTTTTATGATGTAAAGATGTTTTCAAAAGACGACAATTTTCATAGTCTTTATAATGTTAATGCTAATGTCAAAGTTTTAGTTCCAGCAATACATGTAAATGCAAATTGTAACTGAAATTAAACGTAACTGATAACTTCTCAGTAATACTAGTTGTTCCCCTTAACCTTAGGCTGATGTACACAAAACCGCGATTAATTAAAAGTTCTAATTAAACCCTAGTTACATTTCACTTGTTTCAGTTTGACCACCGACCACATCAAACTTGATTCATACCATATAGCTATATGCAATTATTCAAGGACTTACGGTACAGTTAGTAATATACATCGTGTTGATTTTTGGTTTCTTTTAGTTTAACGTCCCACGGATATGCTAGGGCGGCTAAAGGGGATTCGGAGCTACTGATTATAGTGGAATTCGAACCACTTAGGTCGTTCAAATATAGCCCCGCCGGAAAAAGAATTCGGGACCACGTGAACCGAAGTCAAGTGTGCTAACCGCTAGACCAAATAGAAGTCCTAACATTGTGTTGATTTATATCATTGAGTCAGATTCGAAGATCAAAAAGTAATGTGTGTGTGCTCCAAAAGTGGCGGATTTGAACTATTTGTAGCCCAAATATATAGAAATGAATTCTTTGGCAACTAATGACTGGTACTAATGAAATACAGTAATTGTAACATGGGCTGGAAAATGTGCTGGGCATATTGCAAGAAATTATGATTGATGGACGAAAACAATTCTAGACTGGATACCACGAAATAAAAGATGCCTAGGAAACGTCCTTATACAAGAAGGTTTGACGAAATCAATAATAACTGGCGAGTAACCTGAACAAGAATTGTTCAAGATAGATAGTCCAGAAACAGAATGGAGAAGACTTGGAAAGAACTTGATTGATAATGGTTGATTATGATTTTATTATATCTGGACCTCAGAGGTAAAATAAACAAAGTCATAATTTCGTAATTTTACAGGAGAAGCGAAAAACCGGTTCCTGAAGTAAGACCTATAGTACTGTTTTTCAAACTATACTAAGTAGTTACAAAGTAATAGGATGCGTTTAGACTTACATTATTACAGCACTAGAAAGAACATAGTCTATTAAAAAAGTATTCTTAACTCAATTTTGATCAAAAAGTTACTTAGCGTAGTCTAAAATGAGAATCCAGCAGTGAAAAAGCAACATTGTCCGAAACTTTCTGCTGTCATTGTCCGTTTGAGGCTTAAAGGAAAGCTTACTTTTGCAAAAGCAATAGTTTAAGTCGATTTTCTGAAGGTTGAAGGAAAAGGATTCACTGAACAAATATTCCTCGTTCACACCACAAATGCCTAAAGGCATTTAAAAACTTAAACATTTAAATCAAATGAAGTGGTAGTTATTGGTGCATCCCCTTCAAGGAATCCTGGCTTCGGCCCTATAGGTAAGTTAGGGTAAAAATGGATCCAAAATTTAACGAAAGTCGTACAGCAAAAAAATATTTGTGACTCTTCAATCCTTTGCAGAAAAAATACGAATAATTTTTTGACTAGGTTCAAACTTCAACTTTGATAACCAATAAATCTGGAAGCAAAAACTTGCACATTGTAATATTTCATATGCTTACTAAGCGTTTCAAGGTCTATCACCATCTTAGATATGGCCAAATGGAACCTTTGCTTCTCGAATTATTGACTATCAAAGTTGAGGTTTGGACATAATCAAATTTTCGAAGAAAGAAAAAATCTTCACTAGACCCGACTGAAGGAATTCATTCGATCTCAACCAAATTTGCATTTGGTATGATGGTAGACCTTTACACTAATTGAGTGCAAAACCCAAATTCGTTGGCCAATATCCAGTGGCGGCTTTAGCGGGTAGGCTGGGTAAGCACGAGCCTACCCAAAAATTATTAAAAATATATAAACGCTAAAAGATATAACAAAGAGTAAATATATTTTCCATTATTTATATTAATGGTTGATGATTGAAGACTTTGGGGTAAAACCCCGTAAAGTCGAAAAAGTGAAAGTGTAAAGGAGAGCTTCACAAGGGTTTCTCCTTATCCGATTTTCTTCAAACTTGGCACATACTAGACCGAAAATAAATCGATATGCATTCTTTCTTACGGAAAATACGTTAATGAGGGCATAAGGTCCCTTTTCAAAAACGGGTCCCCTTGATTAAAAGGGCCACATTTAATAAACGAAACTCTGCCGATGCAAAAATGACCTCAAAGTAGGAATTACACGTTTTGTCGTTTTTGCGGGAAAAGAGTAGCAAGGGACAATGGCCTCCCTCGAAATAACAAAGAACCTCGCACAATCGTTACGGAAATTGGATTTCGCTGGAATTGCTTGAAATCGTGATATGTTGTAGATCTTGCGTTCCTGAGAAAACGTTTCAATGGACATAACCACAAATCACTGACTGTTTGGCCACTACAGGGCCATTTTTTTTAAAACAGCCGAAGATAACGCTATTTTGGATTTCGGTAAAATTGACTTAAACTGTGATATGTTGTGGGTATTGTAATCCTGAGAAAAAGTCTCAATGGTCACACTCTGATCGTGTTTCCATTACAGGGCCACTTTTTTTGAAAGTAGCCGAAGATAGTGATATTCTGGAATTCGATTAAAATCACTGAAACCGTGATATGTTGTAGATATTGTAATCCTGAGAAAAAGTCTTAGGAAATGAATGAAAAAATGGGAGAAAACGGGAGAACACTGAGAGAATCGACGCACACGGTGTTTATCCACCACGAAATGAGATAAATAATAGTTCTTGTGGTTAAGCACTTTTTACCGATGGAAGGAACAAGTGTGATTCTCCCACCAAAGTCTGTCATTTGGAACATTTAACTCCCATCCAACAAAGAGCCCCGGCAAAAAAAAAATAAATAAATAAAATAAAATAAATAAATAAATAAATAAAATAATAATAATAATAATAATAATAATAATAACGTTAATCTTAATATATATGCCTATTTTCAGTGCCGAGGCTATATAAAACCTGGTATACTATTTAAACAGATCAAAATCACTACTCGGGTTTGTACCCATAGCACTTATTCCAGTTGAGAATTGAACCCGACCATGACCACGCGTTAGCCATTCGACGAACTGGGAGTTGAATCCGGGAGTATATTCACCAAAGGCACAGGAAAAATTCTCAAGTATACAAAAGTTAACAAACAATTAAAATAAAAACATTTATACGTAAACAAGACATGTGGATAAATGATCATGACTTGCCCATGTGTGAATATTATGTAAGATTTTACCCGGATTGAATTGTGAGTGAAAACGGTTGAAACTAAATGACCTGAAAAGAAAAAAGTTGACACATCCTAGTATAAAATGGTTAATTTAATCATAGAATCTTACCTTTCAAACAGCATTTCGTAAGAACGAACACTTTTGCCTTTCGTAAGGCGTTACCGTCGAAGACATAAAGATAATGAAACATTATTGAATAATTTTAGTTCTGTCACCAAGAACTATGTACAAAAATAAATTTAAGCTTCATTGTTGCAGATTATTAACAATCCTCGTGTAAATTTATATAAAACAAAACAAAAAGAAAGAAAACGAAATTAATCTTTTTTTACAAACAATAATCATATAATTTTTATTATGTTATAAACGGACATACTTAATATAAAAATGTAAATTAAATGACAAACCAAAGAACATAAAATAAATTAGACATGCAAAACATTAAAAGAAATATCCTCAACCTGTCATAGATAAAGAGTTAACCGAAATATACAAAATGATGTACAAAGAATCAATGCATTACATAATATACGAAATTCCAGGCAACACTGTGCTGTGCAATGTGATATAATTGAACCTTCATATAACAGTACTTGATGGTAGATGTGGCTAGCGTGGATGTAATCTTAAATATTAATTAGCCTACAGTAAATCTAAGCCTTTGACATTTAACTGAGAAATGATGAAAAAGTTAAGGTGAATGGGAAGATGAGAGTTCAAAGAAATTCATATATGAACAACAAGTAAGTTAGAGGAAACAAATAACAGGAAAGAATGATTGGAAGTTGAGTTAGATAAAGATGTCAACAAAAAATATATTTTTTCTTTTTCAAAAAAAATTCCTACAGAGCTCTCTTCTTGCGAAATTTGAGCCGAAAATTAGCAGAATATTACTAACTTGAAGAAAAATGGAGAACTACGTTTGATGAGATAAGCGTTGTAAAGACAAAGAAATTGATAACTGAAAGAATCACTTTATATATCAACACGGAAGGTGGGAGGACAGAACAGGTGCCTTGTTTACAGTAAGTACTTTTTTGGTCTAGACAAGCAAGGCTAGGAATGGCGAACGAAGTCTTTGGGAAGTAGAACAGACAGGTCAAATGTTGTATGGAGTATTGTACAGATAGTCACAGAAGTAAATGAACCCCTGCCTGCTATAACTCTATTATGTTGAGGCTAGTATTTTCACTAATGTCGCAAATGCCTGAATAGCTGCAACCCAATTTACACTTAACATTTCAAGCCGGGAACAACATTTGGTAACCCTGTGAAGCACTGAAAGCACTGTAATCCTGTGCTGATGCACGAAGATAAACTCTTCATTATAAGATTCATCTCTATTGTTTGGAACATGTTGTTCAACGAGAGCCACACATCAAAGACACTATAATTCTTGTGTGTATAATGTATTATTTCACTACATACTGCGTATAAGAAGAATGAAAAGAAAAAAAAAAAACACTGCTCATACACGAACTACAAAATGGTTGAAATTAATTGAAAATATCAAATCTGAAACAATTGATGGAAATAAGTTTGTAAACTTTTGCTTCCATTTATAATCCTACTCCAGTCCCCACTTATTTCCTCAAGTCTTTTCATCTTTACAGGAGAAGACATTTCTTATCATATTTAGTATGGATTGAAATTGAAGTATGTTAAAAATAAGTTTACTTTTGTGGGGACTTGAACCCCGATCTTCTGCTTGAAAATCCAATATAGTAACGACTTACCTACGTTAATCTGTGTCTTGAGGTTGCGCAAAAGATGTTAACTAGCTTAAAACCTTTCATGTAAATATTGACGAGCCCATATGACCCTGTCGATCATTAGTTAATTAATTATCTTAATCATTTCACAGATTCATCTTGTTTCTTTTATTGTGTCACTAGCAGCGTTCACCCCGCTTCGCTGCGGTCACCCCGGAACGCAATAAACTTTGTTACTTAGATAATTTTTACTTTTTCGCTTTCAAATTGCAAGCGCCTGTCATTTATGTTAACCCGCCGAGTCACGTGGTCATGCGGGTTGCATATACATACGTTTATTTTTACCTATGATGAACTATGGAGACTTGAATGGTCCATTATCTCAAGACACTGGTAATTAAAAATTAAAGTGATATGATAAAAACCATCTAGGGTCCAAATCCTAACAACCCCCCAAAAATGAAAGAAATCGGTTCAGCCGTATTAGCGTGATGAGTTCACAAAGGATTTGTACGTTCTCTTTTATATATATAGATGAAAAAAAAAGTGACATGAACGAAAAATACGTTTATACATTTGATTGCAAGATATTTAATTTCCAATTATATGCCGCAAACTCAATCTATCTGACTGTTGACAAAACTCAGTGTGAAACAGAGAACTACTTTACACAAAGTGGATTTGATATAGCGTGAGAAGTAGTCGAGCGATTTGGGCGATTAGTTCATTATACGTGTGCTAAAACCCTAGAGAAGATCTTTTTTTTTTTTTTTTTTTTTATTTATTGCGTGCTCCTAACCTAACCCGGAGATTGAAAACATTTCTTTCAAAGACTCTTTATCAACTCCTTCATTTTATTATACGAATTGTAAATGTAAAATGCTATGGCTAAAAATGGGTATAAAGTATCTTCAGTATTCTATTATTATCCTCTCGAGTGCTAGATACCAGAGTTTGCTTTCTCGGTAGGAGTGTGCACGAAGTTCGGATCACACATTGAGTTGTGGGTCCAGGTCTCATATAGCCTCGCTGTTGTAAAGGACACTAAGCTATAATTAACCAACTATTATACTCTGAGTAATTACGCTAAAGAGAAAAAAGGGAGTGAGCATCCCAGGAGACATTGTCCGCCCCGTAACTAGTCCCCAAATACGTTGTGTTCTAATATGGGTCAAGTAATATAAAACTGTTACTTTTGGTATACAAAAAAATAATAAAATATTGCTGTTTCCCCCAAAATTTCTCTGCCGTCCCGCTTAGCTTTCTAAGCAATTAAAGTTGACGTGGTCACTACCTCTGAATTATAACATCAAATCATTCCACAAGGTTTTCTTAACAAATAGAATAGTTCATTTGTTTCTTGTTATACATTTTGAAATGACATAAAGTTTATGGAAATTCAAGAAGAAATATCTATGTTGTTTCTATTATAATCACCATGTATAATGCCGATTTCCGCAAGAAGGAAGATGCTGAATTTGACTTAAAAAACGAGTACTGTTTCGTATTGCACTTTAAAGTACTCTCTTGTATAAAAAATACTGCTAGAAAGGGTCATTAAATATCAATTAATTAATCAATTCATCAACGTAACACAGTATCAAACATGACACAGTGCGTCGTAGTAAAACAAAAGTAATATCGAGTATACGTAAGTTAGAATTTGGTAACATCAAGTTCTCTCAATAATATTTACCATTCAGGGGTCAAAATTGAGAAGATAATTTATTGTTATTGGAAATAACATTATGTAAACATATTCGATAACCTTTTGCCGTTGTTCCAGCATAATTCCGTCGCTTTAGTACTTATATTGATTTTAAGAATTTTGAAAAGAATTGGAATGTGGATTTTACCAACTTCGGTTTCAATTTACTTAGAGGAAGTTCGGGTATTATGGAATAGTCGGATAATATGAAATACCTCATTATCTCGCCTGTGATGTGTTGCTTCCAAGCGGAGAGGAAAGAAACTATTACCTCACGTCCCTATGATGCTCTACAGTCAGTCTCCTTGTGACTGTGACATTCGTTATGTGGGTAGACGTGAAAATCTGATTTTTTATTCATGAAAACTTTTACAGGTAAGTGTTTTACAACCTGTATTTTCCTATTGAAATGTAATAGAACAACAATTCTTTGTTTGTTATGACGTTGGATATACAGAGTGGTAGTTTGATAAGCGCCATTATCCTATACACTTTTGAATGCGTTTAACAGCTCTTTCGTTTCCAAGGTGCCTGGAGGGCAATATGGAATACCCGCAAGAAAAGCATGGTATTCCGTATTCCGTATGGTATTCCGATTACAAAAATATCTATCGGTATTGGGCAATGAAAATACATTTACGATGATAACAATGCTAAGTGTGTTTTTTGTTACAGCAAATTTTCTGATGATACAAGGGGTGACCTTGGATCCAGCGTTCACCATGTTTAATGTGATCTCACAATGACCGTGACGTCCTGAAGCAGACAATTATATTTGTGACTTTTGCAAGTAATCACATTCAGTTATGGCTTGGCATTCAGAATTTTCATATATTGTCACTGTATTCACTGTATGTTCAACAGAAAACTCAGTTCTTTTCTATATAGCATTTGTATTCCATATTACCAGACTATTTCATATTACCCTCCAAAGTGGTTTCTTTACAAATTACAAATTTTGCCCACACCTGTAACGAAACTTCTTTATACGCATAAATAAAGCCAAATATGTAAGGCATAGACTTGTTTTCCTTTTCGTTTCAATGTTCAATTATTAACTGAGTTATAAGCGAAACAAAAATTGTATTCCATAATACCCGAACTTCCTCTAATAGTACAATAGATAGAAGCGTGAACCTGAAAAAAAAAAGATACAGAAACTATTTATGGTTTGTTTGAAAGGTTTATGTTTGTACTTCAACATAATCAATATCCTCAAAATCCCCCTCGGGAATATCAAGATATGACGTCATCAAAATGGCCGTCTGTAAATTTCGTCTCACTGGTCAGTATATTAAATAATATATAAAACCTCTACCGTTCATTACTAAAGTTAAATTTTCGGTTCATTTCTTTAGAATACATCAGAAAAGAACTTCTGAGAAAAATACTATGCATATATTGCCCCCATTTATTAAATATGGTGTCTAACAATAATACAAATCGACTTTTCTAAGTGCGCTTTATACAAGGGTGTATCCAGAAGTTCCAGGACTGAATCTGTAAAATTAAAGTTTCTTACGTTTGAAGTTAAATTTCTCCGTCACCTTCAAAGTACTCCCCTTTTGCATTAATACAGCGGTCCCAGCGTTTTTGCCATGCTTGGAAGCATTTCTGGAAGTCCTTTTTTGGAATAGTGTCAAGTACCTGATGCGATTCTTCTTGACTTTCTAGAATGGTGTCGAATCTTCGCCCCTTCATCCGAAGCTTCAGCTTGGGGAAAAGAAAAAAGTCACAGGGGGCCAGGTCAGGTGAGTATGGGGGATGGGGAATTATTTCGGTTGTTCTGAGCCAAAACTGTGCCACTTTAAAAGATCGGTGTGCAGGTGCATTGTCGTGGTGGAGAATGAGGTTACCGTTATGCCATTTCTGTGGCATTTTGCGACGCACATTTTCACACAACTTTCTTAGGACATTACAGTAGAAGTCTGCATTGACCGTGCTTCTATGTCGAACAAATTCCCAGTGTACGATCCCATTTTGGTCAAGGAAACAAATGAGCATCGTCTTCAATGAGCATCATTAGCAGTCGATGTTCTGCCTTTCTTGAAACTTTCAAACCACTCAAATGTTCGGCTACGGCTCATGCACGAATCACCAAAAGAGTGTATCAACATTTCATAAGTTTTACTTCCCGTTTTTCGCAATGACACACAAAATTTGATACACACTGTTTGTACTTCAACATCCGCCATACCGCCGAGATAAGAAAAATCGCAGACAGCTAATGCAGCACACACACGAAAACACGTGCAACATTAAAACGTTTCTACTTCAAACCTGGCTACTCGGCACAATGGCTCACAAGACACCACCGCAACACATCCTACCGGGAAACTCGTGAACTGCAAGCGGTTTGCACGTTATGAGCACTGTCCTGGAATTTATGGATACGCTTACGTATAAGGAACATTTCTTCACAATGCTACTTACTGCATAAACCCTCATATAAGAAATTTAGTGAAAAATTATATATAACTTTTCTGTTCGTCATCCCTTAGTATATATGTTTGTTGGCCAGCAAGACCGTATGATAAATTTCAAAATGGCGGAAATTGGAACTTTCAAAAAATTTGTAATTTTCGCAATTTTAACCTATTCCGGAATTATTAACTAAACCAAATTTCGCATAAAGATGAGGATATACATTGTCTCAGTTGTGCGATAAATCAGCATGTTTCTGCAAAATATTTCAGTATGGCAACTGTTTTAAAGAATTGTATCTTTTGTGTCAAAAGGTTTAATAGAAATTAACGGAAATGTCTACAATAACTTTCCTTGCTACCCAACATATATAATATACCCATGTATAATATATTTATACATGGGTAAAACTCACACCATAAGCAGTTGCAACTGTCCATGTTTCTAATGCGCTACTTGATGTTTGCTTGTTATGCTTACTGCGGAAGTAGCACTCGTTTCCGGGATGGTGTCGCGACAGAAGAATGGAGACAAATGGAGGACAATGGTTTTGTAGAAAAAATCATCTTCTGTAGTGATGTTACTTTACATGTAAGTGTTAAGGTGAACAAAAACGATGTCCGTATCTGGGGAAGCGAGAAACACATACACAGATAGAGCATCAGCGTGACTGTCCAAACGTGAACGTTTTCTGTGCGGTGTCCAGCGAGAAAGTGCACGGCTCATTTTACTTCGAATAAAAAACTGTGACCGGTGACTCATTTCTAAACATGGAAACCTAGTTGTTACCCCAACTGAACACCACTTATTATGGTTACATTTTGCAACTGGACGGTGCTCTGCCCTATTTTCGCAGGAATATACGAGAGCTTTTTAAACATGTTCTTCACCACCGCTGGGTTGGAAGTGCTGCAACAGAAAACAACCTTCTCCCCGGCCACCCGTTTGCCGTGCTATTTTTTTTTTTTTTTTGAAGTTTGTTAAAAACAGAATTTATGAACCGCCAATGCCCGTGTCCCTTGAGAAAGTTTGTGATTGGATAACCCATGCATGCATGCATGACCATCACGGCGGACAATCTACACCAAATATGAGAATAATTTGATTACCGCATAGATGTGTGCCGTGTGATCACGTTCGCACATATTGAAGGATTGTGACTAATGCAACAGAAACTTGTACAGTTGCCGCTGCTTATGCTGTAAGGTTTGCTCATAAAGTAATAAATAGATTTATAATTAACTTTTAAAACCGCAACATTCATTTATAGAACTGTTTGAAAAGACTTTTGGAAGATAATTAGTACCCACTTAAAGCTGGGTTTTTAAATCATATCAATTTGATCAAAAGCACAGTCTGTAGGGGCAGGGTTTTCAATATTTATGTCAAAAGTAGAGTATTTCATTGAAATAAATGTTCTAACGGGAAGGAGATTCAAATATTTTTCATACCTATTCATACCTTGTGCGAAAAAACAGGATTTCAGCTAATATTGACATATAATTTATTGTATAAATGTTTAAAATTTTAGTGATTCCAAGTAGGTTTAGAATTCCACTGGGTTGCGTTAGTGAAGTTAATACACTCAGCGAATCAGAACAAATATAAGATGATTTGTTGTTCTAGTTTGTATAAGTTAATACTTGACGAATAACGAAGATTTCCCCTTCATAGATAGAGATGTATGATGGTAATTAGAATTTCAATATTTTTTTTATTTTTCGGAATGTAAATACTTGCTCCTAGGGTCTTGTTTCGAGTACAGATAAACAACAACAACAAAAAAAAGTGTATTGCATAAAAATCAATAACACTTTTTCCACATAGCTCCCGTAATTTTCCAGGCATGTTCCATAGCGTGGTATGTCATAGAATGTTGCCGCCTGTGTTGCCAACTATGTGGTAACATGTTCTTTTAACTTTTCATCGTTGTTGAAGCGCTTACCACCAAGGAAAGACTTCCAATGCAGAAAAAGATGGAAGTCTCTAGGAGCGAGGTCATAATCGCAGTGTGTTGTCGGGCATTGTCGTGAATGAAAACCACACCTTCAGAGAGCATTCCTCTGCACTTGTTTTGTATTGCACGGCGCAGTTTCTTAAGCGTCTAGCAATACACACATTTATTGATTCTTGCACGTCGTTGTAAAAATTCAATCAGTAAAGTGACTTGTCTGTCCCAAAACATTGTGCACATGACTTTTCGGGGTGTTAAGAATTGCTTTGGTTTAACGTTTGTTGGGGACGAAGTGTGCCTCCATTCCATAGATTGCAGTTTCGTTTTAGGGGGGGGTCATAAGCAACCCAAGTTTCATCCCCCGTGACTATCTACGATAAAAAGTTCTCTCCATCATCATAATAACGTGTCAGAAAATCAAGTGCGCTACCCATCCGTTGTTTTTTGTGTTCTTCAATAAGAAATTTAAGTACCCAACCTGCACAAAGTTTACGAAAACCAAGTTTTTCAGTAACCATCTTGTAAAGTACTGTTCGTGAAATTTGTGGAAATTCAAGACTAAGAGCATTAAGTGTAAACCTACGGTTGTTCTTAATCCTTCCTTTGACTGCACTCACCAATTCATCAGAAACCACGGATGGACGCCCACATGGTTCTTCGTCATGCACTTAATCACGTCCTTCTTTAAATTGTTGGACTCATCTCAGCATTGAATCACTCATTGCATTTTCTCCGCAAACCTCGCATATTTGTCAATGAATGTCACTTGGTTTTAGTTCTTCGCATTCAGAAAAAGAATCACAGATCTAATTTCACAAGCGGCAGGATTTTTTATAAACGCTGCTATTATAAACAATCACTACGAACGACACACAACACAGAGCGATCTCAAAATGGCGTCATTTCGTTCTGTTTGGTCAAAGTACAGCTTACAGATGACGAAAAGAACCCTAGCAGAAGTAGTGTGACGTAGGTATGGGCTCGCCCACTTTTCGCACAGGGATTTCAAATGACACCACGGAATAGCACACATATAACTTTACCCGGGGTAGCAGATGATATCTAAGTATAGACCACACCTCGAAAACCGAAAATGGACATGGCCGTGTCGTTGACCTTTCCCCGCTACTCCTGTTTTAGGGTTCATCTCGTCATCTGTGAGTTGTAACTAGTCCGCATGAGCGGAACTGCGATCGTAGCGCTGCCGCGGAGAAAAATCGAAACAACATATTTTACGAACTTCCTATCGTAGGGTGGTTCGAAAGTGGGCGTACCCCCCTTTCGTTTCTACAGTATAGTGTTAGTTATGATAGTATATATGTACACAGTTACCTTGAACTCTTAAAGAGTCTTAAGAGTCATTAACATCGGTATGATCATCATCCATGTTGTAACACAGCTGAATTCTGCCCCAAGTTCTCGCAGATGTTTTGCGGATATATAGTTCGTAGTCATGAGGGTGAAGACGTATTCCACAGCTGCTCGTAATTCCTGCGTTGTGTGATATCGAGTGTTTTTACTTGTAGTTGTACTTGTAGTCTTACTTGTTGTTGCTTTATGAAACCCCAGAGAGCATTGTCTGGTGTCGTCAGATCGGGACTTCTTGGAGGCCAGGCAAAGGGAGCTGGTGAAGATGAAATTAGAGGTACGCCCACTTCCAGACCATGCTATATATATGAGGTGTTACATAATTCATTGTAACAATGCTTTATCTTAATACATAGTTTGCTATTAATAAGAAAGTTATGAGTAAAATAAATTTTACTTGGAATCTTAATTTGGAACATTTTTGGATAAGTAAATCAAATATCACTAAATCAAATGCTTTACATATATCGATGCCCTCTCGTATAAAATGCTTTTTGGATATGTAAAATAATTAGTCCTTAAGTATCATGTGTTAAATGCTCTTTTCTAAAACCATAATTTGCAGAGGATAAGTTTGTCGATTTTATAAATATCAGATTAATCTAGTTCATATTAAATTTTCGTAAATATTAGACACAAGGAATAGAGTGAAATTGGTTTGAAATTCACAGTTGCACCACCTGTTTTATTTTTCCTTTCGGTATAGGAATGTGACTAAATTTTACTAGTTGACCAAACTTAATTATAATATTGTAGATGTAGCTCTGCATTTGGAAGGTTTTAAAGTAATTATATTTTATTCCTTCTGCCGTACTAAGCAAGAGTACAAAATTTCTGAAAGTGAGCTGGATAGCAATTATTAATTCGAATGCGCTCTTTCCATTGATGTGGCACAAACCATAAGTTGAACGGTAATGCTTTTTTATAGTCATGGGGATTGCCGTATCTTATTAGAAAATGCATCGCTTGCATAGGAAGAATACAGTATCTACATCCTACTACGTTAGAAAGCAGTATCTCATACGCAGATATACGGCGTTTATTCTTTACATAGTGTAGTTACGGCGTTTTTGATGTGCAGTGCTTTGATTGTTGCACAGATACGACATTATAATCACTTAGTTCACTCTAATGACGCAACTGGCGCAGCCTGCACAATACAGTAAGTTGTTGTTTTCGGTAGTTGACTTCGTGAATTGTAGTTCTACGTTCAAAGAGTTTGAATAAGATAACAGAAAGTAAATTGTGTGTAGTCGACTTAGTGTTTAAGTTAAGGAAAAATGTTCCATACTGCTGCTAATGAATTATGTCGATCCAGACGTATTGTGGACTTGGCTTTAGTCAGTTTAAATAGTTCTTTATTGCAAACAGAGAATGTGGGAAAGGAAGAGATTGAAAACATTACGATGTCAAATAACTTGGTTTCTGAAGATTTTTGGGTGAGTAACAATAAATTCAGAATTGCAAAACCTTCGTTTTGACAATATATTTTGTGAAAGTTTAACACAAGTTGCAGCTTCTGCAGACTCAGTTTCACCACTCGTTACATTTCAGAGTACTGATTCTTTTCGTCTGAATAGCAAAAAGTGTAATGATGGAATTGGCACAAATTCAGCCGTTGATTACATTCCACCTGCTGTTAATGCCTCGACATTCCCACAAGAAATGGACACGGTACCAATACTGCAGCAACAAGAGGCGGAAAGGATTGATGACGCAGGACAATCAGGTATTCATCAAACTTTCCTGGAACACATGCCGGAAAAGAAAAAGACTAGCTGCAATATGGCAGGGAGGATTAATTTGAAAAAGCAAGCCTTGAAAAATGCACATACGGTTCCACCTGGATGTAATAATACGTGCGAAAATAAATGTGCTTCTAAAATTGAAGACAACCGACGGAAAGACATTAACTCACAATTCTGAGGCTTCTTCTAGTCTGAAAGGTGACATTTATTTTCCAATTATGTGAAAGGTTTGAACTGAAAAGATGAACATCTACAAGTACTAGAAGAAAAATTATTTTCTCTACTTCCTCAAAGATGCGGAAAATATGAGTCGTGAGGTATGCAAAATATTTCCTCACAACTTGGGGTATAAACCTATTAATGACCGAGTTCTGCACGATATCTTGTCGAAAACTCCAAAAGGTGCAATTGAAACTACGCAGGATAACAGAGGGAAGCGGCCATCAGTTAATGGTCCAGAGGACTTGATCATAGAGCACATTGAATCTTTTAATCCTTCGATTTCACACTATAGCCGTGAACATGGCCCGTTTGGCCGATATCTACCTAGTGATGCAACTATTAACTTGATGCGCCAAGATTGTATTACAACACACTCCAAACTGAAGATTTCCTATGAATTCTACCGACGTACGTTGCGTAAAAAACAAATATTTGTTTTGCAAAATTGGGCGGTGAGGAATGTGAAAAATGTGAAGAGTTCAAGTTACATGAGCATGATGAATGCAACTTATGTAACCAGTGTAATGTTTGTGAATCATGGAAGTTTAACTAAATTTTAACAGGAGATTCACGTACGCCTTATCGCGAGCATACTGAAGGAAAATTTAGTGATTGTGTTGTTTACTTTTCTGGTGATTTACATAAAATAATAATGTTACCACGAATTGACACATTCAAAAAAGTGTTATTTACAACTCATCTCATAGCCGCGTCTCATCAGACGTTTGCTTCAGTAGGAGAGAAGTCTTGTCTAAAACCATATGCTCTTCTCTGGCATGAGGAAATTACGGGACGATGTAAGGAAGATATTAGCATATTTTACCTGTTTCTCACCAAGCAAGAGATTCTTCGATTGTTTTGTGACTCGATAACTGTGCAAGTCAGAGCAAACACTGGTGTTTCTAGTTTCATTGTAAGGATGGTCAATTCTAGTGATATTCAAACTAGGGAAATACACGTAATTTATTTCAAACCAGAACACTCTCGTTCATATCAGACACAGTTTTCACCACCAAGGTGAGCTATCTCTTAAAAAGCAAGGAAGAACGTACGATTTCGAAGACTTCGTTACTACAGTTCAGAGGCCAATAAAGGTCATGTGCAAGTTATTAGCATGTCAACGACTTTTAGGAATGAAAAGATTATTCTTCACAAACTAAGCAAAGAACATTGCTCCTCAGGTGTATTTAAAAGATATTGTATACACGACTCCAAAAGTGCATTACCACCTGCAATTCTCCTTTTCCTGCAATAGCAGGCAACCCAAAAAGCTCGGCGGTTCGGTTGGTTGCAAATTCGAAAGGCGCTGGACCAAACCTCAATTTTGTAACAAATATATCAGTGTGGCAAACTGCAAATAAGAGAATAAAACAAATTGTTAAGAATGACAATTTTATTATTGTGGCGGAGTTGGATGACATCAAAAGTTACAAAATGATCTTACTTAAGCAGTTCAAAAAAGATGAATGGCAAGAAACAGATATCAGAGAAAAAAAATTCTCTCCTTCCATCCCGGAAAAAGAATCTCATAAAAAAGAAAAGTCACATAATGTAAACGTTTAGTATAAAAGCCAATCCCAAAATTTTCAAAGTTGACACCCGAAACGCAAGAACAACTGAACCAAAGTGAATGAAATTGTGCACAGATATTGCAGACGTAAAATGAAGGAATACGGGTTTCGTATTTTAATGGAGAAAACGGTTGGGTGGGGCACGGACCCTTCCAAACATTTCATGAAATATCAAACGTGCTAGTAACAGTATGCCAGATGTGTGTAAAGGACATGAAGAATTGCAACGAACCTTTACGTATAGACAATACGCAAAAAATAAACGAATACGTTTTTTATTTTCTCCGGAAAACGGTTTTAGGGGACAAAAGGCCCAACCCAAAATTTTGAAATTTGACGCCCGAAAGGTAAAATGAAGTGAACGAAAGTGAATGAAATTCAGGGCAGATATAGTAGAGATAAAGTGAGGGAATACGCGTTTCGTATATTCCTAAAAAAACGGTTGGGTGGGGCACGAACCCCTCCAAACCTTTGACCAAAGAATATCAAAAGTGCTAGTAACAGTATCCCAGACAGCCAATGCACGTACAATACCCGTATAGTAAATGTACAATTGCAAGGATGTAACATGTGCATCATCTGTATAAATGCACGCCTGTACATGTGATGCACATATACGTCGCACATCCTATTCAACATCTTCACGTGCGCAGGACATGTGTAATGCACACGTACACGTCCTGCACAAGTGATTTACACCTAACACGCAGGTGATTTACATGTAGCAAGTATTCGATTTACATGTAGTACGCAGGTGATTTACATGTAGGACAGCGGTGATTTACACGTAGCACACAGATGATTTACATGTAGGACAGAGGTGATTTACACGTAGCACACAGGTGTTTTACACGCAGTAACCAGGTGATTTACATGTAGGACCAGGTGATTTACACGTAGCACATAGGTGATTTACACGAAGTACCCAGATGATTTACATGTACGACAGAGGTGATTTACACGTAGCACACATGTGATTTACACGCAGTACCCAGGTGACTTACGTGTAGGACAGAGATGATGTACACGAAGTACCCGGATGACTTACATGTAGGACAGGTGATTTCCTCGTAGTGCAGAGGTGATGTAAAAGCATATTCGAGGTGCAACGAAAAAAAGAGTTTATATATTTGGTGCGTTACGCAGTAACACCATCTATAACACTAAAGACATCACATTCAAAGTATATTACAAGTAACTAATAATTGACAGTGAGAATTTTAGTTTTGGAGTTTATTATTTGTGACGAGCAAAGCTTTAGGTAGTATCTTTGACATGTTTGCCAAGTAACAAATAACGCAACATATTCTGCTGTAATCGGTCACGAAAATAATTTTGTAAACCTATGAACTGTCTGACAGTAGTTTCATCAGTACACTGCTGACCCCTGTTGATCTTGTATCCTAGCTCAGCGGACGTTATGGAGTTTCTACAATCATTCAGCTGTCATTCGTCGAAAAGTCTCTATAACACCGCCTGGAGGAAAAACGACAGCTACCAAAAATGGAGGTTACTTTATATTGTTGACGAGAATGAGGGTAAAAGAATGAAAGTAAAAGTATACACTTGCACGGTATTATGGACGTCTCATACATAGGTGCAGTAGCCGTGCAAAAGCACTATGTGAACACAACGGCTTAAGCACCGGTAATTTAAATGGGTTTCATCGACGCAAATGCACATGTGCACATGCACGGCTCAAACATGGGTTATGTACGTGCACTGCATCCACGCAAATCCACATTTGTATGTAACGGCTTAACCACGGGTTATATAAATGTGTGCTTCATCCATGCAAATGAACATGTGCACATAACGGCTTAAGTACGGATTCTGTACTTGCGCTGCATCCACGCAAATGCACATGTGTACATAACGGCTTAAGCACGGGTTACGTACGTGCGCAGCATCCACGTAAATGCACATGTGTACATAACGGCTTAACCACGGGTTATATAAATGTGTGCTTCATCCATGCAACTGCACATGTGCACATAACGGCTTAAGCACGGGTTCTGTACGTGTGCTTCTTCCACGCAAATGCACATGTGCACGTAACGGCTTAGGCACGGGTTATATAAAAGTGTGCTTTATCCATGCAAATACACATGTGCATCCACGCAAGTCCACATTTGTATGTAACGGCTTAAGCACGACTTGTTACTAGTTATGTATGTGTGCATAACCCACGCAAATGCACATTTGCACATACACGGGTTGTGTGTGTGCTTCATCCAAGCAAATTCATTTGTACGACTTATGCACGGGTTATGTATGTGTTCATCATCCACACAAATGCACATATGTACGGCTTATGCATGGAAAGTGCACATGTGTCGTACACGTACGTGTTGTCTGGGAACAGACCTGGAGACGTCATAAACACGGACAATTGATATGACACTACCCTTACTTTCTGCTGGTCTAGTGGTTAGCGCGTGCGTTTTTGGTTCTTGCAGTCTCGTGTTCGATTCCCGTTAAGGGTCAATTAAAATTTTACATTAACTAGAATTTACTTTCATTAACCATCCGTCTCTTTTAGCCTAAAGGAATTAAACGTTGAGAAAAGTATATGGGAAAAAATGTTAAAGACTGCACGTGAAAAAAGTCTGCTGTATATTTTGTAAGCTATTGACAAAATAATAGAAAGACAGGAAAGAACATCTCTTGAGAACTGGAACTGAACAATGTTTTAGCATTCATGCTTAATTTGCTACTAGCGTGACACATTAAATTCAATGTAATATAAATATTACACAAAATTTGCTACTTGAGTGTGGATAACATAAAAAATGGTAGGTATTGTTAAACATTAAACATAACACCTCATTTTTATATCGATTAATAATTTAAATAAATAAATAACAAGACAGTAACAATACTATTAAGCTATATCAGCGTTTCCCAACCGGTATGCCGCGAATGAGCCACTGGTGTGCCGCGAGGAAATCGAAACAAAATTATTAATTCTATAGCAACCAAATTGCAAGATATAGGAAAAAAGTATATATTAATATTTCACATTGCTATTAAATTCCACAACGTAAAAAAATTACAGTAACTGTAACACATTATTGTACATACATTACTGTATAGCAGATAGTATTTCGGAAACAGAATTTTAACTGTCGGAGCCTCATATACACCAATGTTGATGCTTCAGTTGACTTCATTTGACTGGGTGAGGGAACCTCTTGCGCCTTCTGTCCTCCACTCAGCAGAATTAAATGTCCAGGAAGAACGTGAATTGGTCGATGTAAGGAATGACCAAGGTTTGAAGCTCAAGTGCTCACAGCAAGACATGGCATTATTCGGTATTTCTCTCCGGAGAGAATATCCAGCTATTTCTACAAAGGCTGTGAAAGTTCTCATTCCCTTTTCTACATCCTACTTAAGTAAAGCAGGATTTTCTGCAATGAACACGATTAAGGCCGTGTCCAAGAGGATGCACACTCGAAGTCTACAAACGGAGTGCACACTAGATAGTGTACACTTCGTCAAATTAGCTTTTGATCCACACTTGTTTACAGCGCCTCATCGTGGTGGAATATGGAATATTGATAACAAAAGAAAGGAGAATTTCGAGTACTAGAAAAAATTAACATGCTTTTTTTTTAGATGAATGACTTTCCAGTTATATTAAAGATAAATATATTGTACAGATTGACAACATGGGACAACCATAAAATGACTTAAAGAGTTTTTCATGTATGCCAAGTGCTTCAGCTGTGCCGTATCTGCAAATATTTATCAACATACAAACCACTAAACTATTGGCGATGTTCTATTTTATTAGGCATGCTTGCACGAGGGAATATTTATTAATCCCCCGGAAGAAAAATAGCACTGGTGGTTAGGACGCTAATGACAGTGTTGCGAAGTAGCTTAGGAATTTTATTGCAGGTGAAAGTAGGCAATTTGCAAGAGCGTTAGAACACCGAAGGTACCGAGGGGAGCGCTATTTACAATAATGTGGCTTAAAACAACTTTGGGAGAGAGTTCATATTGAGTATAATTCCTTTATGTACAACAATGACACTATAATTGTTGTCGTTCTACTGTATTGCTTCAGTTACAGACATACTGATTAGACTATTTCTACCATATTGGGCTAATGTTGAAGTTCCTTATATGTTACTCTTTCTTTGTGAATCTATAGATTTTACCCGTAAATCTTGAAAATAGTGTCTCCATATTCTGAATCTACACCAAAAGTTAACACTTAAAGAGATGACAAGGAAACAAGTGCTGGAGTTGAACAACATAAGGAGCAAAATTTACAGGAAAAGCTATTATGTCACTATGAAATACCAATTTATAAGGATCACGTGTACTCAAGGTGGATAACCCTAGTTAAAGTAATACGTAAAAAAAATTACTATCTTATAAGCCCGCTTAAATTGAGTCCTGTACATTGTATACACTTCAACATTTGCGTGCACTTCACTATGCTTTCAGCCCTCTACTTCTTTCTTTAAATATACCCGCTGCCTCTCCTACATGCTTACTCCGTAACGAAAATGGTTACTCCGTAACGAAACAAATCCAGTGGCGGCCGGTGGATTGTGGTTTCGGGTGTTGCAGTACGAGCGATAAGAGACAGAAGATATAAAGTTGATTCATTGAATAATCAGCATAGCTTTAGATGCAAATGCTATGTAAAATGTTAAATTAAATAAAATTCTGTTTTTAAAAAATAAAAAATGCCGAACATTTTATCCGATTAATCACCTTAATTAATTAGTGAGTTCATTCTCCTCTCTTTGATTGGAGCAAATCTGTCTAATACATGCTGGTTGAACTCTGGTATTCTTATTGTCAGGTCTTTTTCGATGGAAAGCATAACCAATGGTGATAACCTTTCTTGGGACATTCAATTCCTTGAAAGTGTCAATTCTTCCTCATGTGGAAAAAACTTTTCGTCTTTTGCTGACGCCATAGGTACTGTTAATATTAATATCAAAGCTTTGTAGATTTACTAAATATTTTTTTCTAGATTATTGCGAACGATTCATTCTAGCAAACTCAGTCCTTGACAGTGATCCGAATTCCTCTTCAGCGTTGACTGAAGAGAGTTCGTAGCAGAGATTAGTGTTATAAAAAAATGTACATTGAACACACTTTATTCACAGTTTATCCAGGAAAATTTAAAATAAATTGAGGAAATGTATTTGGTGCAAACAACACTACTGCATAAGACATCCTGTAAATTTAAACTGGATTTTTTTTTCGAAAACTCTCCTGAATTGCCCTTTGCTTGTTTTGTCTAAGCCTTAATTGCAAATTTTTCCTCAGTTGAAAGCTGGTCAATGTTTTTTGTAAGTTATTTACAGAAGTCATGGTATGCATTTCATTCAGAATTTGTAGGTTATTTACAGAATTGAAGCACACACAATAAAATTATACCTAATAAGTAAAAACCAAAACAGCTGATACAAAATAGGTACTGGTATATGAATTTCGAATGTCACATATTCATACATCAAGACACACATGTGTGTAAAAGAAAAAAACTACATTCCAAATCATCCGTCTTGGTTGCTACACAATGCACGATGAACACAATATACTTCCACATGAGACGAAACAATGCTTACCAGTGTGATATGTTCTGGAAATTAAACCTCGAAACCCGCCAGATGAAGGATCAGCATGTAACAGAAGCCAAAAAATCAAAGAACATCAAAACAAACAGCACTGCAAGTTCTACACCCAGAAATGTTAACTGGGAGGGGTCCAAAGTATTTGAGGGAGGTCCAATACGTCTACATAATATGGAACATGTCTTATACTGCACCCGAAAAGACGATAAGTAACTCTTACTTACTGTCATCTATTTTTAGAAAAAATGATAGAACGATTATTTCTATAAGAAAAGAAGAGTACATGATGAGGCGTAAAATAAAATATTTAGCCTACATCAATCGTTTCTGTGTTAGAAAAGTATAGTTTATTAAGAAAGTCTTCAAATGTTAGTCAAGTTTCGAAATTTTTGGGAGGTCCGGACCGGTGGACCCCCTCGTGGCTACGCCCCTGAGCATTGCTAATTAGTCCCAAATTCAATGTGGCGTTCCCCATCATACAGTTTTATGTGGAAATTATCAAGAATATAAAATATACTTATTTTATAAAAGAAATATGTTTATACTAAAATACTATCCACAGAGGAGGGGGGAGCGATTCTACATACTGGATTATTAATATTTGATTCACAAATTACTGTAGAAGAAGCCTTCATTATCAATATAAGCTAAGAATTAACTTGTAAATGTGGGTCTACTTTCATTTGTTTTCTCATCTACTAGATATTTTCTTTCTTATTTTGTAATTTTACAGTTTTTTAAATTATCATTATATTGATTTGCTTCAGTATGGTCCCGTAATTTAAAAATATGAATGCATAAAAACAAATTCCATTTGTTAATTGCTAGTGAAAGAAAATTCAGAAATCTTATTTAGCGTGAAAAACCTTCTCGTTCACTGGAAATCGTGCTGTGTTGCAGAAGCACTGCAACGACCAGTCCCTTTAACTTCTGAGATAGGGAAAGGAGACTTAACATTTGCTCCAATTCCCGCGCTGAAGGAATCTGGTCGTTGCATGCTCACTGCAACACAATATAAATTAGAGACTCTGTGACGGATTATTTTTCGCTTTTTAAAATGGATTGACGGAACGGACAGTTACAGAAGTAAAAAATATATTATTTAAAATGTATATATGCAAGTATTAAAAAGTATTTTTCTGTTCTTTACTACTATTGATAATAATATTTTTTTCTTGAAATACTTTGGTCGTTGCGCAACGCTGCAACACTAACATTAGCCGCCACTGAACAAATCCCCTCGTCCAAATATAATCATAAAAAGCTATTATTAATCTAATAAGAATTTTATGAAAATTAAGAGACGGTTTTATGAAAAAATACAGTATGCAATGTAGTGGCTCTCATTGTTCAACTATACGGAAGGAATTATTTGTTCATAATCAATTCATAATGGGTACTGTAATGGGATTATATGAATTAAAAGGAAGGCAAGTCTTTACTTTGGCCATTCCATTCAGTGAATCGTTCAATGAACCGATTCGTAACCAAGACTGAAAAGAACGTGCCCTGCGAACCTCTAACCTACCTTCACTCGCTTACACTCACTCGGCAATAATATGTGAATTAAATATTAAACTTTGGTATAGAAAGGAACCAACCTAGTTACTAACTTATATATATATATATATATATATATATATATATATATATATATATATATATATATATATATATATATATATATATATATATATATATATATATATATATATATATATATATATATATATGAGCTAACAGGCAAGTTCTCAAAACCGGAACCGAAAGATCAAATCGCTGAATAATAATAATAAAAAAAATGAAATGAAATAGCCAAAGTAAAGACTTACCAAGAGGAATTTGTGAAATCTTTGATAAATGTAAAGAAATAAATTTTTAATCTATATTTCACTTTTGGGCAGCTGTCAAAAATGCAAAATGTATGGTCATTGGTATATTATAGTCTCTTAAGTGCAAGAAAATACGGTAGCTTTGAAAGGAATTTGTTTAAAATCAAAACTAGAAAATTAGGCCTATCTACCTACGAATTAACGTTTGCAGCTGCAGCTGTAGGTGTAGGTATAGAGAAATGGATAATCTAGGTATTCATTATTCTATGATAGAGCTAAACATTTTAATTCGTACGTCATTAAAACTTGTCATTTAGGGTAACTTCGGCAAATAACGCCACCAATTCAACATATTGTTCTGGTGTTCATGTGTTTTTATATCTAGAACCGTGCAAATTACATGGAAGATGGAGCGAACCCTCCGCTATAATGCAATGAGAAAACAAAAATCCTATACACACAATGTCGACCACAATGCACTGAGAATCGGAGTATGAGGTGGCGTTATTACCAGACATGTCGGCAAATAACGCCACTTGCTTTACAACAACGGGAAGGTGTTGGAATCGTAACGAAATACATTTTGAACACAACTAAACAATGTTCTTGGCAATGTGCTACCTGCTTTGCTGGTACACAAAACTCATAGCCATCGTACATGTCGTTAACCGATAACTCTTCTGATGATTGTGAACCTCTTAACATAACAGCTGCAGTCATATGGAGCACTACTCGTCGGAGCCAGACAACAATGCACAACCAGCGTCACACATGTTCAGAAGCCACATTTAACAATGCGTCGGAATCACATAATTCGTGAAACCAAATATTGCATTCAATACATTTTAAGACCCCTGAGATCATAGTAATTAGTGTTGTAAATAGAAAAAAAAACGGTTCGTATTTTTTCAGAAATGTACGTTTTTTTAGAAAAAAAACATTGCCTCTCGTTTTTTTTCTAAATTTCGTTTTTTTTCAAATAGTCATTTGTAATGCATCTTACGTCTATTTAAGCATGAAATATTTTTATGTACGTGTAATCACCGTAAAATGCAACATAAATTAAGCGCTAGATACTGATACGCTATAAAGATTTTACAATTTACATGAATACCATACCTATTAACAATTCGGGTTTCAGCAGTTTTCATCAGTATCAACTAAGAAATCAAAGTAGAAATGAAATTTTGTTTTTTCGTGAAATCAGGCCTTTAATAAGTACGAAAATAATGTCATGAACAGTATAAAATTCCAATAACTTGTCTAAAGGTAAAAACTAATACTAATTTGCCTAATAATATTTTTCTAAATGTCATATATAAACAATTTGTCGATTAGATATATATGATATGCAGAGTCGGCTTTACCATATATGCAGTGGCGTATTTACGATTTTGTTTCGGGTGGGGCTTTGCTAACTTTCGGGGGAAGAGGGGTTGCTTGAAAATGTGAAAATTCTGCAAGATATTTCATATACTTTACTATAGTAAGAAAGATTACGGGGGGGGGCTTAAGCGCGGAAGCCCCCTAAATACGCCACTGCATATATGCAACACGTGCATTTGCGTGGAACGGCAAACTTGGATGGTCCGGCAAAATCTGTCATAAGTATATTATTTAAATTAAAACAGACTTCATGATGATGGTAGTTACATTTATTAAGCTGACCTATTTGAATACTACATTCATAAATTATGTTTAGGTTGGGATTAGTTTAAGGCCACATGGACAATGCTAAAGCAAATGGTCGAATAAATCCGAGCACAAATTGCTTGATTGTTATCAAATGCAAGAATTCAATTCTCGAATAGTAGTGAATATCTGTTCCATTTAGTAAGTTATTACAGTTTGATATGAAATTAGTCTTGTTTTTGTCAGAAACAAGTTCCTTATCATTGAAGATAGAAACAACTTAAAAAAAATGTTAGACGATGTAGAAGAAAAATCAAGAAATAAAGATAAAAGAGCTAGTTGCACTGGAATTGCAAACTGATACATTGAGATTCAAGCTCAATAGCGAATTCTATAAAAACGATTACCATCTTTCCTCTGCAGGTGTGTTTGCTTTATCTTTCACTAACATAATAGATTAATATTTAAAGAAAACAAACACACAACGGAATTGCATTTTGAGTAAGAATTTAAGCCTTTCTGAGTGCGACTGCACTTACCCTCACCTTTGTTGTTCATGCTGGAGTGGCATACTTAAAATCATGACTTTTAAGGTTTGTTCTTTCTGGAGAAAGTGGGAGGCGGCAAATTATGCCACTGCAGGAGGCGACAAATTGACTAGGACCGGCCCTGATGATATGTATATAAAAGACATGAATATAGGATGACTCAATTTGAAGTAATGCAGGGTGTTTCAAAATTAATATTAGAGTTTTGAAACTTTGTAGTATCTATTACAATTAACTTACAATTATAAATATTATATCAAATGAAAGAGCAACTCAAACAGTTTTGAACGCACGCATGTACATGCATTGTTTCTTCTGTCTGCCGTTAGAAAGAGCAAGTATCAAAGATGGAGACTAGAGAGCAGAAAGCTTTTTGTGTTTTAATAAAGACTGAATCCGTACTGTGCAACCGTCTGTGTGAAGAATATTAAGGAGATGCTTGCAACTACGTCTTTATCGTTTGCAGTTGCTACAGGTCTAAAGCCTACAGACTACGGTTTATGTGCCAATTTCGCAAGTGAAATATTGCTGCATAACAATGAAGATTTTCTGGATCGTGTCGTCTTCAGTGATAAATCGACATTTCACCTAAGAGGTAATGTGAACACTCATAATGTTTGCATCTGGCCGTCAGCAAATCCTCAGGAGATGGTACAGTTCAAAAGGAACTCTCCTAAATTGAATGTGTTTTGTGCCATATGGCGGAAAGTTTATGGACCTTTCTCGCCTATCGACTAGATGTGTCTCGTGTGACGAATGAAGCTCACATCGAACACTTGTAGCAAAGACTGTTTGAGGTGCTCTTTTACTTGATGCATTGCTTATAATTGTACGTAAAATGTAATAAGTACTACGAAGACTTAAAACCCCAAAATTTATTTTGAAACACCCTACATTTCTCAGCAACAGTGTTGGAACTAAGATGTAAAAAGGAGAGAAAATTTTCCTTATAAAGTTATTGTTTACAACGATATTACTATTAGTCGAGACTATAACTACAACAACAACACGAGTTAGTTGTCAAAAAAATGTAATCAAATGTATACTCGGTGGCCCAGGTGCCCAAAGTGGCACACACAGGTGTGTCACTTGTTTAATCCGCTCCTGTGTGGACACAAATTAAAATATCGGGATATTATTCTTAAAAAATATGGTTGGACTATAGTTTATCATATTAATTTATTTTCCTTCTGGTGTCGAATTTCCTTCTCAAATTTCACCCCAGTCAAAAATTCGAGAATTTTCTAATTTCGAATTTCCTTTACTTCTTTTTTCCCTGTAGCTTCCTTCATTGTACAAAGACCTCATTAAGATTTGCCAGATAGATACCTCGGATGGATACCTAACTGTTGACATCAGTTGGACGGGCCTGCGCGTAGTGTTGCCAATTAGGGAAATTAAAACTTCCCTAAATTTGTGCAAAAAAAATCGAGATTTTTGTTCATAAATCCGTGCCTATACGTCCGAGTGCAAGTCAACTTACGCCAATCGAACATTTGTCCTTACTTAACAAACGCAAGTACAGATCATTACAATGGGGTAATTAGGGGGCGCACGTAAAATTCGTATTTAGGTTCTAATCCTTGATTTTTCTAGTTTTTCCTTACTTTTCTGTTTACCGTAATATATTTTTGGTAATTAGAAGCTTTGTTCCTTAAATATCGCCATAATACTTGTAGGATATATTAGTGGTGTACCGATGTTTAATTTAAGATAGTTTGCGTCTGTCTGGTAGCAATGTTGCCAGCTACAGAAAATTTTAATTCCAGATTTTAGGGGAAATTTTGGAAAAATTATATGTTTTGTCTCTATTATTTCCCTCTTGTTGGCTATATCGGAACAAACGTACCGGTATCTGGAAGTCTCGTCTTTGCTCTACACAACGCACTATAGAAAGTTTCAATAGGGGAAGTACAGTTGAGATTTACAGTGGACCTTGTTCTCTAATTGGAAAGATAACCGTGATTTTTTTAAAGGTAGAATGAGATATTTTTTATTGACATGCTTACTTTATTAGATATCGTCACAATACTTGTAGGAATATTAGAGGGATACCAAAGCTTATTTTAAGATAGTTTGTGTGTGTCTGATAGTAGTGTTGCCAGCTACAGAAAATTTTAATTCCAGATTTTAGGGGCAAATTTTGGGGAAAAATTCCCTTTTTTATCTCTATTATTTCCTTCTTGTTGGCTACATTCGAACAGATGTACCAGTGTCTAACAGCCTCATCCTTAGCCTACACAGCGCACCATAAAAAGTTTCACTAGAATAATTAGATGAAGTACAGTTGAGGTTTATAATAAACCATGTTCTGGAAATGGTAAGAAAATGGTGAATTTCTGAGGTAGAATGAGATTTTTTTTAAAAAAATTCATGCTTACTTTGTTATATATCGCCATGATACTTACAGGATATATTCTTGGAGTACTACGGTTTATTTTCAGACAGTTTTCTTCTGTCTGATGGCAGCGTTTCTAGCCAAAACAATTAATTCCCGCTATTAGGTGAAAAATTCGGAAAATTTCTCTTTCCCCCTCTGTTATTACCCTTTTACTGGCTACATTGAAACAAACGTACCACTACCTGAAAGCTTCCTCTTTGCCCTACAGAACGCACCATAAAAAGTTTCAATAAGATAATTAGAGAATCTGTACCCCGGCATATTTGATTTTTTGCTTCTAAGGCGTAAAAAGTGTCAAAATTTCATGTGTATGACAGAATTTTTTCTTTCCCTCTTTGGATGGAAGCCAGCCATTTCAGGACTTCACTGTACCTTGTGAACACATCAAAGATTTGTTTAGGTGACTTGAACCCATATAGCAGCAGTGGTGCTAGATACAAAAAAATTTGAAATTCGGTTAGGGAATTTTTTGAAAATTTTCATCCCTACATTTCCCTCAATAATTTCCCACCCGTTGGCAACACTGCAATGCAACTTACACCAAAAAATAGCCACATCCATTTTCTAAAAATACAAGACCGTAACCATATCAATCGAATGAATAGTTTTTGAGCAATAAGTCACTAACTGGAAATGTAGGAAAACGCCAAAAATGACCTGGGGCCGAAAGGAATAATCACACAATTTTGCTCGTATAGGTACAAAGAAACAAATGATTTGTAAGTTACGAGGGCTTCGAACTCAAGTTCTGTTGATTATTTCAATAATCTGCAACATAAATCAATAAATAATAGTTGCTAGAAAAAAAAACAGACATTTGAAAAAAAACATGAAAAAGAACGATGTTTTTTATTGAAAAAAAACTTCACAGAAAAAAAAACCGTTTTTTTACAACACTAATAGTAATATCCTCCACAGTCTCCACAAAGCATTCTTCCATCCTTCGTTTTCCAGAGGATCCTTGTTTCTTCGTGCCGGGAGAAGTGAAAGGGCCGCTCTTGCGAATAGGTCTAGTGTTACCAATATTCCTCTGGCAGTAAGAGAAATCCACCTGGGATGAGATTTGCTCCTAGTTATTTTAACTGTAAGCAGAAGCTCGTGGATGGAGTGGGCACTCGGTGGTGTTGAAGAAGAGATGGAGGCTTGTCATGTGCTTGGAAGTGTTGGTGGAGGTTGCTGTTGCTCTGAGACATCATTTGGGGCGGGAAACGACATTGGTTATAGCATTTTGTTAAAAGGATGCCCTGTAGCGCTGAAGCCTGAAATTGTGGTCTGGGGTGTTGCTGAACGAAACCATGCCTGTGAAAACACTTTTGGAAACTGTAGCTTCCCAAGTGTTATTCCGGGATGCGTTCGTCCTTAACTGTCAACTGCTTCAGAGCAGTACAATTTTAACGATTTGAAGAAGCTTTTTGTCGAGCGGTTGAAGTTCATGGGTGCAATGTGCAGGCAAGCACAGCAGTCTCAGCAGTATTTAAAATTGTAATATCAAGATGACTGCGATGGCAATCTACAATAAGCAGTGCTCGGCCAGGGATCCGATGTCTTGAAATGTTCCAGAAATGTACGGAATTCTTCTTTTGTAACATAGCCTTAGGTGTCATTGCATATGTGTCACCTGGAGGAAGATCATCAATAAACTATTTTTTTTATACTTTCCTTTGTATAACACCATTGGAGGGATCTAATTTGAACCTGATACATTAGTGCACGCAATAACACTCACAGTTTCACCTTTTTCGGCATGTGTGGCATTAAGTACTCGCTTGCTCCCTTTCTGTACCAAAATTTTTACGCTACTGTTGTACGTTAGTTATAGTCCTGCATTTAATCTGCATTGTAAATAAGTTCAGGATTGTCACAAAAGGTTCACAGCATCAAGTGTATTTCCCAATAGCGTGATCAATTCGTTCACATAGTTCTGTTGAAATGCATGAGTTTACCATAGCTCAAATTCTCCGCTTTCCGGCACACGATATTTGAGTGTCTTGAAATGAAAGCATAAAACTAGACTTTTCCGGCTCTACTACTAAGACAAACGTTTAACACTAGTATTAGTTTCTATTAGCGATTAGATGGAGTGGCGTTATTTCCCGACGCGATAGTGGCGTTATTATCAGAAACAATAGACTTTGTTTTGGTCATTATTTCTATACCAAGAATAGCGGTCCTGCATATTTTATCTATATCATAATATTATGCAAGTACGGCCCTACAAACGCATACCTTTAGTAATAGTAAAATCTCACTTTTACCCAAACAATTCGCCTACCTCGTTTGACACACTAAAAATTTGCGAACTGTTTCCTCCGCTCCGCGGCTGTCACGTCAACATTTGTTCACCGGTTTCTCTTTACTGATGCTTGGCTGACCTCTAGTCTTTGTGTCTTGAGAGACAACAGGCATCACTGTTTGTCACACACTCATAAGCGGTCACCTTACGAACCACGTGTTCATGCTAACACTGTGGAAAGCTTTAAATGACGTTATTACCCGACTGGCGTTATTTGCCGAAGTTACCCTACGTCCAAATAGCTTCATTACCGATAGTATAGCTATTTCAATGAAGCTACATAAACCATGTAATATTTCAACACAAATGTCTTTATAGCATTACTAAAGAAACTATTTGGTTGCTTTCCCTATACAATTTTAAATTTCATTGCATACTAAAAGAACACAACGTAAATACTTTGTTATTTGCGTAACATTTTTATTTTCCACTTGTAAAATCACTAATTTGTATACTTCTTAAGTAAACTATTATCAGATCAGCCCACAATTATATTCACTTCAACAAAAATATTAAAAATATGTCTTTTAAAATTTTATTAAGTCTCTTTGACATTATTGTTGTTCCTATTACGAAGAACTCCCATCTTAAGTACGCAAGTGTGCTAACCTAGTGTACATCCTCGCACACTACGTACTATGCACTCGCAGACTTGTGAACTTGGACCTTTTGACGCACACTAGGTGACGTCAGTTCCAGAAATAAGCGTACTTCGAATGCACACTTGTATCTTTTGGACACGGCCAAAGTGTAAGAACAGGTCACAACTATTAACTCCGGAACACGATATAATAGTGTGTTTATCAATTATCATTGCAGAATTGAACTAGATTATGAAAGAACATCAAGCTCATGTTGCACATTAGTTTTGCTTCGTGTACCAACTTGTTTTACTTATTTTTGAAAAATTGTAACATTCATATAAGATTTTAAAAAATGTAACATATATTAACCATGTTAATACATTTTAAGTTTCATACTGTGTTACTTTTCTGCACATTTTTAATGTTGAAAAAAAGTATTTGTTATCGTTATGACCATTATTGCCTCTTTATTGTTGCAGACTATATCGAAACTTGAAAAGTTAAAATTTCAATCCTTTCGACGAAGCAAACATGCATACAAATTATCTACTTTTGTGTTTTAAAAGTATAAGAGATTTGTTTGTTCGTTTGATATTTAATTATCTCCCTTCTTAATGAAAGGTTGAATACAGTTTTCGAAAATGAAAGTGTATATTTAAAAGCTGAGTCCTATAATTCATTGCAATTGTTTTCTGTTTTTAAATTAGAACGATAAATAAGCATAATGATTTGCCACGGGGAAAAGTCAGTGATCAGCTTTCTTATCTGTGAGATGATCAGTAATCACACACACAAAAAATATATATCACGGTTTATATATTTACTACTACTACTACTACTACTACTACTACTACTAATAATAATAATAATAATAATAATAATAATAATAATAATAATTATTATTATTATTATTATTATTATTATTATTATGAGTGTGCCGCGAGAATTCAAGTTACACCGTAGTGTGCCGCAAGTTGAAAAAGGTTGGGAAACGCTGATCTATATCTACATAGTATATAAATGAAAATACGTTGTCTATCATAACGAAAAATTGCTGAACCGTTTGAAATGAATTTTATTAAAATAATTAACATCTACCTCGAACTGGGTTGTTGTCACGCCATTTTTATTAAATTGTGTATCGTAACAGAGAAGAGAAAGTTAAAAATTTATGCCAAAAATAGAATATCTAACGTTTGTGAGGTGAAACTTGATATATAAAAACCTTATTTAAAGCGAGTGTGCACGTGTCCGACCGTGTTCAAAACTTTCAGTATTAAGTGAAGAATAGGGATAATTTGTGTCATTTTTGCTCAATATTTAAGAATGATGACATCGAGGTTTGTCTTGTCATCATAGCAAAACAGATGAAGCACTTGAAATTATCTTTTTAATATATTGCATTTAGCATTTGGACCAGTCGGGTTTCTATAATTCACTAACGCAAGAGATGAACATAAACACCTTATTTCCAAATATGAGTCCATCTTCCGTTGTCCTTAAAAATCCGCTTTTGAGGGGAAAAGGGGACAAGCTCTAAATTCGTGGTCAATATGTAAAAGTGACATCGTGATTGTCTGTCCGATCATCACGGGAAATCGAATGAACCGTTTGAAATGAATATTTGAATACATTTAGTACTTGGAAGAAAATGATTAGCTGACGTCTATTGGAAACTGCACAAACATATGATGAATTAATATTTTACTCGTAGTTAAAAATGGCTACTTTATTGGTTAAAGGAAAAACACTCAAGCAGGAATCGAACCTAGGACCCTTTGCACGTGAGTCGTAGATATTTCTAACTGCCACGCCGTCACTTGATAACTTTACGCTTCGTCTCATACATGCGTCGAGTTGGAAAAGGATGGCCCCTAAGCGTATTTACCAAAGTCTGCTTTCCCAGTGTTAGTTAACTCTCGCCGGGCTTTTCTCACGTTACTTCCATACAATACATGTTCTAAGTGAGAAAGAGAGTATTAAAATATAGAGAGTTTCTGACGAATCTCTTATCATAGGAAGATAAAACTCGGCATTAAAACTCCTCCTTACAAATATGTGACCACGTGGTGCATCGTTTTCGGAAATTCCAATTCTAGCAAAGAAAGCAAGGCAACTGCTACAATATCTTAATTTCCCGTTTTGTGTTTATAAACTGACCAAAGTGTGCAAGCATTCTAGCTGTTTAAAATAAATCTAGAAGATATTTAGCAGTTGGATTCACTTGGATCTTTTTTCATTTCACTTCGATTGATATGCTATTCTATTGGGGAAGAGGTTTGAATATTTCGCAAATAATATTTCCATAACCTTATTCTTCTCGTTCGGAGAATGAGCATTTTCAACAAGTTCGTGTCTGACCTTTAAAGATTGCTCCAGATTATATTTTTAAACGAATTGTGTATTTTATTTTTTTGATTTTTAAAAATATATTTAGAGGTATTTCGAACCCGTATTAGGAACCCAGACAGCGGCGCAAATCTGTCTTCAACATTGGGGGGGGGGGGGGGAAGGGTAAGACCGTTCACATATATTTTTTAAAGAGATGTTCAAAATTTTTATGAAGTTGAAAAACAATGCTGTGGAGGATAAAGGGAGCAGAATTATCTTCAACATTGGGAGGCAAGCATATTTGAGGCTTATTCTGGGGGACATTAATTTCATCTCACTTTCCTTTATGGCAATCGGACACAAATCATCACTTTTCTGCCCAAAAAACACCTCAAATCGGATTATTGGGAGGACAGTCCCCCTCAGTTCCAAGATTGGAGGAGACATGTCCCTCTCATTCCCCGAGTATTTGCTTCAGTGAACCTAGAAGCACAATTTTAGGAAGCTAAAAATCAAGTTTAATTATGGGTCACAATAGTTCAGCGAGCGATCAATTTTTATAAGCAGATTTGTGACTAATCTATTTTGGTTTATGTGGAAATTGTTCCAAGCTTGGCTTGTAAATTAATAGATACCTTTCACAGTTCACAAACCAATCATCTTTCCTGAAACTGATAGTTGTAAGACTTATCAGTTGGTTCATTGGGAGTGTAACATCCCTTTCAGCACCGAGACTATATGAGATATGGTTCTACAACTTAACTTGGGATCCCAAACTAAATGAACTCCCATCAGAAATCAATCTCTTGATAGTTGATTCCATAAATGTTACATTCTTTTCATTCCCACGTGAGTATTCCCAAATAGAATATGACCTTCCAGAATACATACTGTCGGTATGAACGCCAGTTTATTAATCATATTTTCATTTAATAGTGGACATGATTTCTTTTTTCCAACATACTGAAACATCTAATAATAAAAACAAAATATACTAATATTGTTTCTTTTCCCTTCTTTTTATGTTTTTACACAGACCAGTACCGGTATTTCATTGATAACATTGTTCTTTAAAAGAAGGTGTGTTCAGTTCACAGTTCAGACAGCCGCTTGAAAGCGCATCAGGTTGTATTGCTTTGCTCTTCTGCCCTCAGGCTATATTGCACAACCTGCTACTTTCATTTCAATTACTTGTATATTTAGTTTCGGGTGTAAGCTTATTTTTAAATTTTATTAATGGAAAGAAATCTAGAACATCGTTACTTTTCATCTACCTAGGTAGAATCATACTTGCAGCCTTACATTATTACCTTAGACAAGAATAAGAAAAATCTAACAGAATGACACCATATATAAAACTCTAATACTACAACTAATGGCTGTTCCTTCGACGAAAAGAAAAATAGGCACTTGACGAAGATTCGAACATGGATCAGCTGATTGGGAGGATAAAGCGTTACCCACTATGCCACACACTTAGGTGCTTGTTTCCTTGTTATACACTTTAAACATTCAGTTTATGATTTTTGTTTCTGTCGTCTTACCATATAACAGTATAACAGTTTCTCTGCTTTAACCATTCGTGTTATTTGTTGTGTAAATTGCATTTGCAAACGTAATATGTTTTATTGTTTTACCAGAATCCATAGCATTAAACGTTTTTAAGGTCAATTACATTAAGCGAACTGATTTTCTATTTTCTATTGCTTCAAGGGGCAAAAAAAAAAAAAAAAAAAAAAAAAAAACCTATCCTGAGGAAAACATGCATTTACTTATGAGACAGACAATACCTAACACAGTATTCAGCAAACAGTACAGTTTTTTATACACATTACGATATATATAAGAAAATGGTATGTCATAAACTAAAGAAAACAAAATCCTTATTAAAACAATTGATTATAAGAAATAACGAGAAAGAAAAAAAGAACTAAAATTAACCAAACCAACTGAAGTTCAGAATGCGTGTTATTTGTCCAAACGTTTATCACTGATGAAGGCGTTTGGGTATTCAGTAGAAAATTGGTAGTTTATTTAGGCTATTGACAAGAGTTTTCATCACGAGTGCCCGTGTATTTACAATGTAGTTGAAGTCTGGTGTGTAAGGAAAGTACCGCATGTGGCTCGAAGAGGTGGATTTGTTCTCATACGTATACTAAACGTTTGTGCTGCTGTGCGCTGAACTCAGCATATTTACGAATCTTCTTCATGCTCTTTAGAAAAAGTCTGTGGAGCATCCTCTGACCGATGCCGTAACATCAACTTTCAACTCTTCTATTCATTGAATTTGGTACTCCGAAAAGCATTTTTCATTGCATCAAAGTCTGATGGTACAAAATCAGGGCTATCCGGATGATGTACAAAGCATTGATTCCTGGCAAGAGACGCGTGAGTATTAGCATCACGATATATAGTAGTTTAATTGAAACTAAGACTTTTTCTTAGATCCTTTCCTTCTAATAGCTTCTTGGAATTTTTTAATGACGGAATGTAATGCTTACTGTTCACGAGAAGGCAACAAAATGGCTCATCTCTGATCAAACAAAACAATAACCATCACTTTGCCTATGGACTTCTGACTTCTTAAGCCTAGCTAAAGTACTGTGCCCCACTCCATCGACCACTTCTTAGTCTTAGTGTCATAATACACCCAAGCCTCATCTTCATCCACAAAATTTACTATCGGCTACAAAGGAAGACCGCCCCTATGCTAAGCACTTCCAGCTTCCGGTATTTCAAAGCAGATGGTAACTGATGAAACACTCAACTCTTCTAAACCCTAAGTCTTCCATAATCCACTGCACAGCATCATGTCATCACTTCTTGTCGGATTTCATTCGTTACTGCCTAAGCCATCCATATGTGTTTACAGCTACAGATTTCTCTTTTGTCAAACATTCGATGACTGTCTCTATTTATTATTCAATTCTTATAGGACAATGAAAAAATATATTAGTCATTCACAAAAGAGTTCTCTCAGAGTTACGAACTTCATATATTCATAATCAATATTAGATTTTACAAAGAGTAGACGTTAGTGTCAGTACTCCCTTTTATATGTTAACCAAGGTATACGATAGGCTCTGGAAATAAAAGAATTGGTTGCATGGTAGCGGACGTTATCATTCATCACTGTGAAATGTTCATATGTCTCAGCAAAGCCAGTGATATAGATTCGAGCATGTCCTTTTACGCATTTGACTTATTCCAGGCCATGGATCAATATAAGAACTGTTTTTCAGCCGTACATTATTCTACCCAAAACAAGAACGAACTTCCTTGTTGGTGATATCCACTGACAAAATTTTGGTGCAAGTGTCCACGTTCTCCACGAAGCCTCTACACACGAATGCCTGACACTCTAAGAACAGAGATATCACTCTTAAGAACTTTATACTAAATTTAATACATTTAGTATAAATGTAATAAATATCAGGACGAAGAATAACACGTCCCATTTGTAAATGATACGCTATTATACTAATGTTGTGTTCAGCTTCTTACTGTTGCCTATGTAACCCAATTCCCGAACGATACTTACGCTGAGGTACCCTTTTGAAAGGCCTCTGACTGTAATCAGTTTAACCGAGGTAATCGCGAACAGCTTGTACCAGAATACTTAGTAATTACTAGTGACGTGAAATTTTTGTTTTAACGATAACATCGAAAATTTGAAAAAGACAAAGTAAAGTATATAGATATACCCAAGGGCGGATCCAAGGGGGGGCTAAGGGGCTATAGCCCCCCTTGACGCTCAGATTTACATTGGATAAAATGGGCTTCAATTCTGCTTTACACTGGATAAAACGGCAAATTATGGTTTAGCCCCTCCCTTGATCATATCCTGGATATACCTAAATATTTGGTCTAGGAATTAATTCGTGCGGTTGGTACGCACACATTGAAGCTGTAGTACAAACACAAAATACATAAATACCTTAAGAAAAATATTGTCCATCGCTAGCCACCACTTTCGCCCATCTGTCAGGCAATGTACGGATTCCGTGGCGAAAGAAGTCCTCATCCTTGGAAGCGATCCAGTCAGAGACCCATGTTTCGATATCTTCTGAAGAAGTAAACTGCTGTCCAATCAAATCGTTAATCATGCAATCGAACAAGTAGTAGTCCGAAGGAGCAACGTCTGGTGAATACGGCGGGTGGGGTAAAACTTCCCATCCGACATTTTCTAAATAGGTTTTGACCGGTTTTGCGACATGTGGGCGAGCGTTATCATGTTGAACAATAAGTTTATCATGTCTGTTCTCCCATTCTGGTCGTGTTCTGGCCAGAGCTTGCTTCAAACGCATTAATTGTCGTCGATAACGTTCTCCATTCATAGTTTCACCCGGTTGCAGCAGCTCATAGTACACCACACCTTTCATATCCCACCATATGCACAGCATAACCTTTGCACAGTGAATATCTCGTTTTGGTTGTGATGGACCTGGTTCACCTGGTTTCACCCAGGCCTTTTTTCGTTTAGGGTTCTCGTAATGGATCCACTTCTCATCACCCGTAATAATTCGATGCAGAAACCCCTTTCTGCTCTGTCGTTGAAGCAGCAATTCGCAAATGGTTTTTCGTCTTTCAACGTCTCTGTCTTTCAATTCATGTGGAACCCAATGTGACATCTTTTGAATCATTCCCATGGCTTTCAAGCGTTTGGAGACTGTTGTTTGATCAACGCCTAATGCTGCTGCAAGTTGTTCCTGCGTTTGACACGAATCCTGCTCGAGCAATGCTGTCAATTCTTCGTCTTGAAATTTTTTTGGCTGTCCAGCTCGCTCTAGGTCTGCCAAGCCGAAATCACCACTTCTAAACCGTGCAAACCACTTCTGACACGTTCGCTCAGCTAGAGCATGGTCACCATACACTTCCACCAAAATACGATGACTTTCAGTCGCACTTTTCTGCATGTTAAAGTAATGCAGCAGGACACCCCGCAAAAACACTTTATCAGGCACAAATTGCGCCATGTTCACTTAACTACAAACTGGTGTTGTTGACGCTTTAATCCACTGCCCTATACTACGAACGATACGCGATGACACGGGTTTGCAACACATGTGTGGATACACCGAACTGTGGGACGCTCCGTTCGTTGCGCCATCTCTTGTCCACCCGCACGAACTAATTCCTAGACCAAATATATGATAGAAGGCCGTTTCTGATGGTTTTAAATCGCGAATTTGGTACTTTTTTTCAAAATATCAGAAATGCAATGCATAAAGCGATAAATTCGCGAAATCGCCATGTTGAACGGTAATACTAATAAAATAAGTTTTCTTTGCAACAAAATGTGATTCACAGAAGACCATTAGTCCTGTTATTTTTAGACCGGTTGGTTAGTGAAAGTTGGCTCCTGAGATTTTCCTCCCTGTGCTCTTGAAGTAGTATCTTTGCCAGCTTCCAACGTTCATTCTGAAAGATATTTTTCAGAATACAACTCCGTAGTTATGGTAAGGAGGAAAAATCTTAAAGAAGAAAATGTGAAAATATTGACAATTTTGTCCTTTGCAAATTAGAAACATTGAAGACACTACAAATTTACTACGTGTGTTGATAATGATACGAATTGCGTTTTAAATAAATATATTGTGAATTGATTTTTTTAAAGTGAAGAAAATGTTAAGGAACACTATGCTATGAATTGCGTTTTATATAAGTATGTGATTTGTTTTTTTTCTTTTTGGTGAAGTGAAGAAAGTGTTTAGAAACACTGCAGTATGATTTACAGTCAATATACGTATTCAAATCATATATCCCCCGCCAAGTGAACTTTGTGGTGGACAAACACCGTGTGCGTGGGTTTTCTCGGAGTTCTCCCGTTTCCTCCCACTTTCTTCATTCCACCATTTCATTCATCACTCATCATCACCGTCTCCTTTAGCCTAACCGGCATAACCGTGGGACGTAAAACTCAAAGATTTCATTTTTCATTTCAAATCATATAGCAAATAAATCCAAGTTTAAGAGGGATATTGAGCCATTTTTTTCTCAGATGGTAAATCCAAAAATATAATTTATTCTTTTAAATTTAAAGGGGCCGCGGTGGCTCAGTGGTAGAGCGTTCACCTCTGGTGCTTGGGGTCCCGGGTTCGATCCCAGCCCCCGCCAAGTGAACTTTGTGGTGGACAAACACCGTGTGCGTGGGTTTTCTCGGGGTTCTCCCGTTTCCTCCCACTTTCTTCATTCCACCATTTCATTCATTACTCATCATCACCGTCTCCTTTAGCCTAACCGGCATAACCGTGGGACGTAAAACTCAAAGATTTCATTTCATTTTCTTTTAAATTTAAAATGTCAAAATTTAAAACTATTTATTATATTTTAAAATTATATTTATTTTAATTAGTTTTCACAGACCACTTTCTCTATGTTTACAATATACTTGCTTTTAAAACCATTACACAATAAAGCAAATAACCCCTATTTGCTTCTATTAAATAACGAAAAATAACTCCGATTTTGGGCAAACAAATAACACCGATTTCAGGAATAAAATAAAACGAAAACTTCCCGTCCCTAGTAATTACACATTGGAGCTCTCGGTACACCTGAGTAGAAGCTTGCAGATTCCTCCGGGTCAACAACCACATCTGTCTGTCTTGTTTTAACGATCAGTTCCAAACTCGCTGATTCACATGCACAATTTAGGCACCATCATATGTCGCGTATCTGTTTCCATAAGGACAATAGTTTTCACTCTGTCACTAGTTGAAATACTTGTTCGCCCATTTTAGCGCAGAACTACTTTTATAAAACACGTGATGCGCTCTACTTCAGTTGCGGCCTTCCATTCCCCATAAAAACCGATCTACCGTGGAAATAAGAAAGATTTGGACACGTAACCTCGGGCATGGTACGCCCTGACTGATGGGTATTAATTTGAAGTGTGTAAAAGGGAACGACTACGGTTATATTTAGCAGTGAGAACACAAAACTCACAGCATTTTTCCTTTGTTATAGTCCTCCCAGTTGGTCTAGTGGCTAGTGTGTGTCTTTGATCCACGTAGTCAAAAGTTCGATTCCCTGTGAGAGTATAAAAGTTTAATTTCATAGTTATAACCTTTCATTAAGCAATTGTCTCCTTTAGCCTTAAGGGCATGAACATGAACGTTAAAAAACTACCCCTACTCCAATATTGACGACTAAACATTCTTATGTCAAAACATTCAAAATAGTGGCATACGACTGATCTCTTTCTATTACTTTCTTCCCTCTTTAAATATAACGCTTTCAGTATGAGTGTCAGTATATGTGTACAGCAATGTGCAATATGACATTCACTGCATGCACGTATACTGAGATCGGTAAATCCTTCTCTCTCTCTCTCTCTCTCTCTCTCTATATATATATATATATATATATATATATATTATATATTATATATTATATATTATTCCACAAGCCTCACTGCTGAAAAGGAACGTTAAACTCAATCAACTCAACTCTCAATCTGTTAGAATGCAACTGCGTTAATAAGTACGGTTTATGGGAATGCGGTTAGTTGTGATTACAAGGAAGAAAGAATTGTGTTCAATTTTGACTATTGTGTTCACTTATGGTTTTTGCACGATTGTCATGTGTTCATATTGATATCATTTTCTGTGAAACCTATATTTGATATTAAAGTGTGTGTGTAGTGGTATATTTATTAATTTGTTTGCAGTATGGCTACATAACTGATATATTATATATATATATATATATATATATATATATATATATATATATATATATATATATATATGAGGATGTTTATGTGTAGTTAGGCCCAACCAGTCAACATAATGCTACATGGGAAGTTCTTTTTTTTTAACTATCTACTGCGGCACCCACAGGAACTTATATAGTTGTAATACTGGCGCAATCTTACTTGAAATGGATCAGTTACGCTTTCTAAAACTTTACGAATCGGCTCATAACATCAGCTGTGGTGGTGCAAGTATGTTTGAGGTACCCAAACTTAGATTCGGTCAAGGCAAAAAGAAGAAGGTAAAAGGCATAAGTAAAATAGTAGATGGAGAAGAAGCCTGTGTAAAGATCAAGCTTTGTGTTCGAATGAAAAAAGTGTGCTAACTGCTCAAAAAGGAGCTTTGAGCTATGTTGAAAAATGGGAGCTAGGTGTTCAAATATGAGCTTTGTGCTCAGAAGTTAGAAGTTTGCTTTTAGAGTGAACTGTATACTCAGTGGGAGCTTCGCGCTCTTGTCTTTAAAGTGATTTGTTTGCTTAGATTTGAATGAGCTATGTACTCATAATTATTACGGTGTCTCTGAAGAGGATCAAGAGTTCAATTGAAAGATCATCAATCACTAAGTTTAGACGAGAAGCACGAAAACATTAGATGCTGTGACCCGGGGAAGATGTTAGGGGGTAATTGCGTCAGTAAGTATCGGTTTACGGGACTGCGGTTAACTATGATTAAAAGAAGAAAGACTTATGTTCATTTATAAGGTTTCTGCATGATTACATTACGTATTCGTTTATACTGCCTAAATTTTATGTATGTGTGTATATTGACATCATTTTCTGTTAAAAAAATAAATAAATAAAATAAAAAATAAAAATAGTATTTGGATTTAAAGTGTACGTGTAGTGGTATATTTTGATAATTATTTGTTTGCAGTATGGCTATATAGGCTAACTGATTTATATATGAGGATGTTTATGTGTAGTTAAACCTAACTAGTAAGCCTAACGTTACATGAGAAGTTCTTGTTTAACTACCTACTGCAGCACCCACAAGAAATGCTATACATTTTTAATGTATGTATTTCGTATGTATGCACTCCTGCTGAGACATATTCTGATGGAAGCTGATACTCAATTAACTGATTTTCCTAAAAAATTCTTCCCTTCTTTCTTATTCTCTTTAAATACTTTTATTTAATTTACTTATTTTTCAGATTAATACAATGAGTAACTGCATATCACCTTTTGTGAAAGAATGTTAATTAGTAAGAATACTGTAGGATACGGGAAAACTACGTTGACAATATTATCTTAGCACGATTCTACTCAAACTTTAGCACTTGAACTTTATTCATCTTAAACTCACTAACACAGAGAACATATTATTATATGAAATACTGACGTGCTTAAAGTGCTCTTAACCAGATGACTATAAGCAAATTCGTGCATAATTCGGATATCCATCAAGTATGAGGCTCCAATGATTTTCTTGACTAATGTATTGTTAGAAAAGAGAAAATCACTTCTTCAACATTTCTCTCTGTGGTTTCCACGTAACATGTCATGCATTGTCAGCCTCTACAGCGTCAGTATGAGTAAGTTCTACGAAGACTAGCAATACGACTAGCGAAACGCTCGTCGTTCTAGAACCAAAAATACACGACGTATCACTTAAGAACTACAGAGAACAACGCTGAACTCTAGTTCTGAAAACTTAAAACAATGAATAATATTTCTTCTTTCGAAATAAAATAGAAAAACTAATTTTAAAAAAATTCAAATCACGTAATTTTACATGAAATCAGTTGCAATATCGCATTAGAAAAATAATAACATCCCTTTTTAACAGAAAACACTCCATTGTTGGAACTGGAGTATTTATGTTTTATGAAAATACGGTGCACATGAAAGGAATAGCTTACACAAAGGTGAAAACAAAATCACTAATAAAGTGACCATATACGCGAAAGTCTCAAGAAGAATTTTAAAGAACCCACAGAATAGACAATTAGTTAACGTTGTCTGACACTTTCAATGTTTGTTTTCTCTTTTCCGAGAAAGAGAAATACAAGGTTGCTACAAGACAAGAACTCAAAACAGATTGTATTGGAACAAAAAGCAGTGCTGTAATTTTTTAAGACTGCGACTGCTTGAAGAGAATTATGTTATCTCAAATATTCTAAACATTGTTCTTTACCAAGGTATCCCATTCTTTATTCAAATTCTCTTTATTTGTATTTAATGACAGACTTTAATTCCAATGAAAAATGACTCATTTACACTTCTCTAAGAAGAAATTTAATGTAAAATTTGGGTATCTTTCGATATTATGTTGGAGGTATGTAAATGCTTCGACAAGGTTGAGATCGTAGCATCCACTGTCCTTGGAGTCCCTCATGTGTTCGTCTGTTCTAGTGCCAATGTTCGATTTGTGCTGTTTATGAATGTGTTATCGCAATTACATTTTTTACCTTTGGACATCCGCATGAAAATTCTGATTCATAAAGTATTTTTTGCAACCAATGGAAGCACTTTACGTGTTTTCGGGAGATTTTAAACTTAACACTCTCAGCCCCAACCCTGTTTGAGTAAATTTCATCCCGGGACCAGACTACAGTTTGCTATGAACACTGTCAGCCCATGTGTATCTATTTGATACACGTGGTCCATCAGTAAACCCTCACTGTGTATCAAAAAGATACACATGGGGCTGAAAGTCTTAAATTTTTACTTCCAGATTTAAAAGTTTCTCCGCTCTGGAATGCCATTTTCCTCATCTACTGCTGTAGAAAGTAAATTAAATCTACATCGTTTCTTTAAAAATTAAGCTGCAGTAACTTATCTCTACGCTCTCAGAAAGAAGTTCGTCCAAAGGTTAGACTGATACATGGCCGAGATGCATCCGAAATATAAGCACGTTGGCAATTAACTGCCTATTTTACAAGCACTTTAATCAGCTCAGTATTTCACTATTGATCTTGTTTCTACAAATTTTAAGGCGTGGCTTCGTACTTTCTTCTCTGATATTTACTAATCAATTTTATTTTATCAGATTGTCAATTAAAAGGTCTCTAATTATTGCCTTGCCGGAGAGCGAAAGCATCAAATGTAACTGCTAGATTTATTAGTGTGTCACGACGATCATGTATTTCAAAGATTTGCCCACGAAAATGATAGTCTAGAAAGAAAGAAATGCACCATCAACGCATCCAGGAACCACCAGATCAAAATAAAACTCACCCAATGAAACTCAAGAACCCCATTCGGCAAATGGGCTGTGAAACCGAGGTCAGTGATGGGTCAGAGCAACAAACAGCCAAAGAATAATTTAGAACTTAAGCCTCAGAGAGGCTCCCGTCTTACTTAAAAAATAGAACGTGACCTGCAGTTCTACATTGCGCTGTAGATACCTGATGAGTGAATAATAATAATACAAAGGCTGTCGCAGAGAGATACTTCCTCATATGAAAACAGCAAGCTCCATTGACTGGCAGATGTACTAAGCTGAAATTTTGATCCATTAGCTTCCGATTGAGACCAAAATGAGCGCAATAGGTCAAACAGACGTGACTACGCAGCAGTTAAAAGACAAAGCATGCTCCAAGAATCATTACAAAAAAAAAAAAAAAAAAAAAAAAAAAAAAAAATACAAACCAAAACAATTTTATTCAGAATTAGCCATATCGAGTTGACGTTCATCATTTTCAGAACAGACACCATTGAAAGCTAAGAAAGAATCAATACGCTGCTGCATCTATTCAATCGTAAGAAAATGTGGTACTTATGCGGAACAAACCTTTTTCATTTTCAAATGATCACGCAAAATTCGGTGAACGGTGTCTTTCGATATGCCCAAATATGCACTTAGCACTCTCACAGGCTATGTCTATCATAACGAATAATTGTTGCAACAGTATTCACCAGTGTCTCATTAATCACGGACGGTATTTCCGCGCTCATCTTCGAATAACTTAGGCCATCGGTACACTGTAGCTCTGTCTTGATCGGCATACGCCTGTTGAAACATTCCGTACGTTTTGGCTGCATTTCTCCCTAAACCTTAACAGTGCATTACCTTTTCTGTCTGCTTCCGGCACTGCTTGCCAAAAAACATATCCACAGACTATATCCCTCGTAAAATTCACCACAGTTGTCACCAAAATTCACCAGCTGCTCTACCATCGCACAAAGTATATATAAAAATAACCACAACGAACAATCTAAAAAAATACTCTTCAAATGCAAAAGACAAGATAAAAAAATGTGTAGCCAAATGGTAAAAAAAAACTCGTTAAGGGCTAAACACCACCATAATTTCATGGTATGTCGCTGTTCATCATGAATACTCATCGTAAAAAGCAATCTTATACAAAAACCTGAAGAGGTAAACGAAACACGTTCCACATAAATCAACACAGCTGCCCAGTAACGTTGTTTAGAAACATGTGACAAGTTCCTACGGATACAGAATTGAAGACCTGAAGTAAATTAAGATCTAAGTGCCATTTGAACAGTTTTGATATAATGATGTTTTTCCTCGAGACTCTGTGCCGTGAACATACACATCACGCATTCTATTCACAAATGATCTGGACTACTACTCACAAGTTTGGCGCTTAGATCCGAACATACTTGAACTGACTTGGCCAATAGAGCATTATTCCGGTTATAACTCGAAACTTCAGAAAATGACACTTAGATCGAAATTTACTTCAGGTCTTCAATTAGTCATCCTACACCACGAGAATAGTGCCGGGACTATAGTCAGTGTTACCTAGTCATCCTACACCACGAGAATAGTGCCGAGACTATAGTCAGTGTTACCAAGCCAGACATAACTGTCTAATCTTCTCAGCGACAACCTTTATAATAATAATAATAATAATAATAATAATAATAATAATAATAATAATAATAATAATAATAATAATAATAATAAAAGAAGACTTACATAATTAGTAGTTCAGAACTACCATCAAATACTGCCAAATTGTGGCATCCATCATGATATAACGGGATCTATGTTACTGAAACATTTACTCATTTTTGTGGAAAGAGGGGTGAAAGTGGATCAAAAAGTTATCAACGAATATTTGGGAGGCTCTTGTGCCTCCCTCTTGGATCCAAGAACAGTTTAGAATAGCTGGAAAAATTTCTGCAGACCAAATTGAACATTTAAAATTTTATCAAAAACAAAGACAACCATTTTGAATCTGAATGGATATATTGTTCCTGAGATTAAATTATTACGTCTCCTACTATCTTGTTAATTTACAGAAAAAAATACATCACTCAACGTAACTTTTGTTGTACCCTCAACCATCACGATACTGTGTATCAGGGTCGACGCAAGCAATTTCGACGCCCTGGGCGGTACTTTCACATGCCGCCCCTTTAATCCACAAACCTTATTTTGACAGAAAACGTTCAAGTGTCATGGAAAAGTTAAATGCACCATTTAAAAACATGTATGAAATAGAAAAGTGAACAAAAATTGGACTACCTCTCACGAATGATTACGTAATACTTAAACAACTCCATACATAACAATATTCAGTACGCTCGATTTCGCTGTATATCTGTAATTAGTCTAAGCCTTATAATGTACTAAAACACAATAGAGATATATAAATTTAACATACCTTAATTGAAAGAAATTTTTCTGGCTTTGATACAAGCAAATTCCTTTATCACATTCACGCAGTCAAATGTTTCAACCAATTCGTATTCTATTGATATCATCGCTAGACCACTCAAGCGTGTGTCAGTCATGGAAGAACGTAGATAGTTTTTAAAATAAGCTTAAGTTTCGAAAAACTTTCTCCACTTGCCGCTGCCAATGAAACATTGACATTGAGAGCAAAGTCATATTCCTTAATTAATTTTGGTGAACTTTTAGGCTTATTTATAGCGGATAACATTTTCAGTTCGTCTTTTAAATCACTGGAGTTAATATCTTTCGATTCTTCGTGTGTTAAAATGCTGGCAAGTTTAATACAATTTTTGAGAATAAAGTTCAGGTGGCGTATCTTTAAGATTACTTATGTCCTAAAGAAAATCGAAATACTCGCTGTGATGTTTAAGTTGCTCAAACCTTTCTCTTAAAGCTAACACAATCACGTCTAGAACTTTGTAATAAAAATTGATCTTCTACCTTGTTTGTGAATCTTCAACAGCTCCATTCTTTGCATCGTACTGAAACTGTCTTTTCTTCTGACTTTGAGCTTGTACTGTATTACCTATTCATTGATCATCCGCATCTAATGCTAATGGCAACTCCATCGCATCAACTAAGTAAGATCGAAACTTTTCATTATTTCTGTTCCTCTCAAAGTACTCAGATATATTTTCAAGAAACCCAACTTGCATCCAACACTTGAGAGTCAATGCTTTGGAGACTTTTGCTTACTATGTTTATGTGGAGTAGAATATCATACCAGATAACGAGTGAGCAAAGGAAAGTAAAACCACGCAGCTGATTTACTATACACAGAGCATCGTGGGCGACCATACTATTGTCGTTACTTATTTGAATAAGGCATCATAAACCTCCCTCTATTTGATCACCTTGTGGTGCTTAATGGCTTTAAAGTGAGACTGCTAATACGTTCCTTTAGTATGACCCAACATTGAACTGATGCAGAAAAAAGTCCAACTTTTTTAACTATACAAATAATGACACGGCGTACTGAGATGATGGCTGCATCGTTAACGACAAGGTTTAGTGAATGACTACTGCAAGGAATATAGAACGCTCGGAAATTTATTTATAAAATTCTCCTCTGAATACCTGAATGTTTGCCTTTCATACTGGAACCATTGTCATATCCTCCGCCCCTGATTGTCTTCGATAGGAATGTTCATTTCCTGTAGTTGTTTAATTATTACTTCTATCAGTCCTAGACAAGTGGTGTCTGTCTGTTATCGATACGAAACCAAGAAAGTGTTCGCAAATTTTTACACGGCATTCTCCATTACTGTATGTAATTTATACAAAACGAACGATTATTGTCATTTGCTCTGTACCAGAAATACCTGGCCTACAGTCTAGTATTATACTATAACATTTTGCAGCTCTCAACAAAGACAGTATTTTACTTTTATTTGTTCAGTAAAATTTTGAATAATTTAATTTTTGACATCTTTTCCTAAACAATGGTGGTATTTATTATGTCTCTCGCAGGTTCTTTTAATGTGTTCGGCCATGACACTGCCAAACTTTGGAAAGAGTTCTACAAGTTTCAGACAATTACCATTATTACTTGTGTAAAGTTTATCTGATGTTCCGCGTAACGGTAGACATTGTTCACCTAAAAACTGTATTATTGCAACTAGTCGTTCTATTACGTTCTTGCAATGTTGTGCTTCGGCTTTTAACATTTTCTGGTGTTCTACGTCAATTGTAAGACCACTCTTCAATCTTATCGAAAGCTCCGTCCACTTTCTTTGCGACTCTAGGTGAATAGGAGACCTATCATGACTAGCCAAAGCTTCAGAAATGTGGCGCCAATTGTTATAGTCATCAACCATGAAAGATATTTTACGTGTGGAAAATAATTTGCAACAAAAACAGAAAACAGCATTCTTACTTTCTGAATGAACTAACCATTTCCTGGGTTTCGCCATTACACAACGTGTACTTGTAACTTATCTTTGAACCGACAGTTGAAATCATCTCTGGAACAATTGTCTAACTTGGTTAATTACCGTGGAGGACCTCTTTTGACTAGAGTGGTTCTAATAAAATAATTTATACTACGAGTCCAATTCGCAGAAACTTGGTCTATAATGACATCACTACGTGATATTTGTGAAAATCTTATGCATGCCGCTGCACGTGAAATATTGAACGAGATACATGTGTCTGGTAATTTGATAATTGAAAATGGGAGAAAATGCTCTGAATTTCCTGAGTGAGTATTTTCCTGAATGTGAGTGAAGTTCAATTACATTCTCAGGTGAACACAATTTTATTTTTTCATGGGGACCTATTACGAAGCATTATATTTTGGTAGTGTTCTTTTCTTTCTCAAATTTTGCCGCCCTGGGCAGTGGCACGGCTCGACCCCACCTCGCGCCGGCCCTGATGTGTATTTAAATACTTTCGCTCCTAAGCTTATAAAGCAAATTCCAACCACCTGTCAGTTTACTGCATGTGTATCAGGTAGTAGAAAAAAGATAGGCATGCAAAATGCATGTTACATAAATCTTCAAACATTTTATTTTAAGGTAAATACAACATTTACTGATATTGTTGGGAGGGATTGTTACAACATTACGGAGTTCATCCGTTTTCTTTAATAAGTTATTCCGAGTCCTTCTCGGGTTTCGGATCAAAAGTGTTATGCTACCGACCGTCGTTAAAAAATTAACGAAAATAGATTTAAAAAAAAAAAATTGAAAAAAACCTTACGGAAACACAGGGCCAGATTAAGGGGGGCTTAAGGGGCTGTAGCCCCGGGTCTCCAGGTGGACAGGGCCTCCACTCTGATCAAAATTTCAACTGGCTATCTAAAAAAAATCATGAAGATACAATTATCATGATAAAATAATATATGATCAAAAATATGGAACATAATTCCTTTAACTTTCCTATTGTACTTTCACAAAAATGTATTAGGCGAAGTCAGCAGTGGCCCCATATTTCTTTTAGCCCCGGGCTTCCAGATGAGTTAATCCAGTCCTGAAGAAACATCAACGGAAAAAGAAAAGAGTAAAATAACACAGATGATGTTTTACGTACTTCATCGTACGGCAATTGAACTTCATGAAAATCAAAGTCTCCACTTACGATTAGAAATTGTTTATCTCATTGTACTGACAGTGTGAAGGAAGTATCAGTTGCCAGAGTCATGTGATACGCTTTCCCGTAGGCTTTTCTTATAAGAGTACATTCATTAATCACTCAAAAGCAACTTTGTAAAAAGTTTATTTTTTCACATCAATAAAATTATTTCTGAGAGAAGATGAACAGCCGACAATTGTATCTGTACACTATCCACTTTCATCAACAGAAACAGAAGTTTTGTTTTTGAGCATCTGGTGAGGAAAAAGAGCTGATCATTATAAAGTTTTGGGTCAGCTTTCTTAAAAATTATTTTTAAGTTTACATACTTTTATTGGTACATGCTACCATGCAATGCACAAGTGTCACCAGTACATGGACATGCACTTAATAGTGAAAAAATTTGGATCTGTTACCAGATGAATTCTTGTTTACAAACTCTTTTGTCAAAACTGCATGTGAACGAATAATGCCATAAAACCAGATTCTACTACAATCGTCTTTTAATATTTCTTTTGTACTCCTTTGCTTACGTTTACCAACACTAATCAATACTGTATTGCTCTGAAATTAAAGATAATTTCATTTCACAGTTTTCGCTCATTGTTCGATATAATAAAAAAAAATCTAAAATCAATAAAAGTCAATGTTTTTGCATTCAATTAGACCAAATTATAATCAAAAAATTTAATCGCAGATAAATGTTCTGGTAACAATTTAAACATGATCACAACTTGTACTTTTGACAATTATAATAATCAAACACTAATTCTTACAGATGAATAGTAAATTTTCGATTTTTGACTTTTTTGGCGCGGAAATCGATCCTGGGTCAACAATGGCAGAACTAAACTAGTTCTACTCAGAAGTCTTATATATATGCACTTAAATTTCCCCTCTTTACACAATAACAAGCTTATTTATGTTCTTAAATAGAGAGATGATTCTACAAAATATTTACGCTATCCATATTAACGACAAGACAAATGTTGTGCTATAAGTAATAATAGTACTAGTTATATACTTCAAATTTAATTACATTTATAGTAACATGTTTTGGGAACTTACAGATGGTTACGATAATGACAATGTATTTAAAAAAATAACTTCTCTTACGTGATAAGGAATTGAAACATTTCACCCAATGCATCTTTCTTATGTTGTTTTACTCACTCAAGATGACTCTGAAACAGACGGGGAACATGAACCACAAAAAACACAGCGCCAATACGTGTGTCACATATAATAATGACAAAAGCTCGCAATTTTCCAATGTTACTTTCATACCTATATTCCTATAAATTAAATCTAATAATATAACCACTTAAAATCCTAATAAGAATCAACATTTCTTCACAGAAATTGATATGAAAATATTTTATTGCGCTTGAATTACAAAAATTGACACCTTAAACAATTTTCTTTTAATGTATATTAAATACTTTTCAGACGTTTTTGTCATTCAGACTTTGTGTCAGACATTTTTGATTAATTTTCGAATTAGAATCAAATGTTTTTGGGTTAAATGCTCCTAAAGTTATTATAATAATTTTATTAATATGTTTAATATACAGTAACACTAATTTTATATATATTAGATTTTAACTTTCTATTTATTAACTTCAGAATCATATTACGAACAAAGTAAATTTCGGTATATTTCTATCACTAGTAGTAGTCTCATTTGTAGTAAACAAATTATTGTGGATTGTCATCATCTAATTTCATAATTATGATGAAAACTGAAAGCGCATCTACATATATTCATCATACACTTTAGAAAATTTATCACACAAAGAAATTTTATGAAATCACTGCTGTGAATTGTTAGCGTTATACTATAATTTTAAAACAATATAATGCCACATAGTTATAACTTAAATATATTAATATTTGATACACAACAAAACATGCAATTTACAATGAATACGAAAATATATAAATCTCAAAAATTATAGACACCTCTACTTTCAAAAGACAGTATATGGAGATCTTCGAACGCTGGAAAACATATCTGAGCATGCTACAGCACTTTTCTATGTAATGCAGGTTTCCTTCCTATAAGAAAGATATTTATTTTATAATGAGTTTACAGCCTACAAGTTTACACAGAAATCATCTGAATTTCGGAGCAATACAGTTTTCAACAATGAACAATTCTTTCTACCAAACCAAAGAGAAATTATTTAAAAGATACCAATAAACGTGGTTTTAAAAAGTCTAAATATTAAAATATTGAAATTTATGACTCTTTGAAGCATCTTTCCAAAATCTGCATTCTTTTGAAGCGTTGTGTTCTCAATATACCTCAAAACAAGAACGTGAATTGTACAAAGAAGCTTTACTTTTTCCCCACCCTTGGGGCAAAGCTAAATAACGCTTTGAACTGTAATAACGCCCATTCCTTTTCAGAGTTAATAACTAACGTATTGGTTTCCTTAATAGAAAGCGGGTATATAAAATGTTCCCACCTACTGGCTAATAAATTGCTTTCATAAAGCCAATTGCTTGAAAACTACCAACGAATATTTATTTTTCAAAGACATTCTCTCTTGCCATCATAATAGTGATAAACAATGAAAGGGGGAGATTTTTGCGTTAAAATGAGTCTATAAAAAGATGCATAGCTTCTTGACTGATAGAGAGAGTGAAATATGAATCAGCGATCGAGATCCCACATTCACCGTAGTGTCTTCTGTAGAATTCACAGAAACTAGTAGAAAGTCTCCTATCCACTCTCACAGGACTTCTTCCGATAGTAAGTCCACGGCCAAGAACTATGCTTCCAGTATTCAATTTCAGCGATGTCCAAGACAAAATAGTACAAGTTTCACTGTTTCTGTAACAAAACAACTGAAGTTCGTAACCTTAAGTTTTGGCAGTTGAAAGATTCTTACAACCAAGCATCACACCCTAGCTACTTGTTTTCTTTTTATATTTTAATCATTCAAAATCAAATATTAAAAAAAAATCAATATTTGTCCGTAATAATGAAATGCTTGTGATGATGATAGGTACTTGTATCAATGGTTATCATTCATGAGCTCAGTGAAAATATGTTCCTTATTTTCCGAGGCATGTCTGACAACTCACTTATTATGAATGAGGAATGACGAACAGTGAACAATTAGTACCAAAAAATGTTCTGTAGAATATACTTACTTTTTTATTCTCACTTGACAAAGAAACAGAAATATGTTGTCTTTAATTCTTTGCACTATTCTGTAGATACAGATGCACCCAACTTCAACTTAAAAATAACAATTCACACTTAAAGGATGCAATCTGTACTTGGTATTTCCCTGCACTTACTTCATGAGGAATATTTTAATTTTGTTTATGCAACCAGCTGCAATTTTCTTCATTAATAAAAAAAATCACTAAAACACTGTCCGCACGACAGTGGCAAACGGCGTATAAGTTTTTTTTACATGCTTCGTTATGTTTCCACTGCCACACAATAGATGGCTGTGTAGATGGCTTGTTCTATTCAAGCTAAATTCATCGATCACAGACCACCCATTTCATCAAGTTATTGCCTTGATTCTTCCTACTGAGATGCTACTTAGTTAACTGATGGTCCACCTTAAAAGTGATGCATACGCCATACATGCATCCACCCACCACACGTTCACACACACACCCACACCCACTTAAATACAAATGGGTACACACAACTTTTAATAACCAACGTTCTCATTCCCTGAACTGGAAGATGGGGGTTACAGTCTGGTGGTTCTATTTAATTCTTTAAACATTGTACATCTGACACTCAAATTTAAAATCCATCACTTTGTCAATCCAAAATGACTACAAGTTCATCCATTCCTTTCACATTCAACTTTCGCCATGGTTTCCGAGCTGCTCGGCGCAAGTCTCCTGCAGACAACTGCCTCCTCACTTTTCTGAAATACACCCCAAGAAAAGCTCAGGTCAACACAAATGTAAGGCACACACGAGTACATTATAATGCTCAAATGACAAATCAAAATATTTTAACTCAAAACATACTTTTCTACATGTTATTTACTTAATATTTCGAGTGAGAGAGTTTAAGAGTAAGATATTGGGACTGAGTGCGTTATACTGTACAGGTTAATGTATAAAATACAGTTACGAGTTTGTCACGGACGTTAATACTACATAGCAACATGTAAACAGTGACAAAAGCATAACATTACTAACACAGTAGCATATTAATCTCCCTTCGAAGGGATTATGCGACAAGGGTGAAGAAAGACCCGAGTAACTATGAAAAATAGAAGACAAGTACATTTAGGAGTGTCACTTAAACTTGACGTGAAGAACGCATGAAGTATCAATAAACAGGGGACAAAACGCATAGGAGGGAGTTAGAAAGTTAAATATAAACTCTAGGACAATTACAATGAGGTTGGAGCATGGAAGTGACGAAAAACCATGAGAGATTAAGAGGTCGTTCGATGGTAATCTCCGAGCAGTGCTGGTAAGGCAAAGTTTGCTCGGAGGTGAGTATAATGAGGACAATTCACAAGCAGATGTTGAATATTTTGTCTAGCTCTACATGCCGCATATAATGATGGGTTGTCGCCACGTAATAGAAATCCACGTGTCAAGTGCGAACGTCCGATGCGAAGTAGTTAGAATTCGTTTCTCCAGTCAAGAAGATCATGAACTGGGAGTCCAGACACCAAATTCAGGTTACAGTGCAAGCGCTGAAGGAACTGAGCAGTGAATACCAAACGCAGGTCTGTGCTGGGTATGGGGAGACGAGTTCTTTTCCTGTATGGCTGCAACTTCGCTGCACTCAGCTATGCGAACATGACTCCGAATCTAGCAGAGTTGTACCTTACATTCCTGTGATAATAATCTATGACATAACAGGAAGATTCACTGGACAAAGAGATGTTTACTTCGCACTACTCAGAGTACTTTGAGTCACATCAGATTACGATCCTACGTGTATGAAGTGCAGGGACATAGCGTAAAGTTTGTAAAACTGAACCCGCTCAGCAGTGAACACTGATGAAAATTTAAAAAAGTAAGTGCGTGTAGGTGTAAAAAAATCATCCGATAGAATCAGTATGTTTGGAACCATCAGTGAAAAAGACAGTGAAGTCTTGAAAAAGGTGTGAGAGGTAGTGAAAAAAAAAGGAAGAACTTCGATAGCAAAGTCATCCAAGGTTCCAGAGCACAAATACCAAAATGCCTGGCGGCGCTGGGTACCGTTTTCAAGCTTTCAATGCAAACGATGAAGGATTTTGAAGTTAGTGGTGGGCACAAAAGCCGGTTTTTCGGTTTTTAGAAAAACCGAAACTGGTTTTGTCCAAACCCGGTTCGGGTTTTCACCAAAACCGGTTTCGTTTTTTTCAAAACTGGTTCTATTTAAGACCAGAATTTTCACCGAAACCAGTTTCGGTGAAAAGCCGAACCAGTTTTTGGAGAAAACCGAAATGTCGGCTTTTCGGATTTTGGTTTTTCTTGAAACCGGTTTCCGGTTTTTATAAAAACCGGTTTTGTCCATCCCTAGTTGAAGTATAGATTTGAGGTTAGCAAACTAGTAGAGCATCAGCCGATGACGACGCTGCTAAAGATTGCTCAATTGTTTCAACATACAGGCTGGGAATAGGGCAGGTACAGAATGCATCACTCGCCAAACTTACGGCAAGACGAAGGACAGTGTTCAGTTGGCGTAACGAGGTTAAGTCTGGTGGATCCATAGTCCAACTTCGAGCATATTATAAGATACAGTCATAGAAGGACAATGCGATTAGCACCCCAAGAAATATGGGGCAACACTTTCAGAAATTGAGGGCTCGTAAACAATGATATTTGGAATCTCGTAAATGGATTGACCAAACCTGCCGGTGATCAAACTGAAGGCCCAGAAATCGGATGTTGTCAATAAAGGACAAGACAGTATGGTCGAAAGATCTGGATGGTATGCGCGTAAGCGACAAAAGTGGACATAGCAAATTTTGTCGATGGAGAAAGTAAATCCATTGGTTGCTTACCAGTGTAGAAACACGTTCAGAATGAGTTATAATTGTCTAGCGGTAACACAGAGATGAGACGATGTAATAGATAATTAAGTTATCCACATTCAACATTCCATGAACAGGAGTTATTATGTGGGTCAATGGCACCGTTCACCGACACCAGTCACACTTACGACACTACCTTGTGGAATGCAATTTTCTTGCATGAAGCGGTCCGAGAGTTTGGACCTTAGTCGGATTCGAAAGTGTCGATCTCCAAGAAACAGTTGTGGGAAAAAGCCCATACGACCTCATACTCCCCAAAGTATTGGTTGACGCCCAATTCCATAACGTTAAATGGTGTCATAAGCCTTCAAAAGTTCAAAGATGGCAGTGGCAAAAAGCATCATAGATTGCACTCTCAAGATGAACCAAATGTTCAGTAATGGAACGAAAATTCCGAAAACCACATTTAAAATTGGAAAGCAATGAGTTTGTTTCCAAATACCATACTAAGCTTGAATTGACCATTTTCTCCAATAACTGGCGCAAGCAACTGGTTAGGGCTAGTGGTCAATCAAGAGAGCTTCTTCGCAAAACATCAAGATAAACTGAAAATTGTTCAATACAATAAGTACCACTAAGAGCAGAAAAAGATTACCTGCATGAGACACTAGTTAATTTGATAAGGAATTGAAAAACGACTTAAATATCATAAACAAGGAAGCAAAAATTTTCAAATACACGAAAGGGCACAGGAAGAAGTAAGGACTTCAAAGACGTGATATTGGATAAGTTAAGATATTCAAATATTATATATTTGAATATATATATCCAAGAAAGTTTTCTTGGATTTCCACGTGGTACCACTGCAGGGCTTTCTACACCCATCATTCAGTTAAAAGAGAGAGAGAGAAAATGTTAATCAATTTTTCCTCTTGTAATTTTCTGGTTATAGTTGGAGATGAACATGCAGTAGATCAGCAGCAAGGGAAACCTATAATGTTATATAGACTTGAATATATGAATTTAAACTGACACACAATTATATTCAACGTCTTGCGAATATAATCAGAAAAATAAACACACTGCTCAACAAGACTGCACTTATTTAATATAAATGTGTTTTTATATTAAATAAGTGCAGTCTTGTTGAGCAGTGTGTTTATTTTTATGAATTTAAACCGAGAACAAATGAATATGAATTAGAATACAATATAACACTAATTATATGAATTAGAGACAATATAACAATAATTTAACAAAGAATGATTGGTCACGTTATGAAACATGGATGAGTCACGCTTTTGCTATGAAGGAGAAGGCAGAAGGAAAATACTCAGAGGAGGGCCGTGATTGGAATGCATGAACCAAGTAATACAGTAAGTACGGAAGAAAAACCACAAGGATATGAGAAGTCTGGTTTAATCGATCGAGACTGCCGACCTACGAAGATGTATTAAAATTTGTCAATTAAATTAGCATTTGCAGTTCTAATATTAAGATTTTATATAATTCCTATGCCACTGAAACGTGTAATTTCAGTGTAGACAACTACAATACTAAGTCTAATTACTATAGTAAAACTACATACTCTACAAGTAATATTTCAATAAAGCATAAATAGCGTAATAGCATTAAGTTAATTTGAGTTTCATAGTAGTCATAGAAGGTTACTTGCACACCATTCGATATTACGTCCGTTACACTCGTATACTGTTATCCTCGTACTTCGATATTCTAATTAAAACTGGTCATTTTCATGTTTATCAAGGAAATTAACAGAACTATCTCTCAATAAAAGTAAACATTCAGAGTAATTCAAAATATCCAATGGAGCACGATGACTCAGTGGTAGAACGTTTACCTCTGATGTGAAGGTTCAACCTCCCTGATTCAACCCAAGTCATGTGAGTGTGGTGAACAACACCGTGTCTGTGAGTTTTCATAGAATTCTCACGTTTAAGCTTTTTTATACTTTACTGAAGCTTTCATTATCATTTGCTTTCATTAATCATCCCCCTCCATTTCATGTCATTTCCAAAATATGCAAGTACGATAGCCTAATCTACATCTTTGCATATACATGCACGCATGACGCCCTCTTAAGTTCGTGAATTTAACCTTTCGAAGCACATTAGGGGCATCAGTTCCCGAAATAAGCCTGCTTTGATTGTGCGCTTCTATCTTTTGGCCACAGGTCAACGTGTCTAATATAATTACAACTTAGAAGCACACGACGCCTAATAGGTATTTGCTCAGTAAGCCTCAGGAACACATTACTTACGGTAGTTAATTTGAAAATCAAACCTGAAGCTTTGTAGTTATAGTACGGCAACGGCGTTACTGTTACTATATCTGTATGTACGAAAAGGTGTTGGTAAGTCTTGATTTTACCTCCTCGTTATTTTACAATTGTTACAATCTAAGATATTTAAGTAGATTATGTGCCAAATTCCAAAGTTCTAATGCTTTTGGCCTCCCCTTTTCTCAGATATGATATAAGAAAAGTGTAAGTCAGCATGCATTTCACGCAAAAAGAATGTCGTGTTGTGATGAAGTTTCGCTTCATACAAGCAAGGTTTGCAAAGAAATATTTTATACAATGGTAACAACACTTGGTGATAGTGCTCCGTCGTGAGATGGTGAAGAAATAGGCGTTCAGATTTCGAACAGAACATGTCAGCACCAAGGAACAGTCAGGCAAGCATGTAAAGATGACTTCTTTTTAAACTGTGGACACTGCACTCCATGGTACTTGAAAATAGGAGGATATGAGCTAAATGCATAGTAAACACTGAATATGTCACGAGAGCAGGTACACTATATACTTACCAACATATCAGACAAGAGAAAGTTTCGGCAAAATGAATTTCCAAATGCCTCAATTCAGATTACACGTGTGGACGTGAGATAACTTCCATAGTCAATCTGCAGGATTGTGAGTGCGATAAAAACGGGTTTTTTGATCGATTACTCACAATGGACGTAACTTAAAACAAAACAAAAACCTCCCGAGACCAAAAAATAGTCGGAGTGAAAGCATTTTTGTTCTCCAAGACCAAAGAAACTCTCAGGGCAAAATTTCCCCCAAGAAACGGCATCAATTTTTGTAATGAATATGGTATTGTATTGATCAATCATTTGGAAGAGGGTGTCGCTATCTCCCAAACAGAAATTACATTTCACTGTTGGACAAAGTGAGGCAGAAGTTCATCTAAAAACGGCGGGGAAAGTTGGCATAGAGCTTATTATTTCTTCAAGACAATGCACCCGGGTACAAAGCTGCAATCACAATGAGAAAACTGAAAGATTTGAAATTTGATATCGTGTAACATCCACTTTTTTCGAAAGAGAATATAACTACAATTTCATACCTGTGAAGAAGTGATGGCAGCTGCAAACCAGTAGTTTCAGGCAAACAAAAAATCCCGGAGGAAATAAATAAGTTTCAGAAGGGTCTCGCAAGTGCATTCAACATCGAGGGGAATATTTCAATGACTGGCCGCTTTCAGTCAAGTAATATTATTTTCTCTTACTGAATGAAGCTCAAGACTTATCAGCACCCCTTCGTGCAATGAATGAAGAATGAAGCTTGTCTTCAGTGTCTACGATTGAAATTTAACAAGTATCCAGGGAAATGTTTTAGTATTTTTCTTTTCTAATAATTACTGATGAGCGAAGAGAGGAAAAAATAACTTACTTGGTCGCTTCTGTGGCTCTGAAGTAAACATCATCTGGAGCGTCCATCCACGAGATGACTTGCTTCCTTCCACCCATTCTTGACATGGTGGCAATTTTTGCCTTCCCATTCAGATGATTGATTACCGACCGACCTAACACAGGAGAAAATACTTCTGGTCCTCGTACACCGAGCTCTTTGTTTGGCCTTTTGGAGGGAGGAGCTAGAAATAAAAATGAACACTATGTTTCAACACACACACACGTGCAAATGTAATGTTCTACTTCGAGGAAAAAACAATTAATTAAAAGTAACAAACACCAATTATACAAAATATACATAATTGGAAAAAAAATATTCCGAAGCAGGAATGAAAAATAAATTATTTACCAGAAAATAGTGAAAACATAATCACACATACTTAAAAAGTACACTATAAACCTTTCGCTAAACTTCATCACATAGGATAGGAAGAAGTAAGAAAAAGAACAGAGAAGTAAGTGTGACGCATTGAAATGAGATCCAAGTTTAATTGTAAGACATTTGACAATGTTACAAGTTAGGAAGAAGATGGACTTCAGTGGAGCAAGATATAACTAATGGGAAGGGCGAGTGGGTGAAAGTGCAGGAGAGCAAGGAATGTCAAGTAAAAAGAAAAATATCTATAATGTATGGAAAAAAGATTGAAAAGTAACTTCACAATTATAACAATTATTGTCAAAGCTCCAATTCTCATTCCGAATACCATTGATACTTCTGTATCATTTAAATTTCTTATCTACCTGTCCCAGAATGAGATGTTATGAGGTTAGACGAAGGATTATCTGTGAAAGACAAGCCTGGATGCAGACGACTTAAAGGTAGAAGAGATAAACAACTTGAAAAACAAATAGTGAAGTTTGTACTGAAGAATTGATCTACCCAATTTGTAATGTGGTTAAAAAGGTTTGGTGTAAGCCAATCTCTAGTCAAAACTGAAATGCAAAATTTAACTTAATATGGAGGACTAAGCTGCTGTATGAAACTTTCTGTTCGACAATTCCTGTGTTAGACGATGAATCATACTTATAGAATATATTTTTAATAATTAAAAACTCACCTTAGTATTCCATCTACGCATAAATGAATGAATCACTGATTATATATTTCAAAAAAATGAAAAGCTTCTATTCCTCAGGCCTTAAAATGAGAGCAAGATTACATCTCACTTTTTGCTTGCACCATTAATTAATCATCACTGTAGACTATTAGTAAAAATAATAAGGTAAGAATACTCGAAAAATCAAATAGTGTGAATAAATTAAAATAAATAAACCATAATACAGTTCTCGATATATGAATATGCTATATCAGTTTCTAGAAAATATCGTTGCATCTTTAATTCAATATCGTCACCACATATATCAAAAGTACTAATTACAAATTAATCCCAATATACAGCACATCTGAAATTAATCCAGTCAGAATTATACACTAGAAGAATGAATAAGTCTATGTAACCATGAATATTGTTGGTGTACTTTATATATAGAGAGAGAGAACTTCCAGTGGAAAAACAGAACTTGAAGGAAAATGTTATTATTGTTAAAATAAACTAGGTTATCATGGTATTCCAGTCTCGCGTGTCCTGGATTCTTTTTGTCATAATACAAAAACCAAACACTCATCTCAACAAATGCTAGGAACAAATTGACATAAAAGACAGGCGTATAACTTTGTTATCACATCGTAACTCTTTCGCCGAGGCTTCTCTGTAACTGACATCTTGCTATATAGAGAAGCCTCAATAGAATACTCACGATGTGGCAATAGGGTTAACATGTCTTTCTCTAAATGTCAATATATTTCTTATTTAGCTTTAAGTATAACATCTTGAATGTTGTGTTTGGAGGTATGCAAATGATTTGAAACGAAGAAAACAATTCTACTGAAATGTTGATCTGCACTTCAATGAGGCCCGTCTCCACACGACAATGGAAACATTACAGGCCATTGATAAAATAAGGTGATCAGTAATGCCCCAACCCCTTATAGTCCTGATTTAGCCACATCTTGACTTTCATTTCTTTTCCTCTCTCAAAAATAATCCATGTGGACAATATTTCTACGATGCTGGATGGTTGGTTTGATTGTGGTTTAGCATCCCTTTCAGCACCGAGGCTATATAAGTTGTAGACTTCTAGCTTAATGGGATCCGAACCACATGAGCTCCCGCTGGCTCCCGGTCTTCTGTGCCAAGGACGCGTACGCTAATCATATAGCCATGATAAATAACCCATTTTTAGGATGTGAACGGCAAGGGTCAAAAAGTCACTTTTGAGTTTTATTTTAATTTAAAAAAATGCGGATTTCAGTATTGGAATGAACGGTGGCAGGAATATACCAAAGCAAAGGACAATATTTTTAATAGCCTTGATAGGTTCCAATATATGTATTTTCGCACAAACTTTCCAATTCCTTCTCCTTCAGACAAGATTATTTACAGCAAAGAAAATATTACTTCCGGGATGAACTTTATATATATTGTTGCACATCGTAAACTTGATATATATAAGACAAATTATATTCCTTACCACACAAGCTCATGCTTATTTACACAGTGAAAAAGCCGGTTTTCTAGTTTTTCAGTATTCTTGGTATGTTACGGAAGACTTATCATAAAAAACAACATTTCACTTATAAACAATTTCTAACAACAAGCTACGCAGGAGTGAAGTGTAATCGTTTACTTATACAATCAAAAACGTAGATGTCAGAGCTTGTTTTACGAGCGAACTTTAACAATTCATATCAGTACGCCTTTTCTTTCTCAGAAGCCATGATAAGAAGAGAAATTATTTCAGATATAGTTTGTATGATCTGGAGAGAATACCTTGCATTTCATGTAGAAGCAAATCTTCGTAAAGTGTGTAATAGAAGGGGTGAGTTGGTGTTCGAAAACAGCATGAATATATTCCACCGGATGCCTAAGGTTAGGGAAAAGGTTTTTTCATTACGAAACATTCACCCTTTTTTGTTGCATATTACCCATCAAAAAGCATTATCACCGCAGAAATTTGCCTCCATCTTCTGCTACCATAGAAAGAAGAAGACGGATGCTCACACAATGTAGTACCAAGATTACTATTTGTCAATGCAAAATCTTGGCTTCAACTCCAGGCCCACGACGACTCAAATACAAATATCAATACATTTACTTCTTCTTCTTTTTTTTTTTTTTTCAGTTCCACCCCAGACACAAAAGAAGATCAAATCAACAAAGAATGCAGATGTTATTACCTCTCTCTCCTTTGATATGCAATGTTCAATCCCGAGAGATTTACTTCCTCTACATAGTGTATTAAAGTAATAAATGTGTTTCAGAGAGGTGATAACAACCAGAAACACACACAGAAAGTTCTGTAATTTTGAAGACTATGTCTTCAATCATAGTAGACTTTAAGGAAACAAAGCAACACATTTAAAAATAAACGGTCACGTGAACCATTGTCTAGGGAAGTGAATTCTCAACTGTCTTCTACGTGTGGCTCATCTAATATCCATTGTTTTCAACGGTAATAAGCAAGACCACTGTAAACGTTTAAAACCAACAATAAAATATTCTGTTTAAATAAAATCATGTAAATTATATATTTTTCTACCAGAAAATAAATGTAATAATAAATTACTATATAAAACTACAGCTTAACTTCAAGTTTCCCATTTCTGATTAACAAAAACATTTTCAAATTTATGTATAATCAACAAACGATGTAAACTTCAAAGTTAAAAAAATAATTAAAATTGTTACAAGAAATCTATTCAATTGGCATTAAATTTTAAAAATCTTATCATATTATTCTATTATTTTTTATACCCAGGTTTATTACATATTCACTAATTTAAGTTATTATCTCACATTATTTCTACGTAATTATTAACATTAATTGTCACTTAATGAGAGGCAGGTATTACTACCTCTTATCAGGTACCTAAGAGCAGTTAATACTACTTTTATTTATCAAGATAACGCCACAGGAGAAACTAAAGCCATCCTTTTGCTTGTATGACTGCAAATTGCGATATACAAATATTCATGGCTTTAAACAGGCTTTTTTTGTTCTTCTAGTGTATAATTCAATCTACATTAATTTCAAGTATTATTTACCGGAATCCGCTCCCTTGGGTATGGAAGAAAGTATTAAGGCCTGAGGAAGGAGAGCGACATCTCCGAAATACATCACCGGAGATTTTCTCATTCACGGCATAGAAAGAAGATTAGTTAAGTTTCTAATTATTACATATGTGTACCTTGCGATCTTTTATTAATTACGAAAATACAATTACCAAGTGAATCACTATTTAATGACTTCAGTTTATTAATTTTGACAACTTAATAGCTGTTATCCGTCGGTATTTTATCGACACACACACAAATAAATCATCGACTATGTATTTCAAAAAATAAACGCTTCTCTTCTCCTGGTCTTGAAATGCGAGCAAGATTACAACAAAATTTCTGGGACATATTGATACATCTTCAATAATCTCACCACATACGAAAAATACCGATACGATATGGAAGAAGTGTTGAGACTCGAGGAAAGAAACAGATACTTTCGAAATATATTATCAGAAGATTTAGTCATTTTTAACAAATCAGGAATACTAGGCAAAGTTTCTAATTACTGGATTTTCAATGTTAAAATTAAGTATTCATTGGTTGTTTTAACTGACAAGAATTCCATTTGAAAGATAACGCTTTGGCATTTGTTCTTTCGTAGATTTCTGAAGCTATGACAATTATAGCGAACTTAAGTTGCTTTATTTACATTAGTAGTTCACAAAGTTGGGGAGAAAAGAAGTGGTTATACGACGAGGTCAAAAATACTGAAGATAAACGAAAGAAGCATTAGTAAATATCAAGAAATATAATAAGGGATAAATGCACTTGAGACAGAAGATTGAGCTGAACGAGTCAACCCTGCTTAACACCACATAAGCAACACTTTCCCTCAAAGTATTCTCTAAATGTGTTTTCCAAACCCAAGATCTAGCTCAATGTACACACTACATATGCAAGATAATTGTTCCCCCGTCACTCCTTGAAGACGGATCAAAAAAATCTCGTTTAGAAAACATCTACGCCAGTAGAAGCAATTTATGATGCACTGCGGACCAGAACGAAGTATCCTGCTTGTTTAATGTATCTAGCCCTGTCCTGCCCCTCTTTTCTTCGCGTCTCTACAACAGATCGCGCAAAATAAGACAGGGGATTTGCAGCTTCCTCTATCCCACTTCTCACGAAATACGGAACTTCACGTCGTCGGAAAGGTAGATACAATTCATTTTATGCGCAACTTGATTTTATTTATTTATTTTGACAAATTGAGTTCCTCGTAGTACAGCATGAGATATTCCACGAAGAACTAGACTTAGCCCAGTATTTAGTCGCAACGCTCTTCTGGGGAAAATTATAATTATCCGATTCCAAATTCTTTAATGGAATGTAGTGCAGAACATGGTACTATTTTCTAACAACGTTCGGTAAAAATTAAAACCAAAACGTAACTTATACTGTACAAAACATCATGCAGCTAAATACACATACTACGACTACAAGTAAGAAATAACCACAGGTTTCATGGCAACGTCACAAAGAATTAGATATACTGTTAATCTCAAGCTGAATACATCAACAAGATCAGAATACAAGATAAATACATGCAATAGATCTTATATTCTTCGTCTACAATTTATGGATAGTGTTAGTATTGCTATCACATAGTAAGTAGTAGTAACAGTAGTAGTAGTAGTAGTAGTGGTAGTGGTAGGAGAAATGGATATTTATATACCATTCTATATGTTACTAGTAGCAACCAGTTGTTTAGTAATATAAGTTATCTTGGTCGTATAATAATAGTTTTTAATTGTTAGTCCTCTATAACTGCAAGTATCCGTGTTCACATTCTTACATTTACAACATTTCACTTTAATAGTATTAACAAGCCTCGTTTCACGTATCGATTACCATTACATTAATATACAGTGAAACCTGTCTATGTTGGCCATCATCGGTTCCATCGAAAAGTGGCCAACTTATAGAAAATAAGTGTGATTTGTGTATTTTTAGAATAGGATTTCTAGTAAATACTTGATTGTAAAATTTTAATAAGCAGTGGCACGACAGCTACTGATAAATAATGTGTATAGAGTAATCATAAAAATATACAGTACTAGAAAATACTACTATAGTATGAAAGAGCGCGGATTTCTCTGTAAATTTGGGGGGGCCCATTCAGATGCAGAAGGTATATATATGAAGATTTTAAGACAAATTGCACTCAAATTATACCAAATATTGTATACTCATAAATAAAATAGGGGCTACATGAGCTTTGGGGGACCCGGGCCCCCTCGGTCCCCCCAGGATCGGCGCTTTTGATAGTATGTTTAATATATACTATCACCTTTCTCTTCCTGAAAACGTCTGGTACATTGGATTATTCGGATTGAAAAAACAATAATACAAACAACCATGAAATAGAAGTGTATGTATGCAGTTTATTGAAATTGATATTATAGCACACTGAGTTATTCAGATTGAAAACAAGAAAAGCTAAGTTATAAATTGAGAAAATCATATGCAATTTATATGACTTCTTTTCAGTTGTTACTGAATGGTGGTTCATTCTAGATATATTTGTTTTATTCTTTCTGGCAGATATGCACATTCTAATATTGTATTTGCTAATGAGCTAAAAGTGTTTCCCTTGGAGCAAAAGACGTTTTGAGAAAATCTTGAGGGAATTCATATCTCAAAAACTCCGGTATCTTTTGACAAGCCGACAGGTGCCAATAGTTGACAACTGAGATGGTTAGTTTTAATCTTGCGAATTTTCCGGAATTACTAAAGCTCCCCACTTATGAGAGGAGTTGATATAGCTAATGGTTTTACCAAAACAGACAGGGTAAACAAATACGTACAACCATTTCCTGAATTCCTGTACGTGCTGTTTCTTAATCACATCTTCCTTCACCACCCCTTTATGAGGGTAGTGTTCTGGTCATTGACCTCTAAGAACAAATCGTGCGAATCTATGCTTCTATGTGTCCAGTCACAAATACAGAACATCTGCCTCTCATATGGGAATTCGAAAGAGTTAAGAAAAGTAACAAAACTATTTTTCGTGGCCAACTTAGAGTGGTGGCCAAGTTGACAGGTTTCACTGTATTATTGTACTTCAGATGCAGGTTAACATATTATCATTTTACGGTACAGTTCAGATTTCCTCGCCGATGAAATGACTCATTTCGTCGAAAGTGATTTCGACTAACTCTTGCATCACGTTTCCAGCGTTGGTTTCTCCAGTTCTGATTTCCCTCACACCTATTTTCCTTTTTATTTCTGGGGAATATCGTCATCTGGTTCGACGAATTATTAAAATCTGTCTCTGCATACCTGTTTCGGTTTTACATCGCTTCACATAATTTATTCTAGATGGACAAGAGTGTTTATTATTCTCTGGAGATTCCCAACAATTCTTATTAGGATTATTGTCCTCCATATTTGTCAAGCGCATTAGCATATCATCATAATTTTCGCTTGGCGTCGCTCATAATATTTTGGCCTCGTGTTCGGGAATAGCGTCGAGAATCAATTCCATTAATTCGTCTTCATCGACGGTTTGTACAATATTTCGATAACGGCTCACTAATTTCCACGTGAAATCTACTACTGATGTATCTTTAGTACGGTCATATCGCATGTATGCTAATTGTCGTTCTTGTGCTCTCTCGATCCTCGGAGAAAGATATTTCTGTTTAAATTGTAACACAAAATCATCATAAGTTTTGACTTCGTGTGAGATACCTCCGAACCACATTCCTGCGGCCTTTGTCTATCTGTGTTACTACTAATTTTTCTTTGTCTTGTAATTTAAATAGTTCTAGAGCTTTTGTCAATTCTTCCAAGAACGATTTTGCAGCATAGCCGGAGCTTATTTATCCATCAAATTTATGAGATGTCCAGGCCTTATTTGCTTCCATTGACAACCAAATTTTTCTAATATCATCTAAAATTTTTACATTCCCATGTCTACACATACCAATTCCATTTTTGCAAATTCTTACACAATTTACTCGTATATGAATCCTCTTCCTCAAGAATGACACATCAGAATTTTCGAGTTTGCGATGATCTAGTCAACAATTATTTGTCAGTTCGTATCAGACGATTGGTTTTCTTCGTTCTTTATCAAATGGATCCTGGTTGTGGTCTAGCCATTCTTGTCCTGCCCCTCTTTTCTTCGCGTCGTCCACAGCAGATCGCGCAAAACAAGATAGGGGATGATCTGCAGCTTCCTCTATCCCACTTCTCACGAAATCAGTGGTGTATTTAGGGGGGGGGGGGCTTCCGGGCTGAAGCCCCCCCTCGAAATCTTACTTACTATAGTAAAGTATATTAAATATCTTGCAGAATTTTCACATTTTCAGGCAAAGCCCCCCCCCCCCCGAAAGTCAGCAAAGCCCTCCCCGAAACAAAATCGTAAATACGCCACTGCACGAAATACAGGACTTCACGTCGTCGGAAAGATAGATACAATTCATTTTATGCGCAACTTGATTTTATTTATTTATTTTGATAAATTCAGTTCCTCGTAGTACAACATGAGATATTCCACGAAGAACTAGACTTAGCCCAGTATTTAGTCGCAACCCTCTTCTGGGGAAAATTATGATTATCCGATTCCAAATTCTTTAATGGAATGTAGTGCAGAACATGGTACTATTTTCTAACAACGTTCGGTAAAAATTAAAACCAAAACGTAACTTATACTGTACAAAACACCATGCAGCTAAATACACATACTACGACTACAAGTAAGAAATAACCACAGGTTTAATGGCAACGTCACAGAGAATTAGATATACTGTTAATCTCAAGCTGAATACATCAACAAGATCAGAATACAAGATAAATACATGCAATAGATCTTATATTTCTCGTCTACAATTTATGCATAGTGTTACTATTGCTATCACATAGTTAGTAGTAGTAATAGTAGTGGTAGTAGAGATGGATATATATAAATATATATATATATATATATATATATATATATATATATACCATTCTATATGTTACTAGTAGCACCCAGTTCTTTAGTAATAAATGTTATCTTGGTCGTATAATAATATTTTTTAATCGTTAGTCCTCTATAACTGCAAGTATCCGTGTTCACATTCTTACATTTACAACATTTCACTTTAATAGTATTAACAAGCCTCGTTTCACGTATACATCATATTATAATTACTCGTATACCTTATAGAAACATTTATACAAGCGTCAAGCACCGGACGCAATCGATTACCATTACATTAATATATTATTGTACTTCAGATACAGGTTAACATATTATCATTTCACGGTACAGTTCAGCATTATCTCTGAAGACTGAGGACTGTGTAAGCTTTCAACATGACTGCGTAAGCATATGCTTTAGTTGAAAATTTCTAAAAAAACTGGTAATGTTTTAATACTCCTATATTGACTTATGAAATATCTTCCCTACATTTATCAGTAACGAAATTTACTAAAATTTAATTAAATCACAATTGTCTAGATTATTTTGAACATCGGAAGATTATAACAAGAAACGGGGAAGCAAATCCCCGAAGCGTAGCTTATTACTCTTCCATCATGCTTCCTTTGTTTAACACCACTATCGATATTTAAATAAACAACAGGAAGATTACCTTTAAATATTTAGCTGAAACCTGGCATTATCAACGAACATTTGAAAGAAACTCTATGAAATCTGTATTTTTCTACAAATCGGCCTGGTATCAACGTGTATACCTTGCATAATGGGCTTGATAATCACAAGGTGAAAAGAAAATATTTTCAATTAAAAGGTAGTCTCAATTCAGGTAAATTGTGATTGCCAACTACTCCGTTCCTATTAAGAATGAAATTAAAAAGAAAGGAACAAGTCATACATTTTTTTATTCAGCCATCACTGATCTAGACCATAACGACTATAACCGAGCTAAGTTTTTGAGTTCTTAGGAACTGTTTTCAATTTATGAAGAATAATTCAATAACTTAACATGGATTTCCAATTTATTTACCAACTTATGTTGTTACTAAAGAGTACATTTACGGGTAATTTACTAATGGAAACAAAATTAAAAATTGGAATCACTGAACAATAAATTTTAATCTGCAGCATTATTATTCGATTCTTTCTTTCTGTTGCTACCCTACCATTGAGAGACTCGAGTCCTATAGCTGTTCACAACTATTTTTCTCCTTCTTAACAATATTATAACCTATGGATTGTCAGATTTATATTGTAAAACATGTTCATGAATCAACGAAAACACACTCTGGATAATGAAGTCCTTTCGTTTTGTAGTTATACGCACATAGAGTAATTTAGGATTTCATATCACATGTTAAACTAGTTTTAAACTGAAATAACTCAGTAGCTTATTGTAACTTGTTGGTAATAACTAGTTTTAATATCTTTTAAAGTGAAACTCCTATTTGAAATAGCTGAAAAGTCGCTGATCTACAATTTACTATTATGGCCGTGAAGACTCTGCTCATTCTACTTTAAAGAACCTTGAAAAAAAAATACAAAGAAACGTCTCACTAAAAAGACATTCAGATAAGACTCGAATTATTTTTTTGTTAAATACATTAATTTTTCGTTTCACAAGGAAAACAAAATATACACAGAACCAATGAATTAATTCAAGCACTAAAATGCAAATACAGTATAAAGGATCCTTAAGTTTGGTATATACATGAAATGAAACGTCGCTCTGTTGTTTCGATTTTATGCTCTCTAAACTAAAGATACAACAAAACAACATAAATAATGGTATTTTTAAAAAATGGGAGGAAACGGTAATACTCTTAAAAATGTTCGCGGGCAAACACGAAATATCTCTTACTGATTCAAACTCCTCTCAATCATGTGCTCCAGAGATGAGCGTTCTACTGAAAAGCCATTGCAAGCTGCAGAAAATATTATATTCTACGACAAAAAAGACTCACCTTCATCCCAATCCAGATCTGAAGCATTAAAGAAAAAAAGAAAGAAAAAGAACTTCAGGTTTAATTCATCAATTTACACATAAAAATATGAAATATAAAACAATACGTAGGAGTAATCGCATGAACTAGAAGTGTAATATGACCATAGGAAGACTAATAAACAATTCAATATTGAATATCACGGAGTTTCCCTTTCTGGCACATACTGCAGCTCTATCCTCATATGTAGACACGATGACGATATTGCAATAGTTATAAATGACTCCTCGTATCGCATATGAGGAACGTTACTAGTGCATAAGAGAAAAAATCGTAACTAAAGGAAAGTATTCCGTAAACCTGACGGAGGGCGGATAATCCTTTTGGCAAACTGCAAGATCTGAAACATATTCGCATACAGATACCTGCTTACGGACAGACTATTCGTCACAATTACATCCAACGCATTACTTCGAGGATGTGAACAACACCGAACCACGTCAGATGCAATGCCACTCTGAAAACAACAGTTCCTACCAGTAGCAATAGTTACCTAGAGAGGACTACATCCAGGAGTTCATTAGCAAAACTGTCACTCATATTTCATCCTTTGACGCTCAATGGTGGCCATATCAACTCATTGGAGGGCAAAATATAGGTTTACGCTTTTTAGTAATATGTGGTGAACGAACACTGGCTTGTCCTGTGGAAAGACACGCCTTACAACCTGTGTTTGTCGGTGATACACGGAATCTACTCCGGGTGTTAAAAAGTAGTAGTCGTTTTAAAAAAAGGACGTAAGCTGCTGCTACAGATATCCAAGCAGTTGTCGAAACAATTCTCTACGTCCCTTTGAGCACCGTAGCTATATGAAGCGTGGACCTACAGCTTAATCTGAGATCCAAACCATGTAAGTGCCCATCGGAAATCGAACCGAGGTCTTCTTTTGAAGAAGTTAGTGTATCTAATAAAATTATTTTAAAAATGATACAAATATCGTACTTCAGTGTCTTACGATTACTCCTGCAGAGTGCTGCTGTTTATAATTTTCAGATAGCATATATGGATAATAACAACAATTTATTATCTCTAGCATTACTGGTAACTTAAGCGAACATATATGTCTTTGTTACTGTTACAATTAATACCGTATCACACATGCAATACTGAACACCACATATAATAAAACTTACATCTGGTCATATGCGAAGTTTGTTCAGCTTCCCTTTAATTTCTTAAGCAGTGGTCCTCAACACATTTGACCATAGTATTACATACACAGATAACTGTGACTTTGATGCACAACACTTATCGTATAAAATATTATTGGCAATTTTGTAATTGGCAAAATAAATTTTAGAAGTAACTATTATTAATATAATACAAAATGTGAAAAAAAGAAGGACTGGAACAAGAACTAAACTCAGGTCTCGGGCTCACCGTGTCAATGGGTTAACAACTACGCTATCCAGCCACCTTCGTGAATAGCCACACATTTGTCCATTCTTGAAGTCGGCACTCAAATACATAAATGTATAGCTGTTCAGGAAGGTACTGGAAAGCGTAGCGCTTAATGTATTAGCACGGTAAGTCGGAGACCCGGGTTCGATTCGCGGTCGTCTTGCTTTTTTCACATTTTGTACATCATTGAATTCGCATTTATAGAGAAGTTAGTGTTATATAAAATTAGCTGTTTCTTCTTCGACTTGTCACATAAAATTTACCTAATGAGTCCAGTATCTCTTGTAAAATATGTACCCTGTAGCTTCCATTAGCAATTATTAACTGAAATACTATTCTCAATACAAACGTAATTTACTTCTTGAAAATTCCATAATCTAAACATCTTGAAGCCACTATTGTCTTGACGTACTGAAGTACAGAAGGTTCTTCGGTTTACATTCAACCGATTTGGAAACGCTACTTTCACCTATATAGTTGCTCCAGAAAAATGAAACTCTGTGTCGTTATCATTGTGTTATCTCACCTTACAGAATCCAGTGTGTGCGCGGCTCTTTTCCATGCACATTTTTCTGTACAATCGAATATGAAACAGTGTCGCGAAAATGTTTAGCCATCGGAGTAACTACAGCTAAAGATTTCGTGGCTAGGGAAGCACTAATGGGCCCATGCAGAAATATTCGAAAACAAAAGGGGTCCGGTTCGAAGTTAAGAGTGAAAATGCCGCCTGAGATGTTTCGTAGAATTCGTCAACTGCGAGATCAGGAGAACCTACCACTTCAACGTGACACGATCCAGACATTATATTTGACATACTTCTGTCAGCCACAACATCTGCGGGTTCACAATTTTCTCAGGTGCCACACTAATGAACATAAATTTTACCGCCAGTGCAGAGAAAGCTTATCTCACGAAATCGTGACTGTCACTAGATACGACTGCAAGAGAAAGTAGGAGAAACAAAAAGTGAAGATGCTGTTTCTTCCAGGAGTCCGTCATGACCGAAATCTATCGAAAAGACATTCCTCGTTTATACGGAGCCTATCAGATGTGGATCCACATGAACAAACCGTCCATCATTCCCACCGGTTTTCTCATGACATGAAAAACCTGTAAGGAGGAATGAGATGGAATTCTTATATCTATACTCAATTGTAGTTTGTTGCAGAGGAATGAATCCTTACAGGATTGTGGCTTTTGTTTTTCATAGTGTAAATACTTTCAAAATCAGTCAGATATTAACCAACATTCCTTCTACAAATATTAGTTTGGAAATAGAAATTACTTTTCTATTTCACACATACCTACAATAACATTTGTCACGATGTTAGGCGATAGTCTATAATGCTGGTGATCCCATAGAACACAACAGGTGCTAAGGGTACGGCTTTTCATAGTGTAAATACTTTCAAAATCAGTCGGATATTAACCGACACTCCTTCTACAAATATTCGCTTGGAAATCGAAATTATTTTTCTATTTCATACATTCCTACAATAACATTTGTCAATATAAATATTTTACTCGATGAACTATGAATGCTTTCATTCTCGCTTAGTAACCTACAGGATAGCGCAGCATATGATCTCCAGCTCGTACAAATTACATTTACTCACATAGATAGGATAAAGTATGATAGAATGTTTTAGTATTTTTGCACCCTCAGTGTGGATAACGAAGACAAAGTTGATTTTTAGACATCAGACCACTTTCAATCTAGTCATTATATGACTATTTTTCTTTCTTCCTTGACTGATATACTGAGCAAAATATCTCAACAGAAAAAATGTACAGAAAGATTTATTTTGGTTTCAACAGATATCATGATTTAGTCGAATACCATGGACGAGAAATTATATGGAGAAATATGCTGTAAATGAAAAAGCTAAACACCTTTCTTAGCAGTGTATGGTCACAGCACGGAATTAATGGCAAAATAAAAAGCCCAAAATGGGCTACAGAACTGCAACATAAAAACCCAAAAATAGTACGTAAAATGACAAAATAAAACGAACGAATAAGAGCTTTTGAAAAAAAAGTACTAAATATTTAAAAAATATAATAGCCTATAATTGATTTATCAATCGAATAAAAAATAAGAATCTCAGAAATAAAATGTTTCATTTTGCAGTTAGTACTTCCAATTTAGAATTTTCAAAAACTTGCAAATTGTGCAACCCGTAAGGGATATCATCTAAGGATTCATTCTTTATTCTTCAGTTGTAACAATGAAACAAAATGATAAAACGCAAAAACACTGTTACACTTTATTCACACGCAGTTCCATTAGCAGTGGAAAAACATTCAAAGCAGAAGACATACTAAAATTACGTTGTTTTACACTATACTAAAAGTTTATTTTCACTTGAAAAGTTATTTCATATTTTTGTCTTCTGAAATTATTAATACTTTCTTAAGATTTTCAAACGAAAGACTGTCTCATATCAGAAAGAATTTGCTTTACATGTTAAAATGATCTTTCCACATCTACAGATGTCATTGGAGCATACTGGAAACAAGAAATCTGGGAAGGATTCATGTAATTTTCAATATCAGGATTCAGGTCATCAGCATCACCTTCCATAACACTAGCAATGTCGTTCAATTTTTGAAAATCTGGAAACACGGTCATACTTTTTCAATGTGCATCCTTGTATCAAGTACAAAATCAGATCATTGACAGCATGAATGAAGGTTTTCAAGCTTAGTAATAGCGTCCAGCAACTTTGCAAAATGTGTTGCAATGAAAGCTAGGTCCCCTTTCGAAGAATTCTTCTTAAGCAAACTTTTGCTATCTTAATTCAAGACGAATCATCCTCATCGAAGGCATCAATGATTATTTGATAGATTCGAAGTTCTCAGCATAATAGAGAACAATTGTAACCCATGTACCCTATCACGTTAAGACGGCTTGTGGTGAAAGCCGAAGTTTAGGGGTAGTTCGCTAAGAAACTTTCAGAAATCCCTTTTTCTTGCTGTGCAATTGAAGTACCATTTACTTTTTCCAAAACTTCTGATGCAATCAAATACCTTTGTGTACCTTCAGCCTCTTCCAATTACAACATTAGAAATGGAATAGCCTAGAATATCGCGTTTTATCAACTGGAATCCATATACTTTTGTTACCAACATTTTTACGGGTATCGTCAATAATTCTATTGTACGCGCTACCAACGTGTCTTTTTCAAAGATGAGACAGTTGTAACTTTTTGTTTTGTGTATTTCTTGAAAAGGTTTCTAGATGAAACATTTTCTAACTTCCATAAAGGAATGTCCGCGTTAACTAGCTTCACACAGTCATTCGGAAAACTGACGCGAAGTGGACTTTGTGAATATTCCAAGATTCTGAACTTTTTCACTAGCTGATTTGCATGTCCTTGCAGATTTGTTTTGCAATGCTTATATGGTGTGACACATAATAACGCTTCTTAGCAGAAGCCCATCGTTTCACATCATTTGTAAAACAGTACAGAACTATCTGTGCAAAACACACTACACTCAACTCACAAAATTTTCCATCTTTCCTGGAAAGGCCCATCCTCGGCATATTTTTAAACACTGAAATGCACACCAAAAGCATCTGTGTCACGCACGCCAAGGCTATTTCTTTAAAGTAAGCATCTCTGTTTATCTTTGTCATTTAAAATTCCAAGAAATGAGGACGTACTAGTATCCCCCTCCACATTTCAACGGTACTAAACTACTACTACTACTGCTACTAAACTACTACTGTTATCAGACACTGCGATCGCTTGGCCAGATAAGGAGTAGTCAAATATTTGGTGTACTGTCATTCGTGCGTGAATAAAAAACAGGGAAGAGAAAATGGGAAATAGCAACGAACTGTTTCTAAATTGTGAAATTGCACTCTTGCTGAATATACGAAAATTCCAATATGTGGCATTTTGCCATTAATTCCGGGATTTACTTATGATGAACAAAATATTATTGATGACAGCGTTTAAGACATTGCTTTTTCCCTAATTCTGTATGTAATATATATCTGGAAAACTGTGATCTAATGAACTTCACATTCTTGACCTCCTATTATGATTTATCTAGTTTCAAAACTTAGAACGTTTATGCTGATATCTTGCATTAAGTAACTTGTTTCCTATGCTTTCTTCACACATAATAACTAAATACTTACCATCCATACCATTAACTTCTTCGTACGCTCTTCGCTTGAGTAATGACGGGGATACATTATTAATGCTAGGCTTGTCAAACTCTGGCTTATTGGGAACGCGTTCATACAGAATACTACCATCTGAAAGAAGACAGAAATAACGTAAATACGAGATCATAGACGAATAAAAAACTTTCATTATAAAAATGGCTAAAATCAATGGAAAATTTTGTGCGCGTCTCAAAAGTTAACCACAGGCACCAAAATGAGCACGTTAATTTACAGGACATTCTATTTCAGCTTTCAGTGACCCACTTACAACGCACGTAGGCAAGAGAAGTTATTCACAGGAAAATGGGTTCTACACAACAGATGATGGCGGCCTTCATATACACAGCATCTCTAACCAGACAAGGGGATTAAATATTCAACGTCTTGAGTTCCATCTTTTCTTTTTCTTTCTTTCTTTCTTTCTTTAGGAGACGCGTACAGGATTCGCAGGAGACGTATCAAACTTCTGCTAGTCGTCAGTCGGTACATATCTAGACATCAGTTGCTTTAAGCATCGAAACTGCTACTAGAGACTTCACCCTGGTTCTCTCACCACGTATAGGTCTGCGCGGATGCAGATATCCGAACAAATAGCTTTCTTCGGATGCACTATTTTTATATTGTTTAATGATGGCGGATAAAATTGCGGATTCTAGAGAAAAGACCAGAACTCATATGATCATTTTTCGAAATATTTTAACTTCTGACTTCTTGTAGGAAAGTGTATTTAATGTTATTTCTGGTTAACAAAATTGTGTTTCGTTTGATTTTTTTTCTATTCTTTTATTTATTTATTTTGTGTGTGTGTGTGCGAGTTGACTCATTCTTCTCTCTCAATGATCTTTTTATCTTCTTTCCTTTTTTGCAGTTATGTCTTAAGTAACGAGATAAAAATACAGTAATGTGATCTTAAATTATTTGAGCGTATTACCAACCTGGCAATTTTCTCGTTTGAAATATCGAGAGGATCTTACGCAATTCTGTATTTTGTTACGTTAATTTTGTAATTTATGTCTACATGTTGTTAATTTAATTTTAGTAAAGCAAATTAATTTACAACTCGAAGTAATTGTATTTAATATGAACCTGAACTTGATCGATATACTATCATAGGGGTTACAGATGTACAAGATAGGTACTTACACTTACTATACTAGAAATTAATTTAAAATCAATTATTATAGAATATATAACTGTTACAGAACAATATTGTGTATATCTGTTATCTCATCTGTGGATATGGATAGAATGTTGCGGATACGGATAGAATGTCGCAGATACTATATTTTGTATCCGCTCAGACCTAGTCATGGAAGCAAAAATACTTGCTGGTAGCTCTGGTATTATGCAAAGCACAGGGTTCTGGTGCTGTTTTTCACTCTTAAGATATTTTGGAACAAGGAAGAATGACCGTTACCTAGACTCGAAGTTAGTACTAAGGAGCCGCAACTATTTACATAATGGAAAATAAAATCTAGTATTCTGCCGAGGTTATTCTCAAGGCTAAAATCAAACATAAGAATGAAAATAACGTCACATATGCATCGTTAGGTTTTTAAAGCATATAATATTGCCTTAAATGCATAAGTCGTAATGATTTCAGGTTGCGATATCTAACTGTTACTCTCTACAATTCACAGATGATTATATATACACATATAAACCTATTGAGAACTTTTTAACTTCACTTAACTTAAGATCCTTATTCGGCAATATACCACCCGCACCACCCTCCAAGTATAGGCAGAGACCACAACTTAATATCTGAATCACAATAAATATTCTTACCGGGTTTAATTAATCATCTCAATTCTCGAAAACCACCCTATTCTATGACCGCTGTCATTATCAAATGACCAAGATTAATCGAAAAAAAATGGGAGCAGTAAAATGTTTCCTATTTAATATTTAAGGTGTTTCTCAAAAGCTACTCCTCTAACTTAAAGACTGAAAAAAGGCGATCGGTCCATCAATTGAACCCGGTAATTTAGCTTTATCTTGCTTGTGCAGTACGCACTACGTTACTCAATGCGTCCTCTGACCAGCTGCATATTTTTACTCTTGAATTTGATGTTCGGACATTCAGACATGATCTGTACTGCAACTTCTGTTGTCTTTGAACAACACATTATTTAACACGCTGAACTATTTGATAGTTTGGAAAAAGTCGAAGATATATTAATGAAAAAAGAGCGAAGGAAAATATACCACTGAACTACTTACTGGAAAATTGTAACAAACAGAACTACAGCATTTAAAAAAAGGTACACTATTAGTACTTTCGCTAAAATACTTCATGATATACGGAGGGGAACTGAGGAGAAAAGAAAAATTAAATAACTGAGAAAAAGCTGTTGCGAATGTATGTGGGTGCCATGTTGAAATGCAGGCTCAGACGGTCACGTGATAGTGTCACCAGGTTGTAAGTGGATGAAGTTTATTGGAGAAAGACATAACACCAATATTTCATTTATCTAGGCTTTAGCCTCCCTGAAAACTTTCTACAGACATGCTCCAAACCTCAGAAACCTAGGACACAGTTCCTGATTCAACTTCCATAGTTTATCTTATTCAACAATTTCACATTTCGAAATTGCAATTAACTTTACAATCACAGGCACTGTCATAAGAACTTACATGCTCCCCCATATGTCAATCTTTCATGGGACACCTTGCACAACAAATACTCAGCTCATTACTACTTCAACTCTTTTCCTGGATTTGATTTATTCTAGCTATGTACATATATGATAAGGGAAGTAACATTTTAAATTTATTGTTCTTATTTCATAGCAATGAAAAGCAATAGATATTTTCCTATTAAATTAAATACAGATTAACAATTAAAAATTATAAATCCTGTATTGCACTGGCTTACTTCATTCTCTTCACGGAATATACTTACAGTAAGTTCAAGACGTTTAAAATTGCCAGGACAGATTTTTGTTCTTCTGAAAAATATATGCGCTATGGACTGAGTTTCAGTAATTTGTAAGCGTACTTCTTTTTTATTTGTCTAATATTAACTGTATTGTTTCGGTATTCCGTGACACACTTCTCAGCACACTTGAGCAACTGAAGTGCAATTCATTTCACTTCTTACAATTTTATCTTGCACTATTGCGTCTGCACGCTAAACGATGGTGAGGCCACAAAATCTGTTAATACGATAATGTAAAATCCTTGAATTCTCTTCTTTTGAATGTCTGGTGCTGTGAAAAACCTTATGCAGAAGATTTTTATGAAGACTCATAATTTTGTGCTAGTTGGTAGAAACCTTGCTCACTTTTAACAGACACTTTGTGAAGATGCTGTTACAATCTTGAATCTACGATAAACTTTAAGTGTACGATAAATGTTGATGATTACACACTTCTTGGATTTGTTAAATACATATAAATATTTACCTAATATTACGACGTAATTTGAGTGCCCAATCTTCTTCCGTTTAGCGAATTGACAGAAATCTTTTTCACTTGTTTGTGCTGCAAGGTCTCCTTGTGGTTTGTTGAAGTTTTGAATGGTTTACCTACCTTGCACATCATTGTTAACTAAGAACACAAAATAGTACAAGCTAAAATTCTAAGAAGTGAGAAGAATTACACGTCAGTCGCCTAGATCCGCTAAGGAAATTGTCAGGAAACACAGAAACAATACAGTTAATAGTACCTTAAATATTAGACGCAGTAAATAAAAAGAGTACGTTTACAAATTTTTATAAACATACGTCAATTCATATCCGTAAATAATAATCACTGAGTTCTAGATGGGGAGTTGGTGGAGAAAAAGATTAAGAAGAGACAAGGATAATTAATACACAGAAGAATCTTACGGAGGTTGGTAACAAAAATTCTACTCGATTAAATTGGCATAATTTAGAACCCAATGGAAGGAAATGGTTTTTCGTGGTGATGAAGCTTCCGGCTCTTAAGCCATAAAGTGAGACAGTGAATCAGTATTTGAAAATGAAATGAGATTAAAAAGAAAAGAATCAGTTTAATGTCTCACGATTATGTCCTATAGACTAAGGGAGACGAATGGTTAAAGTAAGTGAATCATGATGAAAGGACAGGTGGAATGAAAATGCGACAGAGAACGAGAGTAACCCGAGAAAACCAACGGACACGATGTTGTCCATCACAAACTTAGTAGGTCGGGAAACGAACCAGGGGCCCACACATCAGAGGTAAGCGCTCTACCACTGAGCCACCGTGCCTCCGAGTTAGTATCTGAGTTGAGTTGATTTTAGTTTAGCGTCCCGTTCAGTAGCGAGGCTATATGAGACGTGGACTTACTGATAAACGTGGAATCCGAACCACATGAGCTCCCGCCGGGAATCTATTTGAGTTAGTTCGATTATAGAATAAGTAACACAAAGTCTTTTAATTTTTAAAATAAGCAAGGGCGGTGAAGAATAGAGAGAATTAACTGGGTCGAACAGACAATAAATCAAGTAGTGTTAGGAAGAGTGGGGGAGATAATAACAATTTTAGATGTAACTGGGAAAAGGAAGGAACGTTGGCTGAGAAGACGTGTATCATGAGGATCATGCTATAAGGTATGTAGCATAAAAGAGAGAGTGTGGGCTAAAGAAGCTACAGTCAACAGAAAGTATTAAAACAGAAAGAAAATTCCTGACTGAAAAGGAAAAGTTAGCTAAGATCGAAGTACATGGAAGCTTCAAAATTTTGGGGAAGTGGCCTACAAACACTAGCAGAATGCAAATGATGACGAAAAAGCTCCAAGATCATACCAAGCAATATCAATGTGTTACACACATGAATAAAAATAGCAATGTACCGATCTGTATATGTCCCTACACTTACCTATGGGTGAGTCATAAGTACTAAGTGAGAAAGAGAAATAAAAATTACAGCAGTAGATATGAAATTTTTGAGAAGAGCTGCAGGAAAAACAAAGAAACAGGAATCAAACCATCAGGCAAACATTGAAACTTAAACCAATACAGCTGCATATTGCACAAGTTTAACTACGATGGCTTAGGCATACCATCAGGATGAAAGAGTACAAGTTTCCGAAACAAGATAGAAGGGTTAGGGAAGAAAAGACAAATTTGGAAAAGGGTTATAGAAGAGACTTCCAAGAGACACGACATCCAATGGGAAATAGTAGGATCTGGCGTACGAAAGAGGCAAGTAGCGAACTCTGAAAAACCTCGACCCTAAATGGCAGAAGAGAGCCAGAAGTTCAACTGTAACAATGTGAAATTATTTTTATCTGTACCTAAATTCACTGTCTTCTTAAGCTGCCATAAAGGCAAGAATAATTAAAATAAGCAACTCCTAAATTCACTCTTCTTAAGCTGCCATAAAGGCAAGAATAATTAAAATAAGCAAGTAGATAAAGAAAAAAATTAAAAAACTAATTACAGACAAAATGTCCCAAGAAATCTCACTGCCTCAAATCAAATTTATTTACTTAATATGTTCCATTCAATTAAGAGCTTTGTACAACAGACAAGTATCTTCACCTGGTCCTTTGGGTGGTCGCGGGAAGGCAATGTAGTCCGACTTTGGCAGTTTGTCCTTTTCCGTTGGAGCCAACCAATCTGGAACTGTTAAGTCGGCCTGTCCGAGAACAGTTGCAATATTCGTTACGCTTCCTCGTTCTTTTTTCCTGTACTTTAGTAATTCTTTCAGTTCCAACACTGACTTTCCGGCGATTTGTTGCTGACCTAGAACAAAAACAAAAATGAACTGTTAAATAATCCTATTCACTTCATATTAATACAATATTCATTTAGGTACTAATCTCTTATCCAAATATATGACACCAAATATAAATGAAATAAAAAGGAGATTCAGTTCCTCATCGCGAGCACCTTCAGATTCTTCGAGTTGAAAAATATAAAGAAGACTGGTAGGGTAAAAAAAGGATGCTTCTTAAATACAAAAATCTACAGATAAAACAGCAACTGAGAAATATAAATTACGAAACAAAACTTCAAATCTCCCAAACATGTACTTATTTCCTGTGACAAGAATAATTACTTGCATTTACAAACACAAACGTTATACACTGTTTCAACCCATGCGTGACATATGTGCCATCCTGTATAAGATGAATCATTTATCTTGGTATGCCCTTGTAACTTTTAAACTAATAGATAAAAAAAAAAAAAAAAAAACTGAAATTTGTAGTATACAAATACTGGCAAGTGGTCATTGTTTGACACTCCTCGTGATTCCACCAGGATAACAGTGTTGCTAACCCACATAAAGTTGTCTGTTTTCAAACAGCACTATGTTAGATTATCCCACATTTCAAATGTACGTGTTAAAAGAAAACTTAGAATGTTACATTTATCATTCAGTATCGTAAATTAAGGACCACCAGCATTACAAATTTTGGTAATCTCTACAGCAATAATAAAGCAAGTGAGACAGACGGGGCAATGAACATCCAAAGTACTTTAGTGTCTAATATTATAATCATGATATGACGGATTTCGAATGAATACAAAGTTACACGGGGTTGAAAATTTGACTTTTTTCAAAAGCCTTTATTCCGATAAACTGCTTAAGTACCCTATACAATTTCATAGATGGTTTTCAATAGACTGATCATGCAGCAAATGAATTTTGTTTTAAGCATGAACTCCATAAGCTTATTGAATTAAATTACTTAAAAATGTCATTATTGTAAACAGATTAACACAAATGAAGCAAAAAAAGTATTTTTCGTATATACCAGTATATACAACTCACATCTGATGCATGAACACTTACTTTTTAATTAAGTTTTATGCTAAATTATATTAGAATACAACTATATCACAAAATCATTCTTTAATTACTCTCAGAAGTTAGCACCAACATAAAACTTAACTATAACCACTTTTTTAGTTAATAGTACAATTGACAACAGTGATAGTCAAGTGGTAGCATTTATATTTTTCATTTCTAAGTATTAAATTGGCTGTATATATTATATATATATATACTTACATTCTTGTTTCACGGCGGGTATATTAATAGGCCAAAATGGTGCCCGAGCTGCATGCCGAGGTTGAACGATATGACGACACAAACGACGGGAGATTCTAGTCAGAGGTGTGGTGCAGAGATAAAAGGCAGTTCGTGTTTTCATGATTGGTCGAGGTGATCCAGATCTGATGGCCAGTCCATGTGCCGTAGCATAATGCCTTGCCAAATGCGCTTTTAACTTAAATTCCTGAGAAATAAATAAAAAATTATTGGCCATTGAACAATGTGAGAAAGAGTACATCGAAACTAATTCACAATTGTGAATAGTTGAAGCAATGTAAGATACCTTCATTTCTTCATACTTTCTCCTTCATCTCTTCTTTACTAACGTATTAAGGAAATCGAACAGTTTATTTTAAATATTTTTATGGAAGGTCCTCAAAAAAACTACTTTACTTTATATTTCGCTTATCATTATTAAATACAAACTGTTAGCAAAATAATGGGAACACCAGTAGTTTGCAACAATAACACTGAAGTTGTGAGTACATCGTCTGGTCATTATTCATGGAATGTTACGGGACAATCTATAATACGCTATGTGAGGTGGAACAGAGACGTATATTGAAGCAGGTAGACCGTGGTGATGTGAAATGGGAGGCCTCACTGAGTGCACGCTTAATTGGACCAAGTGTATCTAGGGTTGTCAGTGTGTTAGATATGTCGCTAGGAAGAGTGCTCACGGTGATGATAACGTACGGAGTGATGCCAAATTGTGAGTGCACGGTTAATTGGCCCGAGTGTTAAGTGACTGCAGATTCAATCGTACCTGGATAATCACAGTCCGACGCGAGTTGCATAAAATGAACATCCACGATTGGTTGCAATTTCCAAACCACTGATCATAGCCAACAACGCTTTAGCGTGAAGAAAATGGTGTTGAGAACGTGTGAAGTGCACTGCCGATTATTCAGAACTCACAATATAGCCTGATGAGTCCTCTTTCACCGTATTTCCAACATGAGGCCACGTTTATGTATGGCAGACATCCAAAGATACTCCGAACTGTCTCCTCCCTAGTGTGAAACACGGCAGGGCTTTATGATTGTGTTGGCGCGGTTCTCTCATATTCTGTGGGGCCTGGTTACGCTAACAGGACGCATTATTGCCCCTGATTAAGTGAACATTTTAGATGACCACATGCATCCTATGGTCCAGACGTTTCCGGCCAATGGCTCGATTTTCTACAACAATGCGAACACTAGTTCACAAGATCACAACACTATTGAAAGTCTGTCAATTCCTGAGTTCAGACTTTGAAGCAGACCTCCTTCTCCACTCTCGCTCACGAAGCTGAGCATTGCACTGCATAATGAATGGTACAGCATTCTTCAGCAAGTATCATTCATAGCATATATTCCTCCATTTCACGACGAATTAATCTATTCTGCAGACTAACAGTGGTCCCACGCAGTATTAATAAGGTAAGAAGCATTTTCTTTAAGTATTTCCATTATTTTGATAACCATCTATGTGTAAACAAAGTAAAGATTACACTCCATATTTAATATTTCATGCAATGTTTCAGATTTAATTAGCATCCTGAAGAACGGTAGTGGTTTCCTACATACAATTAGAACCATTTCGGGAACATACAAAACTTATCCACGAAGCGTACGAAAAGCAGACAAAAAAGACAACCATAATATGTATAAAGATTTATGATTATGTTAGTTTTCAGAATTATTATTCTACAAAGACATATATATTTATTTTTTCTTCTAACAAATAATCTACGAAGAAATTATGAGCAAGATGAGTACAAACTATAAATAATACAACCAATTTGACGAAACAGAATGAAACAACTTACCTTACCGCAACTAATTATGCTACACCTATGTGGTCTATGTGATGTCATACTTCCCCCAATTCGTTCTGTAAAGGAACATGTTAATTATGATTATGTTACACACCTACTAACTAATATATCTTTCAGTTTCGCTGAGAAGGTAAGGCGCACCAATTAAATTTGTAACACAATAATACAGCTTTTCATATATGTATCTTTGAAAGGCATATTAACATGTATTTGAGAATATCGAAAGGAATCCTGAAATGTGTTGTGCGACTGTGAACATATTTATACTTTGAAAAATTCGGTGGACAGTGATCCAATAATTTCATCATATAGCTAATATCAAGATTTCAGATTAATCGAAACACATAATATTCTTATTTTCAATATAGAAGTAAGGATGTTACCTCACTTTGTCTTCCTCTTTTGTTTCATTACTGAAAACCGTATTGCGATCTTATGATTGCCACGTGGACGCTTAACAACTACTTTTCTGCTTTTTAGCTTTTCTTATTCCCACTTCTTGTCTGAAGCTTTTAGCGAAAGTACTTATATAGTGTACCTTTTCTAGTGTGTGATTATGTTTCCACAGCTTTCAAGTAAGCAATTAATGTTCCATTCTGGCTTGTGGATAAATATTTATATATAAGTCGTCGAGTTAGGTTGAGTATTATATAATGCATGCTGTTTTAATATATTCATATGAATATATTAAAACAATATGCATTATATAATACTCGACTTCACTCCTGTGTACAGAAATAATTTTAGTTCAACAAATATATGCATATAATTTCTCGTAATTAGTTACATCTGCATTACAATAAAACAAATATGTTTTAACAACACAAAAAGGTTCCAAATATCTTAATGGAAAACTACACTTTGCAATATATATATATATATATTTTAATTGAAGACTCATGCTCAAACTGGCTCACATTCCTAATGATATCGTAATGAGAAAGTTAAAAAAAGAGAGAGAGAAAAGAAAGAAAAAAGGAAAGAAAGGAAAATAAAAGCATTTTTTGAGAGTATTGTAATACTTCGAATATTAGGTCCGAGTTAAATAAAACATGATTATTATGTACTACTTACCTTCATCAGACATGCTCCCCGACTTTTTCTTGTGATCTGCGTCATTTTCGCCTAGAAAGAAATCATTCTGTTATTCAAAAAGAATCAGAATTCCGTCACACAGAACATCTACTCATGAAAAAGTTTCACAACTTATGAAAAATGGATTAAATCTTTTCCAGACGTGATCGTTTCCCTGTAATCTAGCCATTTTAATTTGATCTTGAAGAAAAGAGCACGTTTAGGTTGTGAAAATGGTCGAATAAATTAACCCTGAAGATTTTTGTTGTTGCTGCTGCTGTTCTTGAGCTATGACTTACGAGGGCTGTTGGAAAAGTTTCTGCGATCAACATAATAATAAAAAAAAAAAAAAAGAAAAAAAAGAAACTCTGGAAATTACTTTCATGTTTTTCAAAGTATTTACCTACAAGATAGATACACTTTTGCATCCGTTCAAACCAATTTTAAAAGCATTTTCCAATCTGAGGCTGTTCGGAATGTGTCAACAATAGCTCACCACGCATCTTATTTTTCATGTCTGGGAATAAAAAGAAGTCTTTAGGTAGTAAGTCAGGTGAGTACGGACAATAAGTCATTAATTCAACATCTTTACTGAACATGAAAATCAACAGCTTGCTGTACCGAGTGGGAACTAGTGCTGCGGTGCACAAGAATGATGCGGCGATTTGAGTTTGTTTTACGTAATTGACTGATGATCTCTGGCAAACAAATTTATATCACTTCGCACTTCGATCTTCTGAAGCTATAGTTGTCACTTGTTCGACATAACCAAAGAAACAAGCAACAATTTGCTTGGAAGTATTCCTCGAACGAACCAATTTTGTTGGCTTGGACTCACATTGAAACACCGAACAGTGGATTGTTGTTTCAGGTTCATATGAACGGATCCAACTTTCGTCCCTTATAACGATGTAGTGCACCAAATTTGACTTACCGCAGTTGAATCTTATGAGCATTTCTTTACATCAATTGACAGGAGCGTTTTCGAACTTCGGTCAAGTTGAGTGGGATCTAACGGCTTAAAAGTTTCCATACGTTCAAGTAACCACGCAAATTATATGTATTGCTTTCATGTTAATGTTCAAGGATGCCTAAATCTCACGGTGTTTCAAATGCCGATCTCCCTCAATTATTTCACACAGCGTATAAACACTAGAAACAAACAAACAAACAAACAAACAAAAAAAAAAAAAAAACGTAAATGTACGACCTTCTCGAAATTCATCGAAGAAATGTGCACTCTCGCTGGAATTAGGAAAAACTTACCTCTAATATACTGGATGATGCTTTATCCCCCAAAATCAAACCAAGTCACTTGATGCTTTGTTTCTCTGTTAAACTACATTTGAAATAATTAAAATCACTGACCGAAAGTGTTAACGAGAAATTTCAATTTCTCACGCAAAGCTATTTCTTCAAACTGTTGAAAAAAATAAACTAATACACTTAAACAATCAAAGACAATGTAAACATAGAAAGGTACATTCTGAATTTTATAATAGCGATACACTAGCGCCAATGTCAGTAGTAATTTGAAGAAACTTTTCCAGTAGCCCTTGTACATAGAAATGTGGAAATAAATTAAAACAAGGAAGAAAAAAGACGAATTTGAATAAGAAACTACTGATATAGCTATTTGTCATGACAAGATACTGCAAGTCATAATATTTCTAACTGCATAATCTGATTTGTTAAGTTTAACTGTCTGTACCATCTTTGTTTGAGATTCAGTACCCTGAAATTGTCTTTCACTCTTTCCCTTGCTATAACAGACTGTCTACTAAAATTCCGAAATGGAGCTTCGTGACTTTTTGGTGGCCTTTTCTTTACCAAATCATAAAAAATTTCCCAACATTTTCAAGAGCGAATTTGAGTGCGAATTAGGCCGAATTTTCACCCATGCGATAGAAACGTACTTTGCTTGCGATTTGGTAGCGTCTAAACCCGACCATAGACGTTTTTGGTGGTGAATTTTGACGTTTTATAGAACAAAATTTTCCAATCTGCATTTACATTTGTAGTTACAAAAAATCGTGACCTAAAAGCTAAATTTCGTGACTTTCATGACCGTTTTCTGATTTTGTGACTTTTTCGTGACCGATATACACCTTGTATAACCACTTTTTTTGTATATATTTTAAGTAAAACATATGAACTCGAAGTATGGGATAAAGATGTAGCCTTAAAAAACCGTCTAAATACAGATAATGTTGAAAATGCTATGAGAAAACGTAGTGATTAATTAAAAAACTGAAAACTGATTTTGTCTATATCGTTTCATAATCGAAATATGCTGATATACTTTCGGGAAGGTGGTGGTGTACAAAACAAAAGCATTCTATATTTAATGGAAATGCTAACCAAACTGCTGGAATGTATATGTTGTTGAAGAACAATATTAAAATGTTTGAACGTAATTTTCTATTATTAAAGTATTAGTTGTTATTTTTAAGACCATACTTTTATAGTCTTAGACATTATAACACATTTTGGAGGCTTAAAAAAAATAAATAAATAAATAATAATAATAATAATAATAATAATAATAATAATAATAATAATAATAATAATAATAATAATAATAATAATAATAATAATAATTTACAAAATCTCCTGCACACTGGCTATTTAAAATATTTTTTTAGAAACACCTGAAAATTGAAATAAACTATAGTAGTGTTTGTTAACATTTTCTGCAATAAATTGAAAATATGTGTCCATAAAAAGTAATCTTGCTTCATTTCTATTATTACGCAATTATTATTTATTATTACTAAAATATCCTTACCTATCCTAGATGGAACCTTCAATCCCCCATATTTCTTCCAATACAGCCAACAATTGTGGCACAGTTTACACTGCATATGAGATGGACCCCACGCATACCATTGGCTAGAAATTGTAACTGAAATTAAAAGAAAAAATACGGTAGTATTATACCCTAGTAAACAAATACTTCCGCTAAGCTACAATAAAATGTACTTGATCTATTCATAAAGCTACTATTTTACGAACTTTCTCATACAAACACACCAGATTTGACTATCTGAGATCTCTGGCAAGGATGCGCCTAAAACATTAGTTAAATTGGTTCCAATGAAAATTGGCCAGACCAACTTACAAAAGTAAGCGTACTTTAAAACAAACAAACAAAAAACTTATAGATTCCAATACACAGATTCCTAATGTAGTAACCAATTATACACACTTATCTACAAAAACAATGACGACTTTATACATTGTTACATTTCTTCAGCCTGTAACGACGGATGCTATTTTACCTCCAGCGAAAAACTAAAAAAACGGTTCTTTGGTGCGGTGTTAACAAATAAGGACCTGTTATTATTTTTCATTTTCTTTTCTTTAACTTTGCAATATAAATCAGCTCGATATTTGTTTATAAATTTAATGCCACATTCACTACAAGGAAAGTCAATGCGTGAAGAAAAAAATTCAATCCACTGTATCTCAATAAATCTCTCAAGACTATACTACTTCCAAATTTCTAGCAGTTTAGAAAGAACATGAATGGAAAGGCGTAGATATAAAACACAATAGAACTGTATCACCACCTTCTGTATTTTTGAAGAACTTGCTTTTCTGACTGAAGAACTTTTGAAGAATGGGCAAGTCCTCTCTCGTTCTCTTCATTGATCTTCCAAAACAAAAGTAAGAGATCTTCTACAACGACTTCTACGAAATTAAGATGATCACGGATACTGATGGATGTTCAAGTGTCTGACATACATTCGTAAATTAGTCTTAATAGCATACGAACAACGGTGCTGAAATGCGACCAAGTTCGATGATCGACAGCTGACCAATTTACGGAGTAATAAGTAATGCATGACTTACAGGAAGATTCAGGTTTTACAAACCTAAAGCCAAATTAGCAATTTTATTATATTAAGACGGATTGTCACATGGTGGAAACTGGAATGCAGTACCCTGTAGGCTATGAAAGCTAGTCTTTCGAATATATATATGTATCTCTTCTTTCTTTCGGAGACAAAATCTTCGGATTCATATTTTTCATGAAAACTAAACTATTTCATCATTACAAAGTTCAACTTTGAACGGAATCCCAGTTTTTGTTTCCAAGTTTCATTGCACTGACTCAGTTGTTGCAAGTCGGTGCCATTTCGGTCCTATCTTAATGCCTTATACTAGGTATACCCGGCAGGACATTGATCTCATGCATTAAAAAAAAAACATGGACGAAGTTTAAAATTTCGAAGTGATCATAAAATGTACAGCTGGATGGCTCTTCTTAAAGATTTTTCACAGAGATCCCTATATTAAATAATAAGAAATGATATAGTTATTAGTCCGAATTAACATTTATCGAAAATTCTTGAATGAGGAACGACAAAGAAGTTCCTAAGAAACTCCATAAACAAAAAATCGTTAAATGTAATTAAAAGAAAATTATATTACGCACTGATAATACTGATTAAACTAAAAACTGAACTCTCAGAAATTAAATCTGTAACGAAGAGAACCATTGCAAAAGCTGTCTACCTCACAAGCTTTTCATGTAATAACGTCCAACGTCCCAAATTCTAAGAACGAGCATCCCTGGCATACAGCCCAAGTAGAAGTATTCCCAGCCAGATCAACTAGGAAATACGAAGTCAACGCATCGGCTTCTAGCATCAAATACTTCTAGCTTTCTGGATCGCTTGATTCAAGTAGACTTTCAATTCATTCATGATGATAGATGAACACAGAAAAATATGTCCGCATCCTCGAATCAAATCCTAAGTCACGCGCTAACCAACTACTACCTACATTAAAACATAATTATTATCTTATAAATGTTACGATTTTTACAATTTTGGTCATAGTGAAAAGAAAGAAAGAAAAAAGTGTCAGTCCCCTTTTAGACGAAAAACAAAATGGAAAATTGTATTTTTGAATACTTGAAATTCAATACTATCAATGAAACAATGCGAAATACTCACCATTACATGATTCACAAGCCTTTCCACCGATCGTAGCATCACCATTACTACTGCCATTAACTATACCCTTGTTGTTGTTAATTACAGCTGGATTTGGTTTATTACTGGAACAAGAAATTACACTTATTATTCCTCTTCCATTAAATATTAAGCAAATATGTATTCTTACTACTCCTAGTAAAGGTATGTGTTTACACAGTCCGTCAAAGCAGGTAGCATAAAAAATGAAATAGAGGACAGAATAACTATAATCACATGTTATTATTCTACATACATCGATCCTCTTTCGATACATGGGTGTAGAATGTAAAATCCCCTTCTGAAAGTCTTGTATAATTCTGTTCGGTTCACTGATAGCGGCCTTCTGGATATCAGACATGGAGTCAAACCTCGGCCTCTTTTTACTTAAATCCTAATTATTTTCATGTCCATTTCAACAATCTGGCACCTTCTTCGGAGGACTTCACCCCTGAATGTTTAAATCGAGTCTTCACATAATGGTTTTCTTCATTGGTTGACAAATACAATTTAAAGACATTGCTGAAATCCTGTAACTCAAATTATCACTCGCAAACTGTTGCGAATAATAAACGTATTTTCTATTCTTCCACATATATAAAGATTCCACTCTCCTTCATACGTTACTGTTGTCAATTACTAAAACAACACTTACGAAAATTTTTTGAAAATTTTCGGCAAGAATGAATGTATATTCACGACACCACTATAGTTATTTATTTATTATGGTGTTGTCTTTATTTTGGTTAATTCCAGTCTTTCTCAAGCGATCACTGATCAAGGTTTAGTTTTGGCTTCCAAGTCCTAATGTAGTATGATTCGTAAGTGGTGTTTTCGATTTAAAGTTAGTCTTATGGAGCAATTTAACCTCATTTATGATGTGTTTGCCTGAAGACAAATGTTTTAATAACCTAGTCTTATGGAGCAATTTAATCTCATTTATGATATGTTTGCCTGAAGACAAATGTTTTAATAACCACGACACTGCCTGTTGTCTTTCTTTGTTTTCATTCCGACAACTTTGTTTACATTGGCAAACTGCAGGTACGTGCCTGAAGAACTGAGACTATCTACAAAATAATTTTTGTATTTCGTAAAGTTGCTTTCTAATTTCATTGATAATTTTTGCGCTACTTTTAAAACCACACCTGTTGACAACTTTCCGAAGTCTGTATGAAAGTTTAGGCTACAAAGGGAGTAAAATTCATTCTGCTGAATTATCGTGATCGTTTACTACTTATATCTCAGTTCTACAGGCACGTATTTGGCAATTTGCCAATCGTAAACAAACTTATATCGGAATAACAAAAACAAATGTTACAACAAGAGTTAAAGAGCAAATGAGAGACGCCAATGTTCCAGATCAGGTGGTATCAGGATTATGAAAGCATTTGTCTTGAGACAAGCCTATCATGAACTAGGTTAAATTGCTCTATGAAACTTGCTCGCAAATCGAAAACGCCACTTACAAATCATATACATTGGGACTAGGCAGATGAAACTAAACCTTGATTACGGATCACTTGAGAAAGATTACAATTATATCATTAAGTTAGGCAATACCACAATGAATAACTAACTACAGTGGTGTCGAGAATAGAAATTAAAACTTTCATACTTACCGAAAATTTGTTGACTTTTCATAAGCATTGTTCTAATATACTGATTGGCAAGTCTGATCTAAGAAGAAGAAATGAATCCGTGTATACATGTGGAAGGAATTAAGTTTATTACAATTTCTGAATATGCTTTAATTCTGATAATTTGAGTTATACGGTTTCAGCAATGTCTTTATGAGGCTGTATTGGTCAAACACTAGGGAAAATCATCATGTGAAGACTCGATTTAAACACTCAAGGGTTATGTCCTTCGAAGAAGATACCACATTGCTAAAATAGGAATCAAAGTAATTAGGATCTAAGTAAAAGGAAATATATGCTAGGTACGTGAAATTAATTTTCTTCTTTGGGAATGATGGTGCATAAAATGAATAATTTAACATACTCTGCCCCGTAAGTTTGGATTTAATCTTGGGGAACAGAAAGACTGATAGGATATATATATATAAAGTGCTTAACGAGAATAGCCTTGGGACAAGGCGTGTTGTTATCATGGATGAGGAGTCATTCGTAAGAATCACGAATTACAGGTCTAACACGTCGCAATCTTTTCAAGAACTGATTCATGTCTTTGTAAACTACTGCTGTGATGGTGTCACCACCGAATATGAATTCTTTGTGAACCACACCTCCCAAGTCAAAGACCACCACCATCATCATCATCATCAAGTGTGACTTCTGAGGGCGCGTTTTCTTCGGCTGTTGAGACCTTTACCGAACCAACCTGCTAACTGGTGTTTTGTGAAGGCATGTACGTATGAAAAAGTGACTCGTTACCTGTTATTATCTTTTTGAACAAACCTAGGTCCTTGTCTGCCATTCCACCAACTCATGACTCGCACAAACTCGCCATTCTTCTTCTCATCAGTCAGTGTGTGGGGTACAAATCGGGGACAAAGTTTTCTTTTCTGAAGATCTTGTTTTACAATTTTCCTAACATTGTCTTTTCCAGTGTTCAGGTACTCGGCTATCATCCTTAGTGATTGGCAACGATTTTCAAGCAATTTCTGTCTCACCACTCGATTTGTTCTGCAGTTCGAACAGTTGTCAACTGTCACTTCTAAGGTCATCTGTGATCCTCCTGACCATCACGGGACCGAGAATACCAGTTGAAAACATGAGCTCGAGAAAGTTTCAATCTTAAAACTTAGTAGACGGATTGTGTATTTAATTACTAAAACTTCAAATTACATTCTATAATATAAGCATTAAAAGTGTAATTTATAAAATATATTCTTTTCCTTGCTCAAAGAGTAACTGACTTTCTTATTTTCTACCTTAATACTGGTGGATCTCCTGTGTATCATATTAAATGTTAGATTTCCTTAATGCACATGAACACTTCACGTAATATGTTTTTAATAGTGTGTAATGATATAGAAACACACTCACTTAAAATAATGACGCATCACAAAAGAATGAGGAATCGATACGTTAGTTAGACAATCAATGCAATCCTTAAATTATAAAGCTGTCATATTTGAAAATAGATTCCCCTCTATATCTGACCAAACGTTAAGCAAAGTGGCTGTGGTATACTCGTTGTGTGATAACGTTTTCACTAGTTTCTTGTAAGTAAAAATTTTGTATGTTTGCAACCTCCCTGGTTTGATAGTCTTCTAGGTGACTTACGACTCTTGAAATATATAACTTCGTGTTACTAACAAGCCTCTAAATTAATATATTTAACAGAACTAGAAATGACAAAGTGAAATTAAAACGGCTCACTAAATAGTTATTGATTTCCCTTTCTTTCAGAGTGTGATCTCTGACTAGGATAATGACGCCCATACTTACTAATTAGGAATGTAGACTTGTTTTAATTTAGATTCTGCTTCGACAGCCTTCACCCTTTTTTGTTGTACGTATCTATCAGTGGTCTTCCACATATAATAATATTCGATTATATTTTTCAAAGTCTTCCACGGTAGCTAAAAGAAAGAAAAAATGTAACATTCGATGAAATATGCACAGAATTTAGTGGGATAACGAGCATACATACAGTATATAGTAAATGGTAAACTTCAAGACTTACGAGATTTTGCTTTAAGGCTCAAACAATTCTGAACACAAAGAAGCAAGAAAACCTGATTTATGTTTAGGCTAAAAAAAACGTTTATATATAATTTAAAACTACAAGCTGTATTTTCATATTTATAAGCTAACACCGGCATATACGAAAACAAATTACATGAATATCTAGTCAGAAATTTCAATAAAAATAATTTAACTTACAAAATCCTGCCTAATATCGTTAAAATCCTTTCCATATTTTTCCAACGCTTCTTCAAAAAGATTCGCTTCGGACGCCGACCATTCTTCCATTTCATCACGACAAAGTACAGGTCCCGTAGATGGAACTAACGAACTTATTGCATCTGCAATGTTGTACCCATGCTTGTGTAACGTATCCATAGCGTGGAACTGAAATTAAAAATATATTTGTATGTATTTTCATTTATATAGTACCTGTTAAAATTAAGAATCTTCTACACAACTTCGCTGTGTACTTTGTTCTTAAATGGATAATTACAATATTTGCACAAGCGTATTGTGAAAGGAAAACCAGAAAATGACTATCATCATCCTTGATACTCAAAAATTCCAAGTTAATAAAAGTGACGCAAACATCTAAAAGAAAAAATGCAGAATATCTTACGAGTTTTTTCATTTGTGATTCTCATCCCTAACTCTTCCTACATCTTGACAGTGTTTTAAGAATTAGAGAGCAAAGTTTCTCCATAAGGAGCATCAAAGTTTCCCAAGGTTAATACTGAGCAATTTGTGGTCTATGTATCAATAGAAGATAACGTTCATAAAGAGGTAATAAATGTATGAAAAATGCTCCAGTAAGTGCAAGTCTCACAAGCGTGGAATTCACTTCATTAAATTTCATACATGATCCAAAAGGGGGAAACTATAATAATTTAATTAATAAGAAACTATTAATTATTATTTTCCTCTGAGGCGGACTTTTCGATCACGTTATGCATTTCTAAATGGACTGAAAGCGAGTGTTGAAGAAAGAAAGAAAAAAAGGATTGTAAGTTACACAAATAAAATTTAAACTCATGATTTCCGATGGTTCCTTATGTTTATTCATTTGTAATTTTAAACGTTATATTCTTCAACCTTGTGTAGAATATTTTAAAACTTTCCGCTGATTGGCCATTGAAATTTAACATTTATTTAATTTCTTTTGTGAATAGAATATAGGACTTTCCAAATAGGCCAGGTTATTCTGAACAGGAATACACATTCATTCAAATTTTATAGGAGACAGAAAACTTATCTTTCTTCAACGGAAATAACTACTTAAAATTGTCTTCTGTTATTCATCGGAAGTGATAGCGATAATGATAATTTCAAGGATAAGTGATCATATATTACTTTTCGAAAGTAACTTCAATTTTAGTGAGGCTTGAAGTTCGAGAACTGGAACTGAACAAATATTAAAAATAATTCTTTGAACAAGCAACATACTAAAATAACTTTTGAAAGTCTTAAATAATTAATTGCTTTAAATATATTAATATGCTCAAGACTATTCTTAGTGCAACTGAATGCAAGAATAAGCAACAACATTGAATAACTTATTTCGAACTTAAAAGGAATTTAAAACATGTGAGAATTTAACGTATTAAATAGTACAGTGTTATGTGCTACTAGAAAACATCTACAACTAATCTATCGTCTTCCACTTTGCTATCAACCTAAATTGAAATTTTGTTTGTATTATTATTTGCTCCTTCATGAAGATTTATAAAGCAAGAAACAACAGGAGTACAATGCTCTACAGCAGTGATGGGCAACTTATAACGTACTGTGGATCAAGACAAAATAAGAACAATATTTGGAGTCACTTTACATTTTCCTTTACCCCCGAGGCGGTGGTTCACTGCATGTTCGTAAGTAACACATCTGCATAATTTTTGTTCTATTTTGGGTATCCTGCTTTTTGTTTCATGTCTCCAAGCTAATTAGGGCTTGAGCTACGAACATTTAAAAATAACTATGAAATCTGCATTTTCCTAGAAATCGGTTTGGTAATCAAAACGTTAAGGAAATCATTTTTTCAATTAAAGTTCAAGCCTCGATTCTGATATATTATGATGGCCCAGCTTCTCTCTCCCTATTACAGAGTTAAAAAAATAAATAAATAAAAATAAAGTATACACTGTTTCATTTTTATTCGTGGCCCAGATGAAACACACTCCGCACAACACATTTTAAAACGAGAATAAGATTATTAGTTTAATCAGTTTATACAACTAGTATCTTAATTATTTCAACCTGAACACGAGACCATGGCATTAAGAGAAATAGTATTAAATTTATAATCCCTGAGCTATATTCAAGGATACTAAGTGTAACAAAAAGAAAAAATCCAAAATCGATAACTTACTAATGTAATATCTCGTGATGCAGCAGCAGCGCTCATATGAAGGCTGGGCTGTTTTACTGAACTTGAGCAGTCCAACGCACGAGCGAACGTTCCTACGGACCTGTAATACATCGATAAAATGAGTATTAATGGGTGAATTAAATATATGACTAAATATAATTTAGCTTAAAGCACAACTATGTATTTAACTACACGAAAATAATACAACTTTCTTCAACTTCCACATATGTTAATTTTTTTCACAACTACTGCACTTATTCTACATGTATAACGGGTAGATTTATCTTCATTTTCTTAATTCTGTTCATGTCTCGTATTACTGATACAAACTAATTTAAAGATTAATGGGGTCCAGTGTCTGATCAGAATTAATTAAATGAAAGAAAATGTAAATTTCGTTAACATCAATAACTCATCCTCTAATATAAGGAACAAGGGAAATAATAATAAATTTCATGAATGGATTGAATTTAAAACCTTACCACTTCAGCCAATATTCACGGATTGCATCTTTTAAGCCTTCACATATTTTGTGCCTGTTATCTTGTTCAAAATTACCGTTTACGCTCTAAATCTGATGATGATGATTGATTTTGACTTTAACGCCTCTTTCAGCAGCGAGGCTATGTGAGACGGGACCTACTGATTAACGTGGAATCCGAACCACATGAGCTACGGCCGGGAACGAACCTAGGTCTGCCATAGCATCCTTGAATTTCGAAAATAACTTGATCGCTTAGGTCTAGACTCATCTATATTTAACTGTGGATTTTTTTTTTTAAATATGACCTACATATCCTCCTTATTATTTTAATTTTTAATACATCTATAAAATTTTAGTTTCCGTTATATCATATGATGTATTATTTTCTTTTTAAAGCTGCGTACGTATTACTCTTGGCTATTCATTTTTGATGTTCTGTACATGTTTCTTTTATCCCGGTTGCGACTTCTAGTGATGAAATTAAATCTTTTAAGTTTCACGTCCCACGGTTATATCGGTTAGGCTAAAGGAGACGGTGATGATGAGTGATGAATGGAATGGTGGAATGAAGAAAGTGGGAGGAAACGGGAGAACCCCGAGAAAACCCACGCACACGGTATTTGTCCACCACAAAGTTCACTTGGCGGAGGCTGGGATCGAACCCGGGACCCTAAGCACCAGAGGTGAACGCTCTACCACTGAGCCACCGCGGCCCCTATTTCTAGTGATGAAATGTATAGTTCAATATATACTTTATTACTAGAAACAACAACTTGGTACATGCCAGTATTTTGCATTTGCTCGTGAATTTACAATGAACGACAGTACAAGATGTAACAACAGTAATTCTGTGAAACAAAATAATCAAAGATTAATGGAGATTTAGCAGATGCAGTTCGGGACAATTGGGATAGTGTTTAAGTACTTTTAAGTTTAATCTGTTCATAACACAACGCACCATAAAAAGTTTCAGTAGGATAATTAGGGGAAGTACAGTTGAAGTTTATAATAAACGATGTTCTGTAAATGGTAAGAAAATGGTGAATTTCTGAGATAGAATGATATATATATATTTCATGCTTACTTTGTTAATTGATCGCTTTGTAGGATATATTAGTAGAGTACTAAGATTTATTTTCAGATAGTTTGCGTCTGTCTGATGGCAGTGTTTCCAGCCAAAAAAATTAATTCCCGATTTTAGGTGAAAGATTCGGAAAATTTACCTTTTTACCCCTCTATTATTTCCCTCTTACTGGCTACATTGGAACAAACATACCACTATCTGAAAGCTTCCTCTTTGGCCTACAGAACGCACCATAAGTTTCAATAGCATAATTAGGGAAGTTGTAGCCCTGGTATATCCAGGATGTCTAGCAAATTTCTCTTAGCAATTTCCTGATATTTTCCCGACCATTTCCATATTTTTTCCGACCTAAGAAAAAATCGTAAAGTTAAGAAAGGTTAAAATGTAATGAAAAAGTGTGCAAAACCATACCCAATCAAATACTTTCTCCTTATTTATGTATACAATGATGTAATTTAATCCCGTTACTTCTTCTTTTCTTCTATAGTAGCGACTTCTTCTGACAATTGATTCACAATTTTCTGTTTCTTTGCTTCCAGTTACTTTAATTTCTGTTGTGTTTTTTTTTTTCAGCGGCTCTGCGATTTCTTTTCTGCCATCACTTTCCTACGATGTTCTTCGGCTTCCTTGAATCGCAAGTATGCATTTCTCATTGATAGTATCATCTGGTTTGGGAGAGATAGGAACCAGCTACATTAACAGCACACACACTACACGCTGCGCCACTAAAGAATCCTCTGACAAATTTTATATTATTTTCTTGTTTACGGAAAAACTCCTTTCTAAAGCTGCATTGCCATGGGAAAGAATTAGGCACGTCTTTACAACCTTGCAGAGATATACATCATTTGGTGATAGGAGACTCATCCAAGTCATCAAGTCTGCGTTCACTTCTTTTTTAAGACACCATTTTCTATTGCACATGTATCTGACCTACTAGAGCCTTGAATTCTCTGTCTGCCTTTTCTGCGTCCAACGCTGAGACAATACACTCTACACTAAAATTTCGGACGTTGCTCTCATTTGTTTAACAGCTTCTTCCTGTGAATAGAAATTCCTGTAAACGGTGAAGGGATTAAAAAACACCAGTGCATTTGTGAGGGAATACTTTAGCGGAGACTTCTGCTGTAGTTTGGAAACAAAAAGCTGATAGCATTCACGAACTTGTTTACGAAAACACCGTATTTTTTTTTCACTAACCTCTGTACATTTCCTTTCTGTACTAAATTAACATAGATGTTTTCATTTTTCTCCATAACATCAATAATTTTAATAACTGAGTGAGGATGCCATGTACAAATGGAGTCATAGAGGTGTCTGACTGATATTCGGTCAAGAAATATTACAGTCCTCAGCTAGGGATTGAAAAAAGCTAATTTTACAAGGAGCAACTTTTCTTTTAACAAAAGAGACACTGATCAAAGCTTTAAACTTTACTTTATTTTAAATTATAATTTGTAACTGTTTCGGATATCTAGCATATCCTTCTTCAGACACTATCAAACATGCTAAATATGTCTCTTTTGTTAAAACAATTAATCCAAAGCCATGAATAGTCTTACTATCGGAGCAACTTTTCGTTCAAACTCTCAGCTACTATTCTGAAGCTGCTACGGTTGAGTTCTTTGTCTGTTCCTTTAATGGTTTCAATATACTTTCTCACATCTGGTTATATTTCTTGGCTTCGCTTTGCTACTTTAGCATTTTCTACCCACCGAATGTGGTAAAATAGAATAGGAAATAATGACGAACCTGTTATTTCAGAATACTGAGCACGCCCTACTGGTACCATTTCGAACAAGTTATACAAGGCTCTAACAAAAGAAATCAAATCCATCCAGTTTTTTTTTGTATGTCAATCTTAAAACCACCGTGAACAACGTGAAGACTACGCGAACCAAGTTCAAAAAGTCGTGGAGCATCTGTACACGGGTGGCACAACGTTCCTCTTTAATTAGCTTAAAAATGCCAAGTTTATGTTTGGCCCATCCATTCAAATTTGCAGAAGCTTAGATGGCATAAGCAACTGCAATACATTTTGGAAACCATATAGTACGTCTGTAGCTGCACTGTAATCCATAAAAACAAAATTTAAATACCATGTTCTGACTCTGTTGTTGCTGTCGTCCCAGAAGTATACACTCACATCCATTTGAGTACTTTGCACAACAGGATTTAAACTTTCATCAAATCCAACGACATAATGTTCGAATTCTTGCAACAAGGATTTCAGTAAATGTTGAAAATATGGACACAATCCACACACGATGATATGACATTTTGTTCTTGTGCAATTTTATGTCACTAGCAATTGCACTGTCTGGAAACATCCTAGTAAAAAAGAACAACACTATTTTCACTACTGCGTAAAAAGTTGTGATTCATCACCGCGTTTATACACCACAAAATCTCTGCCTGTGTAACACTATCCTTCACTTTATATTTGTCCAGGGTCGAAGTACTAGTTGGAGAGATGGTTTCACTTGATGAGCATGTAAGAGGATCAGTGCTGGTGCGAGGTACGTCTACAAGTGATGCTGCCACAGGAACAACTGAACTTTCTTTAGGTTTTGTTGGGAAATGATATGTCATTGTAAAAATCTTGTTGAGTTGCTGCAAGGTTTTGACAGTTATCCGCTAGATTTTTAAAAGCATTTTTTATTATTTTTCTTCTAAAAAAAAATGGATCCTAAGATTATTATAGACAGATGTTATATTTTACGAATGGAAATTATGTTTAATAAAATAAACTTATCTGCTTCCTACATCATAGACACAGCCATTTTCAATCTAACGTATACTACAACCAAATGACTGACGAGTTGCGTTCTAAACAAAAGAATGGCTAAATGCGATTTTGTGAATGATTATATTGGAATTTTCAAATCTAAGTGCGGTGACACAAAGTGTTCACCTCAAGCAAATAAGCATAATAATTGTCAAAAACGTAAATTCAAATTTCCCGATTTTTTCGCGAATTCCTGACAAATTCCCGATTTCCCGACCAATTTTTTAATTTAAGACGAATTCCCGACTTTCCCGATTTTCCCGACTGCTAGACACCCTGCATATCTGTTTATTTTTGCTTCTGGGGCGTAAAAAGTGTCAAAATTTCATGTGTATGATGATAGAGATTTTTTTCTCTCTTTGTATGGCAGCCAGCGACTTCAGGTATTCATCGTACCTTGTCAACATAGGAAAGAATTTTTTTTTAGGTGACTTGGACCCATGTTGCAACAGTGATGCTTCGGTTTGGGTACAAAACCTCGCGGCCAGAACCTCGCGGCGACAACTTCGCGGACCAAAACCTCGCCTGGCCAAAACCTCGCGGCCCAAAATCTCGCCGGGCCGAAACCTCGCCTGGCCAAAACCTCGCCGCCCAAAACCTCGCGGGACAAAATCTCGCCGGGCCAAAACCCCGCCTGGCCAAAACCTCGCGGCCCAAAACGTCGCGGGCCAAAATCTCGCGGGGCCAAAACCTCGCGGGTCAAAATCTCGCCGGGCCAAAACCTCGCCTTGCCAAAACCTCGCGCCCCAAAATATCGCCATACCCAAAATCTTGCCTGACCGAAATGTAAATGTTCCAACGGATGATAAGGATGACGGTATAAAAGACGCTGTTTCAGAAGTATCACGGGTATTTGACCAAGTCCCGCAATACCATATGAAAATTCTATTTCTGTATTAGAGGATTTCAATGTGAAGGTAGGGCGACAGGATGTTTTTAAACTGGTTATAGGGAAAGAAAGTCTGCATAAGGAAAGTAATGACAACTAACGGGGTTAGTTTCGTGAACTTTGGAACATTCAAAAACTTAAAAATTTCAACAAAAATCTAATAATATTTATGAAAGTATGAAATAATATATGAGTTTTTACGACGTCCCTTGATTAGATTAAAGGAGACGTAGATGACCAGGATGAAGGAAATGATCGAAGAAAGTGGGAGGAAACGGGAATAACCCGAGAAAGCCCACGCACATGATGTTTTTTGTATCTTCTTCTTCTTCTTCTTATTATTATTATTATTATTATTATTATTATTATTATTATTATTATTATTATTATTATTATTATTATTATTATTATTATTAGACCTATTATTATTGTTTGTAATGTGGAATTGCATATTAAGAAACTCATTGGGTAAATTTTAAAGAAAAGTTTCATTCGCGGCGAGGTTTTGGCCCGGCGAGATTTTGGGCGGCGAGGTTTTGGCAACGCGAGGTTTTGGCCCGGCGAGATTTTGTCCCGCGAGGTTTTGGGCGGCGAGGTTTTGGCCCGGCGAGATTTTGTCCCGCGAGGTTTTGGCCCGGCGAGGTTTTGTCCCGCGAGGTTTTGGGCGGCGAGGTTTTGGCCACGCGAGGTTTTGGCCCGGCGAGATTTTGTCCCGCGAGGTTTTGGCCGGCGAGATTTTGGGCGGCGATGTTTCGGCCGCGAGATTTTGTCCGTATCCCGATGCCAACTACAAAAAATCTTAAAATTTGGTTAGGGAATTTTCTATAAATTTTCACCCCTACATTTCCGTCCCGCTGACAACACTGCAATGTAACTTATACCAAAAAAATAGCCGCATCCCTCTTAAAAAAAAATATCAATCGGGTAAATAGTTTTTTTTTTTTTTTTAAAGTAAAGCAGTAAGTCACTAACTGAAAATGTAGGAAAACGCCAAAAATGACCTGGGTCCGAAAGGGTTAATAGGTAAAACACTTCTACTGTTTCACATCGATGCTACCAAAATTCAGGAAAATAAGAAATACACTTTCTTGTAAATTCACACCCTCGTTACTTTAAATTAAAAAAAAAAAAAAAAAAAAAAACTATTAAATTCTCAGCAGAGAGTGGAATCAAACAAGCAGATCAAAATCAAATATTATTTAGAGTCCTTCACTGCTTATTTCACTTAAGGGATTTTAACCATACAAAAATATAAACTCTAAATTTGATATACCATTAATTATAAAACATATTTATACTATTCCACCCAGATTTCATAATATAAATATAGAACACATTTATATCATTTCTTCACTTATATTGTTATTATGCATACACATATGTCTTAAATATTTATCAATACATACTATTTTTATACTGTTGCATACCATAATGATATTACTTTTAATACTACAGAATAAAATGATACCTGGATATAACTAAAAATTGGTCGATTTGTCTGTCAGTCAAATGGTGGTTTGGTGTCCACACTAAAGTCTCCAACTCTTCTAAATTTCTATTGTCTGGTTCATCTGCAAAATAAATTATTATTATTTTTTTTTTAAGTAAGTGACGCAAAATAATACGGTACAAAAATATACTATAGTAACTTCTTGATTGTTCTTTTAAAAAGTCATCAATCATATAATGTTAAATTTCTGATTTAATATTTGAAAATGTTTAACAAAGGCTAAATGTGTCTTCTTTGAAAGAAAATAATCTCAACCAATCTCCTAACTATTAAACCTATATTGCAACAATACCATAAGACACCTTTTTAAGTGACGCAAAATAATATGGTACAAAAATATACTTTATTGTTCTTTTAAAAAGTCATCCATCATATAATGTTAAATTTCTGATTTAATATATAAAAATGTTTAAGAAAGGCTAAATGTGTCTTCTTTGAAAAAAAATAATCTCAACCAATCTCCTACTCTATTAAACCTATATTGCTACAATACCATAAGACACCCTTCTTTTCACATATCTATATATTTTTTTTAAATAAAACTTCCCTTCTGAGAACTGACGATCTTTTATGTCTTTCATGTTCACAACACTTCACACGCTTTTAATGAAGTACTGAGCGTTAATAATACACTCCTGACAAGGGAAGAGAGGAAGATTATATATCGAAGTGGAAGATGGTTTATATACCAATCGAAAGCACACATATTACGAAACTGTAATAAAAAAATTTCCGAATGCATATACTGTGAGAGTTATATGAATATACAGGGTGTCCAGAAAATCCGTTTTCACCCCTAGAAATCGCAAAGGATGAGACAGATGCCAAAGCAGGAAAACACGTGTTTGGTCATTTTAAAAGTACAACGTATCAAAGCAAAACGTGTTGTCCCAGGGCCACCCGCAGGGTCCCAGGCGGGGTCCAACTCAAAAATTGCAAAAGGTAAGGGGGTCAAGTAGCATGTCGTTGAAAACTTGTTGGGAAATGGGGGGTCTAGTAACATATCGTTAGAAACCTGTTGGGAAATGCAAGAGGATGGAACAAGTCTCGAATCTCTAAAATTACCCTGTGCAAAATGGCCTCCGTTCAAAATGTCATCAAAAACGTCATTGTAAAGTCTATGACCATCCCCAAAAAACCTGAAACGGTGAGACAGATGTCAAAACAGAAAAAAGCGTGTGTCATCTTTTCAAAAGTACAATGATTGAAAGTAAAAATATTTGTCCCAGGATCCTCCATAGGGTCCCAGACGGGGTCCTACTCAAAATTTTCAAATGGCAAGGGAGGTCAAGTAGCATATCATTGGAAAGCTGGCAGGAAATGAAAGAAGACGGAACAAGTCTCGACTCTCTAAAATTACCCTGTGTAAAATGGCGGGCGGTCAAATTGTACATCTTCATTTCGGTTCTCCAAGCGCATTCAGTTTCCATCTTTCAATCGGCAATTGTTGTCATTGTGAGACATTAGGACATATTCACTGTTCCTGCTGCAAGATTTTTTTTTTTTTTTTTTTTTGAAAAACATTTTATAATTGATAATCCAGACAACAAGTATAAGTATCACTATTGTACAGTCATAAACATAAATAAGTAAAGGTAAGAGTCTTTATTTCTTATGGCTCCAACCTTTACTTATTTATGTTCGTGGTTGTACATTGTATGTTAACTTGTCAGTTCAATACTCAAATATGTCAAATGTTATGTCTTTCGTTTTCCTTTCTTTATTTCTTAATTTGCTTTTATTTTATTATATTTTATTTATTTAGACATTATTAGGCCCAAAGAGCAGGATCTCACGGTAGGGGCATTTCTTTCTCTCCGTTGAGTACAATATTTAAAGTGAAAATAAACTAAAATCCGGCTACAGAAAGAACTAAAACGCAAGATGTTTGCACAGTGTTATCGTAGAGCGCCCAGGCTTGTTCCATCTGCTTTCATTTAATAACAGCTTTAAACGATGTACGTTCCTGGTTTGACATCTATCTGACCGTTTCATTTTTTTTTTTTTTTTTTTTTTTTTTTTTTGAGGGAGAGGGGATGGCCATACTTTACAATGACGTTTTTGCTGACATTTTGAACTGAGGGCAATTTGCACAGGATAATTTTAGAGTCGAGACTTGTTCCGTCTTCTTTCATTTCCCAACAGCATTCCAACAATTTGCTACTTGACCTCCTGTGCAATTTGAAAATTTTGAGTAGGACCCGTCTGGGACCCTATGGAGGATCCTGGGACAAATATTTTTACTTTCAATCATTGTACTTTTGAAAAGGTGACACACGTGTTTTCCTGTTTTGACATCTGTCTCACCGTTTCAGGTATTTTGAGGGTGGCCATAGACTTTACAATGACGTTTTTGCTGATATTTTGAACAGAGGCCATTTTGCACAGGGTAGTTTTAGAGATTCGAGACTTGTTCTGTCCTCTTGCATTTCCCAACAGGTTTCTAACGATATGTTACTCGACCCCCATTTCCCAACAGGTTTCCAACGACATCCTACTTGACCCCCTTACCTTTTGCAATTTTTGAGTTGGACCCCGCCTGGGACCCTGCAGGTGGCCCTGGGACAACACGTTTTGCTTTGATACGTTGTACTTTTAAAATGATCAAACACGTGTTTTCCTGTTTTGGCATCTGTCTTATCGTTTGCGATTTCTAGGGGTAGAAACGGATTTTCTGGACGGCCTGTATATTCATATAACTTGCACAGTATATGCATTCGGAAATTTTTTTATTACAGTTTCGTAATATGTGTGCTTTCGATTGGTATATAAACCATCTTCCACTTCGATATGTAATCTCCCATCTTCCCTTGAGAGTTACGAATATATTTTCTCTTCCATCTTTCGAAAACATTTACCTGGATTCTTTGAAGATGACATGTGTGTACCTGTCGTGGGCACGGAATAACGCAATTTTTACAGTCAAGAATGGAGAACCTAAATTTATTCGTTAGAAAACTATTTCTCAATGAATTCCAGTTGGACAACAATGCAACGGAGGTCAAGCAAAACATCTATGCAGCAAATGGGAAAGGTGCTGTGAGTCAAGTAAATGCAGGAATATGGTTGGTAGCTCCAGCATTCTATAAGAGGGAAGTCACATTAGCTTTCCCTCTCCTTTCTGCAAGCCCCTCTCCCCTCAGCTTTGGGTGATTCCAGTGATTTTTCATTTTGAACACTCTTTAAATTCTGATGGGTGTAAAAATATCACAGGAAAAATAGTAACAAATTGCATAATCATATATCCAACATATGTCCTATATACAGGATTATTGAATTTAACATTAAATACTATACTCAGCAGAAAGAATTCAAGCTTTCAAGAAGTGTACAACAATTGATGTTGCCAACACTGCTCAACAGATTTTTTTTCAATTTTCGTTTCTTAATCGACCCTGTAAATATTTCTCGGTTACATACCCATTAACATACTTGAAGTTGATACAAATAAATTCCAATCTAAAAGCACTCATGACAGACAAATGCCAACATAAGGATTAACACGTTCATTAGGGCTTTTAGATTGATAACACTTGGAAGAACTGAACAGAATATTAAATCTAGGGTCTATTAATAGGTACAGTTTTGTTATCATGGAAATATGGAAACAAAAAGCCTACTATATTATTAAGATGAGGGGAATATGGGTCAGAAAAGATATGTAAACAAGATGCCCCCTGTGGGTCTCATTTCCTTTCTATCCGGGGATATCGCACATAAAAAGAGCAAAACGACACAATTTTAAAGTTAAATTTAAGCCCCTCTAGAAACTTAGAAAAATAATTTAGCCAGTACAAAAATTATTTTGTGAACAAAACTAGCCGAAGTGGTATAT